>NC_135327.1:53806091-54107913 GCF_023851605.1 Tamandua tetradactyla | reverse complement strand
AGGAAAAATAGCTGATTTGTATTTATATGTAATCAAAAGAAGTATTGGGTTTGTACATACTTTTCCAAAAATTGTAGTTGTTTTCAGTTGTGTGTATTTAAGATGAAAAGTCTACATGGAAGGTTACTTGGGCAAAGTGCTTAGCACATTTGCTTTTTTGCAGCGCTACTGTTAAGGTCACAAGTTCAAGTCCAGAAAAAAAAAAAGTGGATAATCCACTCTGCTGACTTTCAAGATTATTATATTATTCAATTCTCAGGAATGTTGCAGAGTGGTTGTCCAATTCATGAGAGAACTTACGTCCTCATTAGGTTGGAATATTTGGATAAGAACCAGACATTGCTGATTTAATATAGAAACTCCCCACTTAATTTGCAGAAAGAATAAAGCAGGGCCCATAGAAATAATTAGGAAAATGGTAAAACTGCAGGAAAGTGAATGATGGTTTGTTGTTCCTCTTTCCTAAACTAATGATCCCTTCAAAGGGGCTGGTCTGGCCAAAGTATTAAATAAAACATAAGATTTCATTATTGATATTGTGGTCATGTATATTTAAAATTGGTTTACAGTGGCCCTTCTTATCAAGAGTTGGAAATCAATTTGTTTTTCACTTTTACCTTATCTGGGAGCTCTTTCTGCTCAGAAGGACCCAATTTTCTCACTTTGCCCAACATGTACCAAAATGGCACCCGTTGTGTTTTCTGCCCACTCTCTGCCCTCTCTCCACTCAGCTTGCTGTTCTTTCCAAGATTGTGTGTGAACACATTTCTCCAAATGTTAAACCTATTTCAGAGAATAAATATCAGAGCTCTGGCCTGTCATTCCACAAAGTCCAACCTGCAAGAGAAAACGGTGCATTTGCAGTGTTCACACTGATTACCTCACATTTGCATTTTTGCTTCTGATGTTACTCATTTCAGGGGGGTGGGGGGTGGGGCAAAGGAAAGGTTGGAGATTTGCAAGCAAGTCATTTGATAACTCCTCTTTGCACCAGTGGCATTACCATTGCTTTAGTAAGTTCCTGTGGATCTCTTTGGGGCAGAAAAATTTAAGAGAAAACCAAAGCTACAAGACAAGCACAAAACTTGGGAAATCCGAGATGAAGTTTGAGATGAAGTCCCATGCAACAGAGGCAGTGGTGCCAAAAAATTAGAAAGGGAAAGTGTCTGAGATCAGCTTCTACGAGAACATCTGCCAATTGGACTGCAGCCCAAACAGAATGAAGTCAAAGTAGGCCGCCCAGAATGAACACGTTGCATAGCAAGGCTTTTGGGCCCCACGTTGAGATCAGACCCAAGGAAGTGTTCAGTGGGTGTGTTTGTAAGGCTGGGGAACCCAGAACTCCCCTCTATTTTCCTGGCCATATTTTAAATCAGTTTCTAGTCTTTCACGTCACTTCTGCTCCTATCGTAACTGATGAGGCCTTTCCTAGCTACTGCCTTGGAATTGGTTTTAAAAAATAGCCTAGGATGGGCCATGGTGGCTCACTGGCAGAGTTCTCACCTGCCATACCGGAGACCCGCGTTTGATTCCCAGTGCCTGCCCATGTTAAAACAAAAACAAAAATAGTCTGGTAGAACAGACCATAGATTCTTCCCAGGATTTAATTTTCAGTGACCATGAACTTAGTTCAGGCAGGCAGGGGTTTAACCCACTAGGTCTCATTTTAAAATTAAAACTAGTTAACGTTTACTCCTTCAGCTTTTAAAATCTTTCAGCTTCTTTTTTCACCCCTATGCCTGATGCTATGTATAGATGCTTGCAACTTGAGAATAATAGTCTTTGACCGGACTTTGGAGGGCAGGGTCCTTTCTCCCCCTCCAGTTGTTCCTTTCTTGCCATGGAGATGTGGGACAGACCACACACAGTCTTATTAACATCTTTATAAAAGTCATGGTCCATGTCTTCCCAACTCCATATTTCCTAAATGAGTAGATAACAGTACAAAGAATTGCATCCTTTGGCTTTCCATCCATCCATTTGATTCCTCTGCCTCATTAACTCTGATTTTCTTGGTTAAAATAGTTTTCAGTCTTATCAGCTTAAATTTATTCTCTTGCATGTAATATATTACATATGCATGGATGATGGCATTCAGTTTACTTTCAAAGTTTTAGTGATTTGGGGGGGCTCTTTGACCCTGTGGGCCACCTCATTTAAGAAACAATTTTCTTGCAGAGTGTACACATTTTGGCCCGCATTCTTCATTCTGAGAAAGAGTCCTAACGGCATGACACTGAATCTCTTGAAACTTCAGTTGCTATTTTGTAGGATTCTTTAAATCCTTTTAGAGTTGGCTTGATTTTTCCCCCAACCAACGTGTGGATCTCAAGTGGTAGTTTCTGGCTTTTGGGGAACTGCCTTTCAAATGAACTAAATTGTGTCATCTCTTTTTACGCTTGTCTCTGGCTGTGTGCACCTTGCTGGCATAGTTTTAACCTATATGCCATCTCTGGATTGCTCTGTTCCTTTTTTGGCCCTTAAAAATGGGGAAAGAGAGGGAGGGAGTACTTGACATCTATCTGGACGTCTCTGTTTTTATAATCACTATTTAAATTTTAACCCAAGAGGCCAAGAGTGAAGAGATGATCTATAAATCTACTCTCTGTAGCAAGCCATGTAATAACTAGAAAATTTAAGCTTTCCATATTTTTCCCTTCTGTTTTTTGATGGATGGTGGAGAAATCATCTGTGTGATGCATATCACCTTTTTAAAAATAGCATATTTTGATTCTACTGATATGTTAATGTTGTCGATTTGTTGAATGAAGATATACCACAACCACCCAATTCATTATGTAGCAAAAGGAGTATAGCTTTGCTTTAGAAATAAGGTTTAGAATTGTTATGATATGGATTGCCAGCCACAGAGAAATCAGAATGCCCAGGCACAATTGCTTCAATTTATTTCTTGCAGGGGGTGGGAAGCATGAAATGGGGCTGGGTAAAATGCATGGCAACTTTTGTTGGTAAACTTCTTTTCCTCTTCCCTCTGCCATGCTGACATAAATGACAGTCTATGGCTTTCTCTGGGGCAGAGTTGTCTGACCATTTCGCCGCTCTGCAAATTTCAAAGTGAACTGCCCAACTTGGGGAAACAACACTCTAAAAGAAGGTTCTTAGATTTTAATGTACATACAAAATCACCAAGATTCACCAGCATGAGAAGGGGCATTTAATAAGTATACAGGTCCCCTGGGGTCCTGCTATAATAAAGGTTCTGCTTCCCTGTTCCTGAAGTGGGGCCTGGGCTTCTGCATTTCTAGCAGACACCCCAGTGAAGCCTTTCACTGCTGCTCCCCGTTAAGTAGCATGGCTCTAATAATTACCTTCTTAATTACAGCTGCAGGAGGTGGGCCAATTTCAGGCCCACCTTAAAAAAAAAAGAAATCAAAACGGCACAGAATGGCACCTAAATACGTTTCATCATATGTAAAACGATGCACTACATCTTTTTTTCGAAGGTATTCTTTTCCCGCACAAGATGACTGGCAATTTTGTGTTCTAGGCACCATCAGACATGAAAACACTTGGTTGCTTATCTTGTAAAATCTGCTCGGCCTGCTTGCTTGGGCATGTATGCACTCAGTTTAGTCAAATACATGTCAGTACATCTGTGTGGATGGGGGAGCAGGTGCAGGGCCTTAAAAATGTACCTTAAAAAAGTTTAACACTGAAGTCAGTCCACCGAGTTGATCCTGTGTGAACTCAGTGCCAAGCATCTGAGTTTAAAGTTCTCCCTTTGAAGACAGTAAATCTTGCCGGCTGAACTAGTTTACATTTGAAGCATTTGTTTATGCTAAAAATGATTCTTGATTTTTTTTTTTTTAAGTTCTAGGACAGTTCACCAAACACCACCATTTAGTCTAGAGGGTATGAAGCTTCCAAAGCAAGTATCTGAGGTTTGGTTTAATGGATACTGCAAATTTTTGATGCTGCATTGGTTTCAAATCAGGCACTCAGGAGAAAGGGCTCAGATTAGAAAAAAATAAAAGGGCTAGACTTCCCTCTGAAAAGGGGATCAGCAAAGAAATAACTTGCTGTCCTTATTAGTGATGGAGTCTTTTTTTTTTTTCTTCTTTAACAAAATATCTTTTCGGGGGTCATATGTTAGGCAAACTCATTTTACTTTTTAGGAGCACCTCTAAGATTTCTTACCAGCATCTCGGGTGTGAATATGTGTTGCAGAAATGCTGAAATGAATATATTCTGATTCCCTCCTATGCCTTTTGTCTCCTCAAAATAATTTAACTTGTCCCTGCCTGGAGGCCCAATGCTGAGCGTGGGGCGCCTCATTTTTATCTACCGGGTTTATCATTTGGTTTAGATCTCTGCATTTCGAAGTGAGTCCCTCCCTCCCAGCCACTTCCAGGTTCTGTCTATAACGTGGCTTCAGGCTGGCCTTGGCCCCTCACCCTGGCCCCCGCTCCCCACTTGCCAAGAACGCTTTATGGCTGCAGCCCATTCTGATGAGCAGGTCTCGGCGGAGACCACCGATTCGCTTCAGGCTTCCCTCGTAAGGACCAGGCTTCATCTGTTCTGAATTTACACTGGAACCACTTGGCCACAACACTATGAGAGAATAATTATTGAACTATTTTACTGTACAGCTATTTCCAAATTGTTGATTTTTTATTGATTTCAGGAGGCAAGCTAATTGCCCCACGGGCAACTTGATGTTAACGTTTAATGAAGATCAGGAAACAGAGTTTATGAAAAGCTTTTGTATAGTAACTGCAAAGTTTCAAGAACTGTTTTATACTTCCTGACAGTGCTGGGCCCAGCTTAATGGTTTGTTTTTATTGCTTAAGAGTGTAAACCTTGCTTTAGCTCCGTGCGTGGAAACTACACCCTCATCCCACATTACGCGTTTTCATGTTGCTCTTTACTCACTGCCGACTTCCTTTCCTGCCATCGACAATCAAGACGTTTTCTCTATTACTTGCCTGAAAATAAATGAGTTTCTATCTTGCACGTTGAAAACCTTAACACACACACATGAAGTTAAGCGTGTGTATTGTTTCACTTTGTTTTGGGTGGAGTTTCTTTTCGGTGCTCGGTTGCTAGACAACCAAGCAGACAAAAGTTCAAGATTGAAAAGGCATTTTTAAAGATGCCGAATCTAGCCGGCTGAACTATTTTATCTCCGTCTTTAAATGGAAGGCTTAGTTTTCTTTCCGGGTTCCCTTTTTGTTGGGGAGATGACTGGTGGAAGATTTTTTCTGAAGTCTGCCTCTTAAGGCATTATCTGTTTGAGAACTTTCTTGACTGTTGTTCCCATTTGCTGGAACACGCTTCCCACCTGGGTTGACGAAAAAAGCCAGCTTACTTTCCAAGGGTGTGTTTTAAATCAGTAATAAAGTGGAGCACCGGTTCCCAGCTGCTTCAGTTGTTTCAAGGGAAAGAGATAGAGAAAAGATTGGGTTTTTTTTGAGGGTAACAGGCGACATTCAGAAACACAAGGCTTTAATTTGGAGTGGGGGAGGGAGATACTGTGTCCAGGAAGCTACATTTGTTTTCTTGGTAGATGGCATTGGAAATGTTTAAAAAATAGTCTTGAAGGCCTAATTTGAAATCAAAGTCATTTAAATTGCTCATCTCAGGAAGATGTTTCAGGAGCATGTTATAAATACACAATCTTTATGTGTCTGCCAAGTTGGACATGCACTCACAAGTTTGTCTTGCGTGTGGACACGATTTGTGGCTTGTGCTTCCCTGCCTCCAGGTCCTCTCCTCACCCATCCTCTGAGTCGCTGTTTCTCTGTCTCTGCCCTGCGCGGGCTTCCCTGGGCTGGAATTCAGTCAAATCCATGGAAAACTTGACCCTCTTCACTGATTCATTCACAGGCAGGGTTTCCTGGCATTGGAATGAAGCAGGGAGCCCTCAAATTTGTTCTTCGTAGACTGTGTTGGAAATTAGGCCCTTCTGAAGCCTGTCCGGCCTGTACTTATAAATTTGACAAAATGTTCTCGTATAAGGAGAACTTACTGCTGACTTAGAAATTACTCACTCACTTGCTTTAGGCAGTACATCTAGAGTGCCAGCACATCAGCATGTCAAAATTAACAGCCATGAAAATAATTATACTTTTAACTCCAAGGCTCTGCTATGAATCCGAATGAAGACTTAAGGACAATCAATAGACGAGCTAAATAGAAATAGGAAAATAAACCCAGAAGAAAATGTCATTCTTCCCTAATCTCACAGGATTTAGTGTGTGCTTGCTACCCAAAGATAGCTTGACTGAATAAAAGAAAAGACAAAAAAATAAAAAATGAGTTGGGTCAAGGCAGCTTTCGTGAGCAGAGGCTGATTTTTACATTCTATTGAGAAACCTTGCCTTGGTGATGGCACAAAGAATTTTACATTTGTAGAGAAGAACTCAGAAGTTACTTTTGAGGGCTCCCTCTTTACTGAACTGTGGAGAAAGAAGAAATGTTCTTGGCTGAAAGACAGCCGAAGGCTGCGAATTCTAGAATCTTCTTGCCATCAACAGTTGTTCAAAAGAAAGTATACCCCTGTCTTGCTAGGGAAGTTATCTTTGGGAAGTTCTCGTATTAGATGTTCTGTAAGTGAGCCCCAGGTTCTCCCTGTTTTGTGAATACTGGTCATGTCTGGATTACTACTCCCCACCATGCTGCCAGGTTGAAGCCTGCATGACTGAAAGGGGTTATTTTGTGACTCTGCCTGGACTACCTTCGCCCACCTCATCGCCGCGACTTCACTAAGATACTTTTAAGGACATGGCGTGGAGCGGCAGAGCAAAGTAATACCACACCTACCCAAAACACTATCAGAATTCTCAGGGAAAGGTGGGCCATGTCTCTAAGTCATCCCCCTTCCCAGAACCATTCAAGAGAGGACACCAAGTCTGTAACACATCTGCTAATGCTGGGAAGATGAACTAAGGAGCTTTCCCTGCAGGGAGGAAGGGGGAGGGACACACATCCATTTATTATGTGCCCTGCCTGGAGAGTGCAGGTGGATGGCAGTGTGTCAGCCCGGGTGGTGTGAAAATAAGAACCGCCCTCTGTGGCAGCTGCTGTCCAGACAAAACTCCCTGGAACTCTCACGCCTGGTAGGTCTGAGGTTTTTGGCCTCTGGGAGTCAGTCAAAGGAGCTCTGGAGAGGTGAGGCTGGCCAGTGATGGGCCAAGCTAAGCAGTGGGGTCTTGTGTGGCAGGGGTAAAAACTGGAACCATTGAGCTTGTTCCCATCAGTTACTTGATCCTCGAAATACACTACTGAGCTCTCCTATCCTCATATTTTACATTCAGCTCTCTCTCTCTCTCTCTCTATACCTTCCCCGACCCCCACCCGCTTTCTCCTGGATGTCAGGACCTCTTGTGGAGTTAAGGGGATGTGCTAGGGAAAGAGGCGCTGGAAACCCAATTGTATCTAATGCAAAGGAAGAGGCTTTGGACCCAATCCGTCACAGACCTAAGAGTCTGTTAAACCCCATGGAGATGTGCTGAAGGTGACTACCAGGAAGACAGCTTGGGCAAGGGACAAGATCCAGCTGTGTTCTCTCTTGCCATGGTGATGAGACGGCCTTTGGGGGAGGAGGTACTCCACAGACTTCCCTTGTGGAAACTGCTCAGGGTGAGGGAGAAACACCACGTCTGGGATGGGGGGTGTGGGGGGGGGGGAGGGCTGCTGCTGAGCCAAAGTGCGAAGGGATCCTGCTTAGCTGCCAGAGACTATGAATCATTTGATTTTAATTTTGACGTTAGCATTTTTTCTCATGACTCACTGATAATTTCATGTGGAATTTAAAAGGCTGAAACAGTTATTTACTTTTTAGGAACTTAAAACATTCATGGCGGTGGGGGGCGGTGTATGTGTAGTTTTCTCCAGAGCAGGTGATGCCCGGATGCTTCATTAAAAAAAGAGGAGGCTCCCCCACCCTTTCCCTCTGAGCTCACACCACTACCCCAGCGATGGATCACTCATGGGGATCTAGTTTGCCTGTCTCATCTTAATGTTCCTCTAGAAATCCTCAGAACACTGAGTGAAAATGTCGCTGCAGCAAAAACTTCCTGACTGTCAACTTATCTCCTCTGATCTTTGTTGTAGCATCTCTAAATGGGAATAATGTTTCTCATATTTGAATGACATGAGCTAAGATTCCTGCCCAATGTCCTTCCTCTAGATCTTTACATACTGCTTTGCCAAGGGTCTTGTAGTGATAGAAGATCTGGGCTGGCACAAGGATAAGTCATAACTTAAAGATGCTTGCACGCAAAGTCCCCTTCGGGGAATGGTGAGAACGGGGGAAAGCTCAACTTCCCCAAGTTGACTGCTTGATATTCTCACAAGCAGTGAGGACAACCAAAGCTTTAGGCCGAGCACCTAGTCTCAGGGTTTGTTCATATGAAACTTAACCCCACAGGGGATAGGTCAAGCCTACTTAAAATTAGGTCTAAGAGTCACCCCCAAGAGAACTTCTTTTGTTGCTCAGATGTGGCCTCTCTCTCCAGCCAACACAGAAAGCAAACTCACCACCCTTCCCCTGTCTATGTGGGATATGACTCCCAGGGGTATGGACCTTCCTGGCAATGTGGGACAGAAATCCTAGAATGAGCTGAGATTCAGCATCAAGGGATTGAGAAAAACTCTAGAATGAGCTGAGATCCAGCATCAAGGGATTGAGAAAACCTTCTCGACCAAAAGGGGGAAGAGTGAAGTGAGACAAAGTGTCAATGGCTGAGAGATTCCAAACAGAGTGGAGAGGTTATCCTAGAGGTTATTCTTAAGCATTAAGTAGATATCACCTTGCTATCCAAGATGTAATGGAGAGGCTGGAGGGAACTGCCTGAAAATGTAGAGCTGTATTCCAGTAGCCATGTTTCTGGATGATGATTGTATAATGATATAGCTTTCACAATGTGACTGTGTGATTGTGAAAACCTTGTGTCTGATGCTCCTTTTATCTACCTTGTGAACAGATGAGTAGAACATATGGAATAAAAATAAATAATAGGGGGAACAAATGTTAAAATAAATTTAGTTTGAAATGCTAGTGATCAATGAAAGGGAGGGGTAAGGGGTATGGTATGTAAAATTTTTTTTTCTGTTTTTGTTTTATTTTTCTGTTGTTTTTTTATTTCTTTTTCTGAATTGATGCAAATGTTCTGGGAAATGATCATGATGATGAATATGCAACTATGTGATGATATTGTGAATTGCTGAGTGTATGTGTAGAGCGGAATGAGTTGGGAATGTTTGTGTTTCTTTCTTGTAATTTTTTTTAGTTAATAAAAAATTTTTTTAAAGATTCTTGCACACATGCACACACACACATTCTCACTCACTTTCTGATGTTAAATGCAGTTGCAAACTGTAAATTTGCCATATAAATATGAGTTGCTATTATTGATTGATATATTGATTATAAGAAAGGCCAGACAGGATTAATTAACAATGTGACTTATCCAACAGGTATGACTTCAAAATGTTTACATATGCACAGACTAGGACCAATGAATTGGTGTTTGGAAACTTACTCCAATGCATAGGTGATAATTATTGTAATTTAGCATAGCAAGTGTATCTTGGGGTCAAGATGTGCTTCTGATATGCTTGGGAGAGTTCTCAGAAGTAAATTAAACATTTCCCTTGGGATCTTCTAGATTTATATTTGTGAGTGATACTAAAGGAGGACACAAGATTATCCCAGTTCTTTGCTCAGGAAGATGTACTGGGGAGAGAAAGAGCAAATGGAAGGCTGCATAGCATGCCCCACTTCTCAGTAGTCACACGCATGCCAAAATCAGCTGGAAGATGTGACTTTAATCGTTTAATATGAAAACAAAGTGCTAGATTTTGTGAATTATAGTTAGAACTGCACTATCCAATACAGTAAACCCCAGCCATACAGGGCAATTAAGTATCTGAGATGTGAATAGTCCAAATTGAAATGTGCTGAATATGTTAAATGCACACCTGGTTTCAAAGCTTTGAAAAAAGGTATGTGAGATAGTGCACGGATTTGTTGTATTGTCTACATAATGAAATGATAATATTTGGGATATATTGGGTTAAATATAATATTTTATTACAGTTTATCTCACCTGTTTATTTTTTAATGTGGCCACTAGAAAACTTAAATATACAAATATGATTAGCATTATATTTCCATTGGACAGTGTTGGTTTTGAACAATAAATGAAAAGGTATTCACATCACTTCACACTCACAGTCAGAAGGGATTTCTTAGGTGGCAGATGACTAGATGCAAGGAGCCAGCACTTATATAGAGAATTGCAAATCAGCATAGGAGCCCCACAAATGTTAGTGCAGTTCATTTTTTTTTTTTTTTTTTTGCATGGGCAGGCACCGGGAATCGAACCCGGGTCTCCGGCATGGCAGGTGAGAATTCTGCCTGCTGAGCCACAGTGACCCGCCCGGTGCACTTCATTTGCTGCATCTTGGCAGAGAAAAGGCCAGGAGCTGTCAACGCAGTGCCAAGAGGACTGGCTTCACATTTTGGAAGTCTGTGTTCTCCTTCTGGTTTTGCAGGTGCCTAAACGCATGTCCCATGGGAAGTGGGTCAGCCTATCAGGGCCTTGATGGTGTCACCTTTAAAACAGATCATATTCCAGCCCTTCCTAGTTCATGGGCTATTTACAAGAATGAGATAAATGTATGTGAATGTACCGACATTCTATGCAAATGTGGATCATTAGAAATAGGAAATGCAAATTGAATGAATAAATGGGCTTCACATTATCTATCACTTTGTAGCGAAATCACCCCAAACTTCTCTGTTTAAAACAAAACATATTTATCGTTGCACTTATTTTCTGCAGGTCAGGAATTCAGGAGCTGCCTAGCTGGGTGGTTCTGGCCTGAGGTCTCTCAGGAGGTTGCCAGGGCTGCAGCTGAGGCTGGAGGATCCACTTCTGACTTGGCAATCTCACATGGCTACTGCCTGGAGGCCTCAGTGCTTCTCCACCTGGGCCTCCCATTAGGACTGTGCATGTCCCGCTGATGTGGGGGCTGACTTCCCCTGAGTGAGCAGGACAGGGGGAAGCTGCAATGCCTTTGGACTCAGTCTCCGAAGTCATGCATTCTCAGTTATTCTAATCATTAGAAACAAGCCACTAAGTCCAGCCCATTCTCAAGGAGAAGGGAATTAAACTCCATCCTTTGAAGGGAATGTCAAACAAATTGTGGCATATTGTACACCAACAGACCCTTATCATGTGTGACAAAAGAAACAAAAAACTACTTCTGTGAGGGATTGGGCTCAAAGCCTAGGTGTGTTCAGAACAGAGCAAACATTTATTTTGTTGGGATCTCTGAATAACAAAATCTCCAAATATGCTTCACCTTCATTAGAACTAACAGCTTCAATATCTTGCACTTCATTAACTGTAATTCACTTTTGAGATAAAGCAGAAGAGCCTCACTGGAGTTCTAGCTCCTCTTCCACATACTTCCAAGCAAAAAGACAGGTAGATTTCAGGAACACGAGAAGAAACAGGAGAGAAAAGCAAAGGAGCTGCAGAACTGGAAAGGGCCTGAGGAGCAGGTCGTGAGTGACTATTGTTCTCGAACATTTCTCCTCCCAGCTCCCCTCCTTCAGGCCCTTTTCTTGTCTGCCTTTCTCACTAAGGGGAATTTTTAAGGAAGACAATGCTCCCCTAGTTTTGAAGATCCAAGAGGAAGCTAGCTGATACTTCCCCACTCTGCTATCTCAGTGCAGCTCAATTAGATTAAACCCTTGATGTTCCTCATTCTCCTTATGTTAAAAGGCTATCTCTCCAGCTAGAGAACAATGGGGAGTTTTTATGATATGCAAACTCATTTTATAGGGCCTATCTTACTTGCAAATAGCCAAACCTCTTGGTTGGTTGACCAATTGAATATCTGTTTCTACTCTAGAAACAGCTTTTGACCTTTTGAACTTTGGCCCCACCCAGAGGAAAAGAAAGCTGAGTCCAATGACTACACTCATAGTTCTCCCTCTTCTAGAAAAATACAGTGTACAGTTAGTGTTTCTCCTTGTACCTTGAAGACATTTAAAGAAATAACAGCAACAACTTGAAGGAAACTTTTTACATAAACTTAATTTTTTGAGAAAGAAAAGGTAACAGCATAAGTGTGGTAGTTAGGTTCAGGTGTCAACTTGGCCAAGTGAAAGTACCTAGTTCTATTGCTGTGGCTATGAGCCAATGGCATGCGAAGCTCATCTGTCGCTGATTACATCTGCAGTCGGGCATACCTGCTGCAATGAATGATGTTTGATTTAAATGGCTGGTGCTTAAATGAGAGAGTACAATGTAGCACAGCCCAAGCAGCTCAGCAGACCTCATCTCAGCACTCGCAGTTCAGCCCAGGCCTTTGGAGATGCAGAAAGAAATCACCCTGGGGAAAGTTGTTGGAGTCCAGAGGCCTGGAGAGAAGGCCAGCAGAGATCTCCCTGTGCCTTCCCACATAAGAAAGAACCTTACTTGAAAGTTAGCTGCCTTTCCTCTGAAGAACTAAATAATTACCCTTTTATTGAAAGCCAATCCGTCTCTATTGTGTTGCATTCTGGCAGCTAGCAAGCGAGAACAGTACTGAACAGTAAACTAACATGTATGTTAAAAATTTGAGCACAAATAAAAACCAATCTTGGGGTAGCTTAATATGTCCAAAGAAATATTTAAGCTCAAGATTTACTAATTGGAAACGTGAGTTCCAATTGAAACTACATTTTGAAGTAAGCCTAATGATACACTTATTCATTACAAATAGCCATTCATTAATTCATTAAACTATTATTCTTGAGACCATCGTAAGACAAGATCTATTGATAATAAACAAGGGAACATACTGATAAATAACTATTAAATATTGATGTGGTGTGAATTAATCAAGGGAATATGCTGGAAACTAACAGAGGAACCAGTGTAGAAAGGGCTGGTCAGGGAAAGTCCCTCTGAGGAAGTCATTTAAGCTGATACTTCGTGGAAGGTAAAAAGACATCTGTGTGCTGGCTAGGGATGTGTAGAGGACAGGCACAGAGGAGCATTTCAGGCTGTAGAAACATTGTGCTCAAAATGCTATGGAGTGAACAAGTTTGCTGTTGGCAAGAATGAGGGAGAAATCCCCTAAAGGAGAAACATCTTGATCAAGAAGCGTGGGATGAAATAAGGTTAGAAAGTAAACAGGGACCAGACCTGTTTACTCTGTTAGTCTAAGTTTGATAGAAAGTTATTTAAGAATTGAAACAAGGGAAGAAATAATATTTAAATAACCATGATAGTGACATGGAGAATAGATTAGAAAGGGAAAGAGAAAGATGGAGAATAATTAGGAGGCTGTGCCTGTGATAGAAGGAAGTCTAAAATGGCCCCCAAGACTCCTGCCCCTTCCTGTAAGCACCATGAATAATCCCTTCCCTTTGAGTGTGGGCAGATCTGTATATGTGATGGAGACCTACAATAGGTTGACCTTGAGTTCATCAAAAGATTATACTGGGTGGGCCTGACCTAATCAGGCGATACTTTAAAAGCAAGTGAAGAGTCAATGAGAACTCTCTGGCTGGACTGGAAGAACACAAGCATATGCTCCAAACTGCCTGTGGGGGTCCATGTGGCATGAAACTGGTTGGACTCTAAGGAGCTGAAAGTAGTCCTTGCTGTCAACTAACAAGAAAACAGGGACCTCAATCTTCTAGCCATAAAAAAGTGAACTTTGCCAACAGTCAAAAAGTTTGGAAGAGGACACTGAGCCTCAGATGAAAATCACAGTCCTAATTATAATTAACATCCTGATTTCAGCCTGGTGAGCTACTGAACAGAGGACCCAGTTGTCTGGACTCCTGACTCACAGAATCCATGAGATAAGAAATGTGTGTTATTTTAAGCCACTTCATTTATGGTAATTTGTTATGTAGCAATAGTAAACTAAAGCAGAAGGAATTTTTGGTGTTCCAGTCAAGAAAAGATGGTGACTTGTATTAGGTCCGTGGTGAGGGAAATGGAGACAAGTGGATGGATTTGAGATCGTTTTAGAATTCTATTTGGCATTACTGGCTGATGGGTTGGGCATGTCAGGGAAGGAAAAGGAAGGACTGTTGAGGCTTGGGAAGAATGGAGGAGTAATCAGTTTCGAGGTAAACGTGAAGAGTTCAGTTTGGATATACTGAATTTGAGATATTTGTGAAATATTCAAGTGACATTATTGTCAAATAGGAAGTTGGGGCTGTGAGATTTGAACTTAGAGGAAAAGTCTGGGCTGGAGATACACATTTCGGAAATACATATAGAAAGTACTTAAAGCCTTGGGAATGGAATAGATAGAAGGAATAGGTGCTTGGGACCAAGCTGCAAGGAATTTTTGTATTTGGAGATGGAGTAGAGGAGGCAGAACCCAAAAGGAGGCTGAAAGACGACAGAAAAGAAGTGACCCAAAAGAAAGGAGGAAAGCCTGGAGATCGTGGTATGAAAACCAAGAGAGGATGCTGTTTGTAAGGGAAGGCAGAGCCACAGTGTCAAATGTTGTTGGCATTTCCAGTAAGAAGATGAGAGAGAAGTGTCCATTGGATTGTGATCTTGGTTCAAGTAAACCATATCAGCTTCATAGGCATACAGGAGCCAGCCTGGCACAGGTGAAGAGTGAAAAAGCAGAGACAGTGACTGTGGATGATTCTTTGAAGAAGTTCATCTGTAAATGGGAGAAGAGCAGTGAGGCAGCATCTTGAAGGATTTGTGAGATCAGGAGAAGTTTTTGGTGTTTGCTTCATGGGAGCTGTTAACTCATAACTACATGCTAAAGAAGGAAGAGGGTGATGATGCAGGGAGAAAAGGGATTTCAAACAGAACCAATTCCCTGAGAAGTTTAGAGGAGGCAGATTCAGAAAATTGGGGTAAGGCTGGCTTTGGGATGAGAAATGGCACATCCTTGGTTGAAACTAGAAGGGAGAAGAAGAATATAGAAGTAGATAGGTTTCCATTTTAACTATTTATTTAATAGACATTCATTTGAATTGTCGGTTGGGCTATTTTTATCCTAAAGGTAATGCATTATTTCTCTTTGGCTACGTTCAAGATTTTTTTTTCTTTGTCTTTAGTCTTTGACTGTGATGTATCCTGGAATAGATTCCTTTGGCCCTATACTCTTCGGGCTTCACTTGAATCATCTTCTTGAATCTTTAGATTTACACTTTTTGCCAAATTTAGGAAATTTTTAGCCATTATTACTCTGAATACTTTTTCAACCCATCCTCTTTCTCCGTTCCTTCTGGGTCTCTGATGGCAAGATCTTTTGTTATAGATCCTCATGTCCCCGAGACTATTCATTCTTTTTTCAGCCTATTTTCTCGGTGCTGTTCAGGGGAGGGGTCATTTTTATCAATCTATCTTCACGTTCACTTATTCTTTCTTCTGCCTTCTCCATTTTGCTGTTACATCCATCCACTGAGATTTTTTTTTTATACCAGTTAATTTGTTTTTTAGCTCTAAATTTCCATTTGGTTCTTCTTTATGGTTTCTATCCCT
Source organism: Tamandua tetradactyla (assembly GCF_023851605.1). Lineage (NCBI taxonomy): Eukaryota > Metazoa > Chordata > Mammalia > Pilosa > Myrmecophagidae > Tamandua > Tamandua tetradactyla. The sequence continues at coordinate 54,092,422 of NC_135327.1, read as the reverse complement.
TCACTGAGGCTTTCTATCTCTTTGCTGGGGCTTTCTATTGATTCATTTGTTTCAAGTGTGTTTTTAATTTTCCATTGCAGCAATTTTGTGATGGCTGCTTTAAAACCCTCCTCACTTGATTCTAACATTGGTCTCACCTGTTGTCTTTTCTCACTCAATTTGAGTTCTTCTTGGTGTTTGGTGTAACCGGTGATTTGTGATTGAATCCTGGGCAGGTGGGTATTATGCTCTATGACCCTGGAGCTTATTTAAACTTGTATTTCAGCAGGCTTCCTCTAACAGCGCTCAGGTGGGTGAAGTGGGGGAGTCCCTCTTACTGACGCGTGGGGGTGGAAGCCCAGGTCCTCCAGTTGTTCTCCATTAACTCCCAGGGGGTGAGGGGCTCCTTGTCATCACTCAGTGGGGGTGGAATTTCAAGCCCCCACACGACCTCCACTGACACTGTAGGTGGGTTGGCTTTGTTATTGCTGAAAGCTGGTGAAGGTCGCAACTCTCTAATAAGTGTCCTCTGACATAGCATGATGGGGAGGGGGAGGGGGAGGGGGAGGGGGAGGGGGAGGGGGAGGGGGAGGGGGAGGGGGAGGGGGAGGGGGAGGGGGGAGGGGGAGGGGGAGGGGGGCAGCATCTTTACAACCTGCTAAGGTGGGGAGTCGAGGCTCTCTACTTGACCTTTGCTGGCAGAGATGGGAGTTGAGGTTGCAGCTTGTTCTGCAGAGTTTGGCTGGAGCAGAGTGGTTATTATCTAAAAGTTTTCTTTCTTGCTAGGCTACCCCTTTTCTGGTTCTTTGGCCAGAGAGAGCAGGCATTTGGGGGAGCTTTTTTTTTTTTTTTTCGCCTGTGACCACTGGTATTTCTAGGGTTTCAAGTCCTGCAGTAACCAGTCTGGGATATTATGAGACAAAAATAAGTCCCAGGGAACTTACTGCCTGCCATTTTTTGGGTTCTGAGGTTCCTAGCTGGTGTTCCTTCTCTCCACCTTGCAGAATTTCCTTGTTTGTTTTATACCTAATGCCCAGGGTCTTTAGTTGAACTTACTGGGAAAAATAGAGAAAAATACATCCACTCCATCTTTCCCGAAATGGAAATCCCCGCAGGTAGGTTTTTATTCAATCCCTAAATGCCCTTACAAATTTGCAGATCAAAAGGTGATAAATTATTTCAGTTTTCCAGAGGGAAAAATGGAGACACTTAGAGGTAATTTACCTGATCAAAGTTGCCTAGAAATGCGACCTTGGCTTGAAGTGCAACCTTGGAATTTTAAACAGTTATTATTTTGTGTTTCCATATTTCTTCTAGGTTAGAAAGAAAAATAGCTACCAAATTGAAGACTTAAGGGACTACTTTTTGGTTTGGTGGTAGTAACTGTTTGAAATTACTAACCTGGGATTTTTTTTAGGGGATTTCACTGAACTTTGAAATATTAATTTCCACATGTTGATTATATGACTTTCATAGCTACTTGTTTATGTCTCATTTTGTAATTAAATGACTTCAATTACTTATGCTGTGTCCTGAAACTTGAGTGGTAGGGAGTACATTTTAGTAATCATTGTCACTCCCTTGATTAAAGACATGGAAATGGGAAGGATGGGGAAAACCGCCATCAATTTCCAGATTGTTCAACCATCATCTGAAACCTTTGGCCCTACAAATGCTCTAGGTTGCTTTGTATTTCAAAATAGAATTTAAGCAGCTGTCTTAAAATCCATTATCTGGAGTTCTTGAAAGGTCTTCAGTATCACAAAGGCGTGAGGAGCCCAGGGGATTTAAGTAAATTTCCTAATTCTAAAATATTTTCTAGTTAACAGCCCCTCTTTCTCTATTTTAGTTTTGCTCTTTAACAGCACCCTACAAAACTTCCTGAGTCTAAAATCAGGAGGGGTGGGTGGTGGGACAGACTTTTCAGGGACAGGTGAATTGACCCAGCCGCTGGCTTCTTTCTGCAGCCATTCTGGTCCATCCATATGAGCTCAGACCAGGCACGCGGTTGCTTGAAGAGGGGGAGAAAATGGGCAAAGCAGCACAAGTTTTCATGAAGAATATGGGGGCACGCTAGTGGGTGGCTGGCAGTGTAGAACAAGGTAAGGGTGTACTAGTTCCTAGGGACAATTTTCTTTGCTTCTAGAAACAGTCAAGAGTTGTAACAGTCCGGGATTTACCCAGGGATTTGGGATTCCACTTCAGCTACCAGCTGTTCAGAAAGCTTCTGGGCGGCCTCTTTCTTTGATGCTGCCCCCTCTTCTCTTTAAAAGCAGCAGTCTCTAGGCCCTTGTAGCCTGGATTTTTTTTTTTTTTCCAAGTTGCTAATATTGTGGTCCAGCCCCCTCGCTATAGAACTGGCTTAGATGATGGGTTCAAAGTTGGCTCAGCTGGTTCAAGAAGTTCTTTTGTTCCCTTCCTTGCCAGGGACAGTAATGAGCCTCGCACCCCCCACCTTTTCCTCTGTCTGGGGCATAAGCCATTTTTTGCTTGGGGAAGAAAAAAAATGAATGGCATTATGTATCTCCTCCTTTTTCTTTTTTTCTACCCTCACAACAAAAGTCAGCTGCGCATAAGCAACCTGGCATGAGAAAGACTTTCTGTCCTATGAATTTAGCAGCAGGCAGATTTAGGGAAGAGAGGGGCAACTGAGAAACCTCAGCTACTGGTTTGCAGTCATTTCCAAGACACTACTTGTCACCTCAGGAAATCAGGCCAGGAGGGGTGAATGTATTTCCCCCTGATAAGGAAAGGGGCATGAGGAAATGGGGATTCAGGATTAGCCCTTTGGCAGGAAGTACCTGGGCCTCTGACAAAGCATCTGAAGTCCTGCCACCCAGCAGATGAGTGAGATAGCTGGTCCACCCAGTTTACATTAGCATTGACTGCTGTGAGGCTGACTATTCTCTTTAATTCTAGAAAAGTGGCTTTACTAGGGTATCAGTGTTGGCAAGTGTCAATGGTCTCAAGTCTGAATGGGTTTTTGTTGTTGTTTTAACATCTTCCCCTGGAAGTTTTGCATTTGGAGATAATGATTTTTGTGGAGATCCACCACTCTAAGTGAAAGTACAGAATTCAGGAAGGCATATCTCCAGATTATCTTCTCTCTCTTCACTAAGTTACCACTGACTGCTGAAAGTGGTAAATGTATTTCAGGAAAATATTTTTGAAATAATTGAAAGTTCTTTCAAATCTAAATCCTATGCTTTTATGTTTTCTAATGAATCAGAGGACATTGTGTCAACCAATGGGTTTCTTATTTTAGCATCCATTTTGTATCTTTGGATATTCTTTACCTCATCTTAATTTTTCCATGTGCTGTTTAACCTTCTTCCTTTCGAGAAGCGATGTTATAAAGTTTGTAAAGAAAATTGCAGTTTAATTCTAGGTTCAAACTTTCAGCGATCTTTATATATAACACTTCTAATTGCAAAATCCTGTGTACCTGAAATATTGATCTCTTATCAGTGTTTTCAAGGACAGGAGACTTCTGTAACTCTCACATTTCAAAGTGCAAGAGCTATATACCTTATGCACTTTTAACTTTCAGAATATAATGTTTTAAATAATATTGGAAAGGCTGAAAGTTTGTCAAACGTGCCTGAAGAAGAATAAATGGATCAGAAAGCTGTTACCCCAATTTGCATCCATTTCCCAACTTTTGGAAGAAAGTCTTCAAAATTCACCAAATATTTATTGTCTCTCTATTATGTGCTGAGTTCTATTGTAGGCCCTAGGAATTCAGCAGTGGATAAAAACAAAATGACATTTTTTAGGCAGCTCATCTCCCTTCCATTTCTAGTCCCAATATGCACTGACCCTCAAACTCAAAGGATAGAGCAGCAGCATGACCTGGGATAGAAATGCAGAATCTCAGGCCCTGACCCAAATCTCCTGAAAAAGAATCTGAATTTTATTAGATTTCCACAGTGTCCTGAAATTCTGAGATGACCAGGAGTCAGTCATTTCCAGGTTGCAATCAACCAGTCTATGGCATTCCTCAGGCCATGGGCGTTAACTCAGAAATGAGTAATGGCCCTCTTTAAGTTTTAGAGATAGGAGGGAGTGTTATCAAAGGGATTCTGGTAAAGGAAGTACTTTTCCCTTAAAAATAGAAGCTATATTCCCCTTTCCATGGTTTTCTGCCCTGTCCTGGTATGATTCCCAAAACTGTTGCAATGTTGGGAGAAGGTGAGGATAGGCAGAGGCAAGACATAGGAAACATGGAGCAGAAGCCTGATCAAACCGTGCTTGATCCCTACCCTACCCCTGGACTTTGTCAGTTTCATGGGCTAATATATCCCTAATGTCCTAATGGATTCACTTGGCTAGGCTGTTTCCTAGAACCTTGGTTGAAAGGCCCATATGTAAAAAAAACACCATATACCAGAGTGGGTAAAGTTGGTCAGTTTGGGGCAATGTGCTAGCCTGCGGAGCACCCTTTGTGCTGCCTGCCACAGGGGATAAATGGGGTACAATTATGAAAAATTTCTGGGCTTGGGACCAATTTGGGAGGCAAGGTGGAAGAGTGAAAATGCCTATCTTGTTGACAGAGAAGAGAGAGTGGTGAGTCACAGGTATATGCAGATGCTTTAAGTGGTTATGAAAGACAGAGGGGAGAAGCCTTCGGACTCCTGAAAGGGCCTCAGGCAGAGTTAGTCTTTAGTGCTTCCTGCCTGCCCCTTGCTGTGCTTGCTGGCCATCACCTTGCTTCTTCTCCCACCCAGATAAATCAGTGGCCCTCTCTGTCCTTCTGCTCAGTGTCTCCTCCTTTCTCACCTGTCCTACTTTTTCTCACACCTCTTCCCCTCGCACTTCCCCAACTCCACATCTCGGGATTTTGAGACTATACTAGGCATTAATACTTGTTTTAAGAAGGGCTTTCTTTGTGAATGCAATTAAAAGCACTGGAATCTATATCTGAATACCATTAAAAGGGGACATTTCAGATTGTATATATGGGAATAGAATAAAAAATTTTTAAAAATCTGTGGGACCATACTACACAAACAGTAAGCCCTAAGTTAAACCATGGACTTTATCTACTAGTACAATTATTAAAATGGACTCTCATCCATTGTAACAAATGTTCCACACCAATGCAAGGTGTTAGTGGTAGAGTAGTATACAGGAATCCTCTGTTTTATACATGCTTGTTCTCTAAACCCATAACTTCGCTAATAAAGAAAAAAGGACATTCTTATATGACTTATCCTAGCATCATACGAGTAAGTGGGAAAGAGATGTAGGGTGGATTGCCATCCCATGCACATAGCTATCTCCACTGTCATCACTGAGGACCACCCCTGGAGATGTAAAATAGTTGTAACTACCATTCACAGAGCATTTATAATGTTTCAACCCTCCTAACTGCCAAAGGAATAAATTATTTTATATTCATTTTTCAAATACAGAACTTGAGGCTTGGAGTGATTAAGAATTCTTGCTCACAGTTACTAGTTGGGGTGGGGGGGACAGAGATTTGACACTTTGTCTTGAGATGGACAAGCACCATGTTATACTACTTACTCATCTGTGAGCTTAGGCCTCTTCGTCTAGTTATTTTCTATGTGTTCAAGCAGACCGTTGTTTGCAGGCTTTGACCACATGAACAAGGTACATGGACTTTGAGGTCTAGAAGCATCTTTCCGTTCTCTGAAATGGAAAGTCTGTATTCACCGGTGAATTTACCAAAATGGTGGCTCTAAGTGTTTTCATACAACAGACATTCTTATACCTTCAGTGTTACTGTGTCCTTTAAGCATCTCTCAGCTATCCTTGACTGTTTGAATCTGAAGTGCAAACATGAGACATAGAAAGACCCCTAGAGGTAATTTCATTCCAGCAGCTTGTTTGACAGCTGAGGAATCCAAGTGTCGTCTAGATGAAACAATGTGCTAGGATTCACAGCTTGTGGGCTACCAGATCAGAAGGAGAACCCAGTTGTCACAATTCCCAGGTGGTAGCATATTTTTTTTTTTACCATTTCTTGTTTGCACTATTCAATACAGTTCTTCCAATGGCAGCTAGTTGTTGATTTTTATTGTATTTCATAATGAAGTGGTATTTTCTAGATTGCTTCCCTTCTAAGGTCCCTTTGCTGGAGTTCCAAAGACAATTTTATCAGGGTAGTCGGGCTTCCAGAAAGTTAAAGTGAGGTGTATGGCAAATCCTCTTCATGAAAAGCAGTGCTAGAACTAGACAAAGTTGTGCAAAACAATCATTTCTGAACTCTTGAAATAAAGGTCTACAACAGATCTAGAAGCATTTATCTCTTCAAAAAATCTACTGAACCTGGGGAAAGAGCAGTGGGAGTCCATGGCATTTTAGCCCAGGATGCTCCATTCACATTTTAGTCAGCGCAGAAGTTCTACCAGGATGTGGCAAGTGGATGAAATCAGCAGCTTCATAGCTGCAGAAAAGCATCACGTCCCTGAGTGTTATTAAAAACATTAGCGATCACAGTGGCAACCAAGCAAGGACGACCAGCATTGCAATTAGCCTGAAGTTGTAATCCTGGTTACAGAAAGAAATTTAACAGAGAGCCAGGGAACAACCCAGCCATAGTGAGCCTTGAAAAGTAACTAGATAACTGTGGTGATCCTGAAGGCCTTGTGCCCGTGCAAGGCTACTTTATGCTCAGGAGAGACTGGAGAGGGCCCTAGACATTTGCTTGCCTGGCTGATTTCAAGGCTTTGCACATACAAAAAGTAAAAGCTAGGGCAGGCTTGTGAAGTTTAACTCTTGAAAATCAATTAATGCAATACACCCTGTAAGTAGAGCAAAGGACAAAAACCATGTGGTTATCTCAATAGACAAGGGAAAAGTCATTGAAAAAAATCCAACACTTACTTCTGATGCAAACTTTGAACAAGTTAGGAATTGAATAATGAAGGGCATCTCCCAAAGCCCCACAGCTTAGATATATGGATGGATGGATGGATGGATGGATGGATGGATGAATGGGTGGATGGATGGATAGACAGAAGGATATGGCAAACGGGGCAAAATGTTAAAAGTTAGTGGATCTGAGTATCTGAGTGGGTGGGTGGGGTATGTTTTAATTCTCTGTAGGGTTTTGTCTTATTTTTGCAACTGTCCTGTAAGTTTGAAATTATACAAAATAAAAATTTTTTAAAAAGCATCCCACGTTTAACAACATAATTAATGGTGATAGGTTAATGTTTTCCTCCTAAGATTGGGAAAAGCATAGCAGCCCACTCCCATCATCTGTGTATAATATTTTAATGGAAGTTCTAAAAGTGAAATAAGGCAAAATGAATGAATAAATGAACAAAATAAATGAAAGGCACCTAAATTGGAAAGGAAGAAGTAGAACCATATGACAGATGATGTGATCTTTTGTGTAGAAAATCCTAAGTAACACACACACAAACAAACAAACAAAACTACTAGGAGTAACTAATAAGAGATTTCAGCAAGGATGCGGAACACATGGTCAGTATACAAAAATAAATTGTATCTCTATATATCAGCAGCAAACAACAAACCCATGGCATTAAGAAATCAATCCTATTCAAAGCAGTTACAAAAATAATACGATTCTTAGGAAAAATTTAATAAAAGAAGTTAAAGACTTACCCACTGAAAATTTCAAAATATTGATGAGAGAATTTTAAGAGATCTAAGTAGAGAGACATTCCATGTTAATGGATTGAAAGGTTCAGTGTGGTTAAGATGACAATTCTCCCCAAATTGATCTTTTGATTCAATACAATCCCTACAAAAATCCCAGCAGGCTTTCTTTTAAAAACTGGTAAGTTTTAAAGAAACATGGAGATGCAAGGCACCTACATAGCCAGAACCAGTAAGGAAAAAAATAAAGTTGGAGGAGGTGGATTTTTCAAATTTCAAACCTACAGTAATGCTACAGGAATAAGGAGAGTATGGAACTGACTTAAGAGTAGACATAATGATCAAAGTCAAGAAATAAACCCTTGTATTTAAGGTAAATTCATTTTTGACAAAGCTGCTAAGGCAATTCAATGGGGTAAAGGATTGTCTTTTCAACAAATTTTGATGGGAGAATTGGTATTCATTTGCAAAAAGAATCATTTAGACCTTTACCTCACACCATACATAAATTTCCTCAAAATTTATCAAAGACCTAAATGTAAAAGTTACAACTATAAAACTTCTAGGAGAACACATAGGAGAAAATCTTTGTGATCTTGAAGAGAGTTCTTAGTTAAGATACCTGAATATGATTCTTAATTTCATAAATTTGGCTTAATTTAAATAAAAATTGTTTTGCACTTCAAAAGACACCATTAAGAAAATTAAAAAGTCATAAACTTGGAGAAAAGATTTGCAAATAATATATCCGATAAAGGGCTTATACATACCATGAAGATCAACAACTTAAGTAAAAATAGGAAAACTGTTTGAATAGATATTTATCAAGAAGATATACAAATGGCTAATAAGCCCAGGAAAAGATGCTCACCATTATTAATTGCTAAGGGAATTAAAATGAAAAGCACAACAAGCTACCATTGGAATGGTCATAGCAATTCTATCAAGTGTTGGTGAGAATGTAGAAAAACTGGAATCCTAATACTTTGTGGTGGAAATATAAACTGGTGCAGCTACTTTGTAAAACAACGTGGCAGTTTCCTAAAAAGTTAAGCATAATTTTACCATATGACCCAGTAATTTTACTCCTGACCATCTATCCAAGAGGGATGAAAAAACATATGCTGTCACAAAGAAACCACCCAACTGCCATCAACTATTGAATGCATAAACAAAATGTGGTGTTTCCAGACAATGGAATACTGTTCATCAATACCTATAAACTACTGATACATACTATAGCTATGGCACAGACACATTTTAAAAATATTTTGCTAAGTGAAAGAAGGCAGAAGCAAAAGATCGTATTTTATATGATTGTCTTTATATGAAATGCTCCGGAAAGGGAAATCTATTGAACATTGGTTGCCTCCAGTAGGGACTGACTGTAATTGGACATGAGGGATCTTTTGGGGTTACAGCAATGTCCTAAAACTGGAAGTGGTGATAGTTGTAGAACTCCATGAGTGTACTGAAGCTCATAGAATTGGACGCTGAAGATGGGCAAATTATATGTTGTGTAAGTTTTAGCTCAATAAAACTGTTATCATGATTAAAAACCATATTCTGGGTAAAACCAACCAACCAACAAGCAAACCAGTCAAGTACACAAGTAAAAAAATCATGCCATACAAATGAAACAAAGCAAAACATGTCAGCCTTGCCTTGAACCCTTGGTCAATGTTGAAATAGTGTCCCAGAAACAAGACTAGTTTTATGGGGAGAAAATCAACACCAGTTTCCTGTCCTTTGAAAATGTCCGGTACATATAGTGTGCATTCCTAAATAGGTAGTAAGCTCCTTTAGGTTCTTGTTTCTTTTATTTATTTGCTATTACCTTCCTCTGCTTCCACCCCCATTGGAATCCACAAGCAGCTCAGTTAACGTTGACTGAAACCCCTGAAAGGGCCATTTGTCCCCTCCCCATGGGCCGGGTGGGAGGTGGGGAATAAAATTTTGGTGGGATGCGGGCACAGAGCCATGTAGCTGTTCAGGACTGAGCTTCCCCCAGGGAGCAACAGAGATGATTCTGGTCTGTAACTCCAATTGTCACACGTTCTTACTCCAGAAGGGGCTTCCAGAGGTCACCTGGCTGAGCTCACCGCTTCCCAGCTGGTAACCACCTGTCTTAAGGCCTTTAGCTGTCTTTGGATTCAAAATCATAAAAATATGTGCTCTAGTTTCTATGGCTCAAGGCATGTCTTAGAGATGCAATGGCCTCGGGCCCCATCGTCTTTGGGTAAGGATTACTCAGTGTAAATATAAAGGATTCTTATCATTACCAAAACATTCTAAAAACAACGCTATTCCTGGCATTTGACCCAATTTCATATCTTTACACAAAATAACTGTGCACTGAAGTCTCACTATCTTATGTTTTCAAGGTTCCTGAAAGCAAGACCTTGGTAAATAAAGGGGGATATTACAAACGGCATTTCTCTCTAGCCTCACAATTAGGTTTCTGAAAGCAGCATGAACAAAACACCAAGGGAAAGAAGCCTATACCGTTGGCTTTGTCCCCACTTATCCTTTCCCTAGTTCCTTATAATCCTCAGGCTTAAAAACTCCAGGGAACAGCAGATCCATGTTTCTGTGAAAACCAACTCAAAGAGAATTGTGTGAAGTACGCCAGTTTGTGTTTAAATTCCTTGTCAACAGTTTTTTAACTCAACCCTGCCTATTTTTCATGACAGGAGAAGCAGGGGCATCAGGATGTCCCCAGGCAGGGAAGGGCTTGCTGGGTTCCATGGCTGGAAGTCCACTGGGCAGCAGTGTTCTCTCGGCTTCTTCAACAACAGCCCCCAAGACTCTGCCTGACTTTCAAAACCTTTTATTCGGGCCTCATCCTAGTTAACCAGAGACACGTTTTGTTTTCTTTTCCCAAATTCAGATTGGGTGTGTTTATTGAATTTCGAATATTTGTTAAAAAATAGCTATTTTTTTTAATTGGGTAACACATGCATGTACATATGTATATATAAATCACACACATGGGCATTTATGGTTGCAAAGTTCTAACGATAATAAAAAGTCTAGAAAAGGAGAAAGGAAAAAAGAAAACCATTCAAGTCCTTCTTCCCAAATTAAAATGGGTTCAACTCTTAGATGTGAGAGTGGTTCTCCCAGCATGGTCTGGGGGCACCTCATTAATATCTGCCAAGATGGAGAATTGGGACTCGATTTTGGAAAATCTCTGGGACTTGAAATCCATTTAGGAACACCTCTGCACTTTACTTTTGTAATTTAATAAAAATGTCGATTAGAAGACTTTCTTTTTCAGCTCACGGGCCCAGCTTGTAGCAGCTCAGTAGTCTCAAACTGGAGAGCATCTACTCCCGGAGTCTCTGATCCAGGGGCCCTGGGGTGGGGTCTGAGAATCTGCAGCTCTAACCAGCTCTCAGGTGGCGCTGATCCTGGCAAAGGGTGATTTGGGGGTGGGTGATAGAGCAGCCCTGGCAGACACAGGTATCTACCTCTCCAATGTAGTTGCACATCCTGTGAACATTTTACACTGTTCTGAACCGACCCCCCAGCACTGGACATTTTGAAGTTCTTTCCACGATTCCACTGTAAACCACACAACAACCTTATGAGGCAATCATAAGGACAGCAAGCATTTTTGAGTATTCGCTGGGGGCCAAGCACTTTGAATTATTGTCTAGTTTATCCTCACCACAAACCCTGTGCCTAAAGCGTTGCTGTCATTCCCATTTTACAGATGAGAAACCTGAGTCAAATAGAAGTTAAGGGATGTGTTTTTGGTCATAGAACTAATAAATGGTGGCAGCTGGGAATCTAAGGCAGCTTGATCTGATTTCAGAACTTCATTCTTTCCAGAATCCCTGCCCACAAGGAATTTCCAGTCCAGTGGGAGAATTGAGGATGAGACACAGAGGACTAGGTACAGTGGAAAATGGTGTCTTACAGAGGAGAGAAGCTGGTTTAATTAAAGGAAGGTCAGGGCCAGTTTCATGATGCAAAACTCATGTAGTCATGCCCCATACTTGGTTTAATGCTTTGCTGTCACCATCTTGAAATTCTTAATAACTTTTTAACAAAGGGCCCACACTTTCATTTTATATTGGAGCTTCCAAATTATATAGCCTGACCTGGTAGAATGAATTTACTCTTCAAACTTCAGACAGCCCAAAGCACCAGCAATGCCTTCATAGCTACTAACCCAGTATGTCTCCACCGTGGACTTTACCTGCACAGAAGCACTAATTCTTTAAGACTCAGCAGAGCTAGGAAGTTAAAGCTGAGGGGAAAATATGCCATCCCCAACTTTCCAAAAATGGCCAGAAGTTCTTTTTTCACAGAAGAGGGGTTGGGTAAGGACACATGATGTCATTTCCAACTCCCTACTTCCTGCCCCACATTGCTTTAGGTTAGAATGTAGTTACCTTAACTATACTTTAAAGCCTCTGAAATATATACTTCTTCTGTAAAGCAAAGTTGAGGTTCTGAAATTTGGCTGCATGAACCAATGTTCATGTTTTTTTTCCAGGAAGAATTATTTCCGCTTTTATACACTGAAGGTAGGCAAATTCCACTGTGAGTACAGAAAGCCCATCAACCTTACCCCAGGGGAGTGTTGCCTTGTGGATTACATATTTCACGCCATAACAATGTTATCCGATTTTATAATTAACATTAAACTTTTACAGGAAGAAATGCCTTGTTATACTAGTTGTTAACCTTTCAATGTATTTAAAGCTCATTTCACAAGGAGCCATGTGCTTCTTCACCACCATCCTAAGTGGCCTCTGTTGCTAAGTGTTATGTGATCCCGTAATGAAAGATACATACACAACGCATTTGCACAGCACGGGGGACAGAATTAAGGGAGCTCTGGGAGCCTTAACTCTTGAATTTCCTGGCTTCTGTGGGTTTCATTTGCAATTTCAGCATTCCAGTAATATTTCCCTTTCTCACACCCATTCTTTTTTACCCTTTCTTCCTCAACACTCCCACCTCCTTTCCTGTCCAGATAATAACTGTTTAAATATCCATACACACTTCCCTACTACACTCTGATTAGAGGTTTAGTTTATAATGCATTTGTGCTACCACTGATGGTGCTTGATTATCACCTCAGTGTTTACCAGCTATGCTTCAGTGATGCAAATCAATCTAGGACATGATGATAGGAAAACACTAGTGAACTTGAAATATTCGTACATTTTTGCTTATCCGGGGATAGGTTCTGGAGTTTATATTTAAAGCAAAAATAGAGACTGGCTCATTGAAAATACCTTATATTATTCCTCCAGAATTGGTGTGTGCTTGATAGAGCAACAATCTTTCCAAAAGCGAAAATGCAAGAACAACTAAGCTAGACCAAAAGAAGAAATCAAAGGGAAGTCTTTATTTAGACAACCAGGCAGCCAAACCATCTGTGTTGTAACACATTCTTAGTGGTGTCTAATGCATTTCTTCTGGTCTGTAAGGCTCACTCCTTTCTGTTCTAATATCATAAACACTAATTCAAGTGAACTGATTGCTTGGTTATGAAGATTAAGAAAAATGGTGTCATACCATCTTAGAGAGAGTGGGGTTTTAAAATCAGTACCTAAGTAAAATTTACATGTGGTGTAAATTAGATTTCATGTGGTGTAAAAGAATTAGATTTCTAATTCTTACGGTGTTAACTTCAATTTTTGTGACATTCATATTCAGAGAGGCAAGACATTCCGATGGCATTATCATCCAGCCTCAGAAACAGTGTGATTCAGTTAGGTCATGATGTAGTCTAAAGCAGAGCTTCTCAACTTCAGTGAGCATATGGATCCCCCAGGGGCTCTTCTTAAAGTGCAGAATTAGTAGATCTGAAGTGGCTCCCAGGACATGTTCCTGCTGCTATTCTACAGACTGTACATTGGGTAGCAAAAGTCTAATAAGTCCTGGGAACTGAGGGAAAAGTGACCATGTCATTTAATATCACCTCTGCCTTCTTATGCAAATATAGCTGAAAATGCCTCTATTCTAGCTTCTTCATGTGTTTCACTTTCCCAGCTGCTAAAACAAATACCCTTCAATGGGTTGGCTTCATGACAGAAAGTTATTGGCTCACCGTTTCAGAGGCTAGGGGGCTGCCTTCCTGCCAGAGTGGGTGGCATCTGGCTGGCTGATAATCTCTGGGGTTCCTTGGTTTTTCCATCATGTGGCAATGCACACGCCAGTGTTCTCTCCTTTCTCTTCCAGTTTCTACTGACCTCCAACTTCTGGCTGCTCCTCTGGCTTCTTCCCTGTGTCCAATTTCCTTTGCTTATAAGGACTTTAGTCATATTGGAATCAGGTCTACCCTCGTTCAGTTTGGACACCTTCACCAATGACATCTTCAAAGGTCCTATTACAACTGGGTTCATATCCACAGGACCAGGAGGTGGGACCTTTGGTGGGGGACATGGCTCAATTCCCAACATCATGTGAAAACAAAGTATGTGTGTGGGTAATAAATGTTACTAAGTTTCTTCTACAAATAGATGTTTTATCCCAATTGGAAGAGATATGCAAAATATTTGTAATAAGAAATATCTATGTTACTCATTATAATGTATATGTGAATATTTTGGTTTAATATTAAATGTTAGAACAATGCTAAAACTGTTCATGGCTGCTATTAAGGTATGAGGTTTGAGTTATAGACTTAAAAGAATAAGCATCCATAGGTGAAAACATCTCTCATGATACACAAACTCCTGGTTGGCCACCTTCTATGACTAATGGCTTTCTCTTTTACTTGGAAAAAAAAAGCATGCCAAACTGAAATTTTATAGTGTTATTTAATATAGCCTGTTCAGTATTTAATTAGCTTTTAAGTTAAAAACCAATTCTTTTTGTCTAATTTAAAGTCTGCAACTTAAAAGCTTTTACCCCTGCATCAGAGTTCCTCTGAGTTAGAGAATATGAATTCCACTTAAATATACTAATATTTTACAATAACAGCGTCATTTTATTGGGCTCCCTAAAAGCACATCTGTTAATTCATCTACAATTCAACAGATTTAAGGTACTTACATTCATTTTCTATTTCTTCTAAGTGGAATTTTCCATCCACTGCAATAAGTTGGAAAGAATAGTACAACTTGTAAGAACATTTAGCATTTAAATTAGCCAATATGATGAAAATAAACAACTCTTTCCTGTAGAGGCAAAATAGATTCAGAAGCCCTGGATATTTCTCTAGATGGAGTGTTTTTTGGATATGTGATTTCTCCAGTCCTCTTTTACCAAAAGGATAGGGGACAAGATCCTTGGTGAGGGTGGGGTAAGAGCTAAGGGTGTTGGGACTGGAGAGAGTTTAGGGTGAAGCCGCTGACCAAGGTGCTGAGAGGGAAAATTGCTAAAAGTGCACCATTCTGGTGAGCAATAGAGAGACAGAGCTTTGCACTGACCCTGCAGCTCTTCCCACTGGGGCAGCCAGAGCGGAATCCAGGAGGAGGTGTAACAAGGGCTATTGCCTTTGTAGGTGAAACAACAGTATTTTTAGAGGAGAATTGCAATTTATTATGATCCAATACAAGAGTTTCCTGTAAAGAATACTTGCTAATGTACTCTATTGGTCCAATTAATTTTTGGAAAATGTGGTATTTAAAAATACATTCTTGGGTGGGCCATGGTGGCTCAGCAGGCAGAGTTCTCACCTGCCGTGCCAGAGACCCGGGTTCCATTCCTAGTGCCTGCCTGTGGGGAAAAAAAAATTCTTGCTCATGCTTCTTCACAATAAAGTATCATGTTTCATGAGACTGGATAGATGCTCGATGATAGATGCTAGATTAAATACTTTCTTTGGCCCAATTGCTTTGCTGCATATAACAAAAGTTTCCATTCCTAACCATGATACTTCCAGAATGTATCACTTGGAATTGCACACATGGCTCCCTCCAAATTGAAAGATCGCTGTTGCAGCTCCAGTCATAGCATCCACTCTCTAGGAACAAAATAGGATGAAGGTGGAAGGGATTCCTACATATTCAGCAAGCCATTGTTGGGTAGCTCTTCCAGAAGATCCACACAATGGTTTCTTCCATTTTATTGCCTACTCTTATCTTCTACAGAAGCTGGGAAATGTAGATTGCAGCTGCCACAACAATATAGGGGTTCTGTTAGTATGAGATGAATAATACATATATTGGGTAGGCAATTGGTCAACTCTTGTTGCAAAGGTTGGCATTTTAGTGAAATGTGATGCTGCGGAATAATACTTAGAGTGGGGCATTCAAGACAACAGTCCATGCTGCTAGATGAACTTTAGCTCAGGTGACCAGAATAGCTGAACACATTCTTTACATAACTTAAAAAAAAGAAAAAGAGATACTTCTACAGGTGTGGCAGAGTGAAAGGTGAATGCTTTGGTGTCGCACTTGCAGCATGGTAGATGGACTTGTTTGCTCCTTCAGTGCCCCCTTGTGCCCAATGTACTGTACAGGATAATACATTCAAAGATTGTAGAAGGAAACATGTCGAAAATTTCCTTCTGTTGTCTGTTACAGTGTAGCCATGTGTGGTTTCAGCTATTAGGAAAGCAAAATAAGAAAATATATGCATTTTCCTGATATTGGGACAGAGAGCCACAATATCAAAGTTTATCATTATTATACTCAGTGGTTTTATTTTTAAAAAATTTGATTTTTAACTTACATTTATATTTGGTGTTTAAAAAAATTTTTATCTAGTCTGATTTCTTTGCATTTGTTGATTCCTCTTTAATTTACTAAGCTCGAGACTTGGGTTGTAGCTTACAAATGGGTTTGACAATTTGGAATTTGAGTGTTATGGGGGGGAAATACCCATGGAATTTATGTTGATATCAAATTATTCCTTATTAAAGAGAATATGGATTGTAGTGCTTCTGATGGACTTAACATGAATTTGATAATATATTATTGCATAAGAACATACCATGAAAAACTATAGGCATCATTTTATTACTTTTTTTTTTTACCATTATATAGATACTTTTATTCTGGGGACAAAATGAACACAGCTTAGACAGTTACACCTAGAGGGTAGAACTTGATGTGACTGTAGAGAAAAACAACTGCAAACCTCAAACCAGTCATAAAAAATCAGCATAAAACTGAATAATCTCTTTGACCTTTCCCTATATGCAAACTCAATTTAAGCCAGATGTAGGGATTTTTTTCCTCCTATAACTGTCTGCAAGACATTGGCATGTGTGTTGCAAATTTTACCAACAACACTGTCACCCAACAATCGCAAAAAGTGACGGGCAAAAATAAAACTCCCTGCCACCCAGGTTATGGGTAGGCACCCTTGGGTATTGTATCAGCCCTGCAAATCTGGATTCCCCAACTGCCCCAGCAAGATCTCAAGAGACAACATTTAGAGCTGAAACCTTCAGTAGAGACCCAGTAGAGCAATTTCCTCTTTACACAGAAACAAATCCTTCCTTAGTCTGATGGGCTAGAGGAGGAACTAGAAGCAAGGTCTGATCCAGTTTTCATGTGAACCCCAAACTGCTGCCACCCACCATTTAAGTGACTTACAGGGGTAGCTGCTCACCCACCCAGTGTGACTCATCTGGGTCTAGATTAGAGCTCAGAGCTCCTGACTCCTTGTCCAGCGCCTTATCCCATCTGCTATTTTCTCCTCTAACATGAAGACTTGACTCATCCCAAACCTCCTTTGGAAGAAAATAGGTTAGCTATATATGAATGCATTGTCCAACCCAGTCAATAGGAAAACTCTAAATTTTCTTCTGCTTGAAACAAACTTTTGTCCATTCGGAGTCCTGTAGACGAGTAACCCGCCACAGGGGAAGAGGAATGAGGAGCTTTGGAATTTATTTTCAATAAAAGATTCTGCAAATAGAAGAAAAGCCCTGGAACTCTGGTTTTATGGATGCTCGTTAACATGAGTACTTGTAGCAAGGCTATGAAGCTCTTAAAATCTGCCCTTTCAAGGACTTTGAAGAGTTATTTGGGGGAATTATAGGTACATAAGCTGAAAATGAACGCCTTCCCTTGGTAAATGTATTTTAGTAGCATTAGAGAAACCATAAAGAGAAAGGTAAGGGGAACAGGAATTTTCCAGGTGAGAAGAGGGGGCTAAAGGGCCTGGACCATGCTTCCCCTGAAGTTAGAATTAACAAAGAGAGAAGGGAGAGAAAGGCAGCACCTTCTCAAACCTTATAAATAAAACTCTGCCTGAAATTCTTATTTTGGGTAAGGATACAGTTTTTTTTTTTAAACGAGTGATTGTACATATTTTTTTCACTGAAAATATAAATCTTAGTGAAATATATTTGCTTGTTCCATGTCAACACAATTAGGTGGAAAGCAGGAAAATCCAACTAAGCCTTGCCTCACTTTACATCTAATCTGCTATCATTTAAATGGCTTACAGAAGAACTTCTTGGCATTCCTTCATGGAATCTATTCAATCTCTCTATTATGGGCCCTTCTCCATTTCATTCTGGTCCCAAAACAACAGTTCTATCCTGGTCCCAGATGGAGTATAAGGGTGAGCAGAGAATAGAACCTTTAATATCTACTTCCATCACTGCCCCTCCAAGTGTGGTCCGTAGGCAAATCCCATCAGTGTTTGAAGAGCAAAACTGATTCTCAACTGACCTGCTATATCAGAACAGAATTTATGAACATTAAAGTTTGAGCAGCCATGTTCTTGTAGAATTTCTTCTCATGGAAATGCGGATTATGAAACTGGTAAACTCGACCACACGTCACACAACCTCAGTGCCAACTCTGGGAAATAGCTGAGGTATGAGCGAGATTAACTCTGCCTTTATGAATTTTTCTGTCTCTGGTTGACTTTTCTCTTGTTCTATTTTCTGTTGACAACTATTCTCTCAAACCAGCTTGGCCTTTTGCTTGGTTAATTGGTTTATTCATCCTATACATCTACATTGAACATGCTTTATGTGCCAGTCATCCGTAATCAAAGGACATGTCACTCTTCCTGAGAAATTCCAGTTCTGTCTAGGGGAGCATAATCAGTGTTTCAAGGAGCCCCAGTTCAGATGTTCTTAACTTTAAGTGAGTGGTGGATCCTTCGAGAACACAATGGAAGAAAACAAAACTCCTCAAGAAAATGCCCACAAGTTCTGGAAATCCATGATACCAATGGAGCCTGTCCTTAGACTTCATCAGTAGGTTTTTCTAATCTGGATACATCTGTGACAGCATCTAGAGTTCTTGACTCTCAGCACTGTCCCAAACCCCCTGAAATCCAATGCAAAATTCTATGTTTATGTGCATTTTTCTGGGAAAAGAGATCGTATTTTAAGCAGCTTTATAAAGAAGTACATTTCCCAAAGGCAGATGTAGTGGGCAATCATAATTTTGAAGGTTTATATAGGTTTTACATCCTAGAAAAGCCTTCACAGATGTTGTACTCAGCAACCCAAAAGAGTGGATAAACCAGAGATGCAGGGAGCAAGGCCTAAAGACAATATAATATTTTCTGTTTGCACTCAAATCACCTTTACCTGCCTATTGAACCAATATGCCCTTGTGAGGCCACTTGCCCCCTCACCCCATGTCTACCATATTCGTATGTATTTCCAGATGGGTACCCAAGCAGACTCCCACATCTTAGCCTTCTCTGGGCAGCGCCAATCAGTTCTAACATCCTTGGAGGCCAACTGGGTTCTTAGCAAGAAGCTCCCTCCTTCCTGTAGGTTTTCTGTAGCAGGCAGGGTAGGTCTGTTCTAAGGACCTTCAGAACCACAAAGGAGAGAAAGACAAGGAGAAAGAAGGAAGGAGGGGCGGGAGCACAGAGGAAGGCAGGGAAGAGAGAAAGTTAGTATAGAAGGAAGGAGGGAAGAAGACACAATGCCATGACTTTTATGGATCTTACTGAGGCAATATAATGGGAAAAAATATATATTTTTTCATAATGCAGTTGAGATGGGGAAAGCTTCCCTTTGGATAGGGTGAATTAAAAGAATGATTTGAAGTTTAATATAATGAAGTACTAAATAATGAGTTCATCTTGCCTAAGGTTACCCAGTTAGTGGGGTATCAGATCTTTATTTAATCACATTGAGTTCTCAAACTGTATCTCTTACTCTTCCTCTACTCTTGAATAATCAAGGTTGTCTTCACAAATATGAGTAAATTTAATACTCTTATTTTGAACACTGTACTTTGACATATCTGCTTCCTTTGGGTCTTTAAGGATAAGATACATAAAGTAGGCAATGTGCCAAAATGTATTCATTTTTATTTAATGGTAAATTTTATTTATTCATTTTTTATTTTATTTTTTTGCATGGGCAGGCACCAGGAATTGAACCTGGGTGTCCAGCATGGCAGGCGAGAATTCTGCCACTGAGCCACCCTCACACCACCCTTTGATGATAAATTTCAAACTGTAATCTCAGTAGCCTATGTGGAATGAGACTTAAAAGTAGCATTCTATGTAAAAACTCAGAAATGGACAGCACAATACTACCTACCTAATTATGTTAAAACACTGAATAAAGCTGAATGTGCGAATGACAGAGGGAGGAGGGCTGGGGACACAAATGAAATCAGAAAGAAAGATAGATGGTAAAGACTGAGATGGTATAATCTAGGAATGCCTAGAGTGTATAATGAAAGTGACTAAATGTACAAATTAAAAAAATGTTTTTGTGTGAGGAAGAACAAAGGAATGTCATTACTGCAGGGTACTGAAAATAGATGGTAATTAATGTTTTAAAATTTTACCTTATGTGTGAGACTAAAGCAAAAAATATTTATTTGGTACAAAATTTATATTTTGACCAGTGTGTTTCCTAACATGACTTATGTAGACAGCTTAATTGAACACCATAAGTACATGGAACCTTGAGTAGGACATGAGATTTTGTTGGTTAGTCCAGAGTGATGCCCCAATAAATCCCAGACTGATTTGAACAGTGAATAAAAAAGTATTTGCAAAGTCCCCTTCAGAGAATGGTGAGAAAGGGGGAAAATTCAACTTCCCCAAGTTGAAGTCTTAATATTCTCACAAGGAGTGCAGACAACCAAAGCTATAGGCTGAGCCCCCAATCTTGGGGTTTGTTCATAAGAAACTTAACCCCACAAAGGATAGGCTAAGCCTACTTAAAATTAGGCCTAAGAGTCACCCCCAAGAGAGGCTCTTTTGTTGCTCAGATGTGGCCTCCCTCTCCAGCCAACACAACAAGCAAACTCACCACCCTCCCCCTGTTATGTGGGACATGACTCCCAGGGGTGTGGACTTTCCTGGCAAAGTAGGACAGAAATCTTGGAATGAGCTGAGACTCAGCATCGGGGGATTGAGCAAACCTTGACCAAAAAGGAAAAGAGTGAAATGAGACAAAATAAAGTGTCAATGGCTGAGAGATGCCAAACAGAGTCAAGAGGTTATCCTGGAGGTTATTCTTACGCATTAAATAGATATCACCTTGTTAGTCAAGATGTAGTGGAGAGGCTGGAGGGAACTGCCCGAAAATGTAGAGTTGTGTTCCAGTAGCCATGTTTCTTGAAGATGATTGTATAATGATATAGCTTTCACAATGTGACTGTCTGATTGTGAAAACCTTGTGTCTGATGCTCCTTTTATCTACCTTATCAACAGATGAGTAAAACACATGGAATAAAGATGAATAATAGGGGGAACAAATGTTAAAATAAATTTAGATTGAAGTGCTGGTGATCAGTGAGGGGAGGGGTGGGGGTATGGTAAGTATGAATTTTTTTGTTTTCTTTTTATTTCTTTTTCTGAATAGATGGAAATGTTCTAAGAAATGATCATGATGATGAATATGCAACTGTGTGATGATTTTGTGAATTACTGATTATATATGTAGAACAGAATGATCAGAAGTTAAGATGTTTGTGTTTGTTTGGTGTTTCTGGTATTTAAAAATTTTTTTTTAATTAATTAAAAAAAAAAGAAAGAAAACACCACTGCGGGAGCCGGTAGAGACATTGACATCTGCCTTGTCAGCTGACAGAGGTGTCCAGAAGCCAAAGACCCCAGCAGACACCAGCCACTTGCCTTCCCAGCTGACAGAGGTGTTCCGAATGGCATCAGCTTTACTTGAGGGAAGGTAATCTCTTGTTAGTGCCTTAATTTGGACATTTTCACAGCTTAGAACTGTAAACTTGCAACTTCATAAATTCCCGTTTTTAAAAGCCAGAAAAAGAGCAGCATCCTAGGTTAGTAAAAGTTGACATGTACTTTCATGACGTTTGATTTTCTTCTTAGAATATTTAAACTGTCTTTTGAGTAAAACTTTGTGTGGTTGGATCTATTGCAATTTCTCAGTATTTTTTAATGCTGGATTTCACTTATGAATTAAGGTGCCTAGATCAGTCTCATGATTTAATTTACATTTACCTAAAAGCAACAATTTACTCTAATTGAATCTTTTAATCCAGAAATACCAGGGCTCTTTACAGGCATTAATTAATGCTCCCAACTCCCCAGTGCGGTAGGTAAGTGTTAGCCTCGGTTTATAAATGGAGAGCTTAAAGAAGAGAGTGAAGTGACTTGTTCAGGGCCACCCAGGAAGCCAGGGGGTGGAAGGCTGAGAGAAATTCCCCATTCATGGCTGTGTGCTGTTGTTCATCCCTTTGGATCTCAGACTGGAGGTAGCCCTGTGTCCTGATACATGCGGTACATGACAGCAAGGAGAAAAGCCAGAGATCTCCAATTTCCACATCTTTGCTTCATAGATATGTAAACTGAGTCACAGAGCAATGACATGACTTGCCTAAGATAACCAAGTTAGTAGAGAAAGGGTTAACCAAACCCCCGACTCCCATCTCACTACCCAGGTTAAATTTGTCCATTCATTTATTCATTCATTCATTGAACAAATATTCATTGAGCATCTGTTGCATGGCAGGTTTGTGTAGCTGCTGGGAACACACTGAACGAAACAAGTCCCTGTTCTTGGGGAGTTTATATGACAGTGGGAGGAGGACAGTCAATAAGCAAGTAGACACATTTTATGCTGTCTCAGGTTGTAATAAGAGTCTTGGGAAAAAATGTCGGAAAAAGGGGCGAGAAAGTGCTCTGTGTGTGTGTGTACATGTGCATGTGCATGTGTTTGGGGGTATTGCTATTTTATGTATTTTATGTATTGTGGGCAATAAGGGTCCCATTGACAATATAGCATTTGAGTAGGGCTGTGATGTCACAGAACAGGCCGTGCAGGTATGAAGAACAGCTGTCCAGGCAGAGGGAACAGCATATGCCAAAGCTCCACGGTAGGAGGGTGCTTGGCTTGTTTGCGAATAATGAAAAGGTAGATTGACCCAAGAGAAGCAAGCAAGGGGAAGAGTCTTAGGGAATGAGATAAGAGCATGAAAAGAGACATTTCATAGGACTGTGCCAGTCATTGTAAGGAATTTGGCTTTTACCCTGACTGACAGATGAAATCAAAACAAGATTTGGGCAGAGGGGTGAAATGATCTGACTTAGGGTTTTAAAAGATCGCCCCAGTTGTTATGTGGAGAAGTCTGGGCTGTATGGGCAGGCATGCATATTGGGGCACCAGTTAAGTGGGCAAGGAACTATGCTGGAATTGAATAACGACCAAGGCAAATGGCAGGGAATAGGAAAAGCTATCTTAAACTGAACAGCTATGACATTAAATTCCAACTTCATGGCACAAATGCTTGTTTTTGCCATGCCAAGGGCTTAATACACTTCAGAATGTTTAAGAATATTCCTTCTGGATGAATCGTAGCACCTGAATCTAAATTTTCTCCATCGTGTGCTCTTAATGATGCAGCATAGGCTTGGGTGCCCAGGTCACTCAGGTGAGAAGCTTTCTAAGAGCCTAACTCTATAGATCAAATAAAGAAAGAGAAGGAGAGAGTTCGTGATGGGCTGAGTAACTCTGCTGGAGGCAGAGGGCAGTGTTGGAATTAAGCTTGCGAACACAGGGTCAGAGTACCTGGGGTAAAATCCAAGCTCTGTCTTAGAAGCTAGATACCCCTGGACAAATTCACCTCTCAGTTTCTTCATCCATGAGGTGGGGCAATGATACTGGCTCCTTCATTAATGTTGGGAGGAGTTCAGATGATTGAGGTAAAACATGTAATACTATTTCCCAGACAAACAGTTGGGCTCATTAAAGATTAATTTTTATTATTGTTAAGTTTGTGAAAGTAGGCTTTTCCATGGAAATGCTTATAAAGCAAGTCACTTTTATACATCAGTCTTCACTTGTTACTGCTTATGATCTTCAAGACAGTTTAGCAAGAAAATTATAGGCCTCAATAATTTGTTGGTTCTTTGTCATCAGGTATTTTTAAATGCATGCTACATTATAGACTCTAAGACTTTTAAAGAGTGACCTATCATCACTTAGCAGGGAGGTATTTTTGTGAATGAATATAATAATTAGGAATGGTTTCAGTTGCATGTAACAGAAAAGTATGACCAGCAGGGTCTTAAGTGATAAAGATAGAGAATTATTTTACATTTCAAGAAGTATGGAGGTTGGTAGACAAGGACTGATGTAGTGGTTCAAATGATGTGACAGATGTGACAGAACAGGCCGTGCAGGTATGAAGAACAGTTGTCCAGGCAGAGGGAACAGCATATGCCAAAGCTCCACGGTACGAAGGTGCTTGGCTTGTTTGCAAATAAAGTCCCAAGCATTTCATTTTATAGTTTTAGTATGTTGAGTTTTTGTCATCACTCCTTATCTCATAGTCACAAGATGGATACTGTGGTTCCAGGCATTACATCCTCATAGTACAGGCACATTCAGAAAGGTAGTGGCAGGGGCAGAAACCAGTGTCCTTATCAGGCCCACTCTTTATACCTTGGAATGGAAGTCCCCAGAAGACATACCTTTCACCTCTCATTTGTCGGTACAGGACCACAGGATGCTTTTAGACCCTTCAGCTTCATTGTTGAAGGGAAAAGGATGACCATGCCTGGTACGGAGCAATCGTGGTTCATTCCTTGTAAATGGTAGAAGCCTGCATTCCCTAAGATCAGGGTTTCTTTGCCAGCTCTCAAACACAAAATCCATATTCTTTTAGCAGGTAAAAGGCATGTTTAAGGGAGTGGGGTGGAAGATGAACAGCTGCGTAGGGGAATGTATGAATGAGACCACATTGGGTGGTCTGAGCTGCATTTTCTAGAAGTTGCTCTTAAGTTGTGATTTGAATCTCCAAAAGGAAAATGAACCCAACTTGGTTGGTTTGTTGGAAGAAGAGGAACTCATCCACTATGGCTGTGTGTGATGAGAGTCGAGGTTGACATGTTGGCATGACATGTAAAAATTTGGATTTTACTCTAGCACAGTGGGAAGCCATCAGGGCATTTTAGGTACAAGAATGACAAGATCTGATGAATGTCTTCAAAAAGACGCTTCTGGTTACTGATGCTTAGTGAATGGAGATGACGAGTGGAGAAGCCAGCAGATGAATAAGGAGGCTATTTCAGGCATCGAGGTAGTAGACGAATTCTTGTGCTAGGATGATGTGGAAGCCATCCTTCAGGTGCCCCCAGTGATCTCCACCTCCTGGTGTCTATACCCTTGTGTAGTCCCCTCTCACATTTGACCAGGGGTAGTCAGAGTGACCATTATAATATAGCCCAAGTAATGGTCTATCTTTTCCGAGGTTAGGTTATAAAAGACTGTCCTTCCGTCTTGGTATCTCCTCTTCGGTCCTTCATTCTGGAAGAAGCAAGCGACTGTGTCACGAGCAACCCAAAGAAGAGGCCCATGTGGCAAGGAACTGAAGTCTCCCACTACCAGCCAGCAAGAACTTCAGCCTGCCAACACCCACCTGAGTGACCTCGGAAGTGAGTCTTTCTCCACCTGAGACCTGAGGTGAAGACAGCTTCAGCCCTGGCTGCGAGCTTTCACTGCACCACTGTGGGAGAGCCTGACCTAGCACTGCCCAGCAAAGCCCCTCCCGGGTTCCTGACCCTAAGAAACTGTGAGATAATAAGCACCGATTGTTTTTAAGTGCTATGTTTGATGATTTATCACACAGCAATAGATGATTTACACAGCTGGGTAGCAATGGAAGTGGAAAGAAGTAGAAGAATTTTGGAGAATTGGATGCCTGTGGATTCAAGAAAAACTCCTTACAGAGTCCTCATACATGAGGAGGGAGGTAAAAAGAGTCTGATCAAGGTCGGCTCCCTGATTTCTCACTTAGGCAAATGGGTGGTTTTTAGTGTCAGTGACTGAGAAGAAGAAATCTAGATAGAAGAATAGGTTTGTAGGGAGTGTAGGAAAATGTAATCAAGACCTTCACTTTAGGTCACGTTACATTTGAGATGCTGATTATCTGTGAGGTGGGCAGTTTGCTGTGTGTCTAAATCGGAGCGGAGAAATAGATTTAAGAGCCTGTAGAATATATCCGGCATTTAAAGGCAGTGGGACTGGACGGGGTGAATTAGAGAGGGCATATGGAGAAGAGAAGGGGCCCCAAGCGTGGCCTTGGACCCACGCGGCAGTGCAGTCCTATCATCAGCGTTGATCAGGCGGTGAAACCTGACTGTCTGTGTTAAAATGCAGCTCACTTTTCAAATTAAAACTCACAATGGGAATACATATAAGTGTTCCGTTGCCCAAGCTGGGCCTATTCAGCCTTGGACATTACTGCTAAAGGAACCTTTTAAACCTATTTATGATGTGGTATTTGTGCACTGTGGGTGTGTGTTAAGATTGCTAAGGGGACCTTAACTCTTGCAATTCCTGACACTTGGTATATTTTAATTTGAAACCTTCCTGTTGTATGATTGTAAGTTTATGAGTTAAACATGTATAGCTATGCATGGTGGTTTCTTATAAGGTTGAATTTCCAAAGAAACAGGTACCATGGTATTGGCTACTTATGAATGGGGAGAAATCTAAGGAAATCTTTTTCCATTTCAGATTCCATAGCATATTACAGCTCGGCATGGGCCCTTCCAAATAATTTACTTTAAACCACTCACTTGAGTTTTCTGTGAGTATTGACGTGTATATTCTTGATGCTCTTTTATAAATGATGTGGGTGCCAGAAAACTTTTCATTCCCAGGCCCCTCGGAAACAGGCAGAAGAGGTTATCTTTTGCCTTGAGAGTTTGCTTAAGGAAAACTAAAAGCAATCTATTTGAGCTCAAGTTCCATTACATTGGACACTCAGAATCTGCAAGATATGAAGTTAACATAGCACATCTCTTGTGGTTGAGAGGATGCTTGTCCAATAAATTTCATAAACATAAAGATAATGAATCTCTTTCTGTAATTTTGTTGAGTGATGCCTTGATAATTCCCATTAGGATTTGAACAGTGAATAAAAAAGCATTTGCAAAGTTCCCTTGGGGGAATGATGAGAAAGGGGGAGAATTCAACTTCCTCAAGTGGAGAGTTCTTATTATTCTCACAAGCAGTGTGGACAACCAAAGCAATAGGCTGAGCCCCCAATCTTGAGGTTTGTTCATATGAAACTTAACCCCACAAAGGATAGGCTAAGCCTACTTAAAATTAGGCCTAAGAGTCACCCCCAAGAGAACCTCTTTTGTTGCTCAGATGTGGTCTCTCTCTCTCAGCTAATGTGACAAGCAAACTCCCCCTTTCTACATGGGATATGACTCCCAGGGGTGTGGACCTTCCTGGCAGCGTGGGACAGAAATCCTAGAATGAGCTGGGACTCAGCACCAAGGGATTGAGAAAACCTTCACGACCAAAAGGGAGAAGAGAGAAATGAGACAAAATAAAGTGTCAATGGCTGAGAGATTTCAAACAGAGTTGAGAGGTTATCCTGGAGGTTATTCTTAGGCATTAAAGAGATATCACCTTTTTAGTTAAGGCATAACAGAGAGGCTGGAGAGAACTGCCTGAAAATGCAGAGCTGTGTTCCAGTAGCCACGTTTCTTGAAGATGATTGTATAATGATATAGCTTTCACAGTGTGACTATGTGATTGTGAAAACCTTGTGTCTGATGCTTCTTTTATCTACCTTATGGACAGATGCGTAAAACATATGGACTTAAAGCCAATAAATACTAGGAGGAACAAATGTCAAAATAATTGAGTAGATCGAAATGCTAGTGATCAGTGAAAGGGAGGGGTAATGGTATAGTAGTATGAATTTTTTCTGTTTTCTTTTTATTTCTTTTTCTGAATTGATGCAAATGTTCTAAGAAATGATCATGATGCTGAATATACAATTATGTGATGAAAAAAAGAATGTTCATATTGTATGCTGATTGGTTTTATTAATAAATTTTTTTTTAATTAAAAAGAAAAGATAATGAATCTCTTATGTTGGGGAATAATAGGACTGAAACATCCCAGAACTTCTTGAAAGTTGAGTAAGAATAGGATCCTCTTTCTCTGCTTTCTGGGCTATTCTTTTCCTATCTCAGGGAAGACTGGATCACCAGGGAATGAAGACTTTTGATGCAACCTCAAACTTGCAATTTGGCCCTGCCTTGTGAATACAGTACCCCACCACCATGTCCTGCGTGTCAATCATGACATGTTACCAGCAGGTGGCAACAGCGAGTCCAATAGAAAGGAAAGCCCCAGCTTAGATTCTTGGCCAAGAACTGGGAAGGGTGGCACGTCAGTGTATGGAGGAGGGGAGAGACTGCTGTTTATTTTTTTTAAATAAATGTCCTTTAGCACTCTGTCCCAACTCTCCAAAAGCCCATTTTCTTCCTTCTACCAAGATTGAATTGAACTGGAGGCCAATACTCTATTAACCAGAGGGAGGTCCTTTTAACAGCCTGTAGGTCTTTTCCTCTCCATACAGGGGAAGGTGCTTTGCTCATTTGTTAAATGGTTCTCATTTTCTGACTTGCTTCTCCCTGTGGGCCTCTTAAAACAGCTCTGAAAGCAAGTGGCACCGAATAATTTATTGCTTAGAAGACTTTGCAAGAGGCAACTAATTTGACTCTAAGTGGGATGTCAGAAAGCTTGGGGGGCGGGGGCCGGGTTATCAGCCAATAGGCAAGAATGGCAGACCCGCTGGTTTCCAGGGTTCACTAACATTGCCTGCTAGCTGGTTGGTGAGGCGTCATCAAAGAGAGGACATTGTCCTCCTGCAATTGCCTTGGTGCCATTTCAGCTCTTCTTTCATGACGGATACAATATGGTAGGGGGGCTTAGGCTGGTCACAGGTGTGCTGAGGGTCCTGCGTTCTTCTTCAGCTCCAGGTGAACTGAGGAAAGCCTACCTGGGAGGCAGTATTCTTGAGGGGACATCATCGCTAACCAGGAATGTAAGCCCCTCAAAGGGCACCCTTTGCATGCCATGAATGGGACCAAGCCATAAATGAGGATGAGCCATCCCTATGCTTGGGTCTCCTCAGAGCTTGGAATTCCCTCACAGACTCAATAGTCAGTCAGGCTTCAGCCATCACTACATGTCAAAGAAGAGAAATACCAAAATGTAGGGATGTGTTCATAGGCACAGCTTTAGCTGTGGCAGCTCTAAAAATGTTCTCTTCATGGTCTTCTGAAAGCAGGTGGGTGAGCACAAATTCCTCCCTCCCCACTCAGAATCTGAACTGTTTGCTGCATCCTGAAATGCCACCAGGCCTGTTCCCATCTCACTTGCTCTCTGAGACCAACAGCTTGTCATGGTATAAAGAAGGTGGGAGACTATTTACCTTACCCCCTTCAGAAATGCCTCTCCCGTCCTCGTATCAGGAAGCCATTTTATGGCTTTGGTTTCTACTGTACCTGACCATTTATTTTTCAACAAATCACATCGTTTCTGGGTTTCCACTTACTCATCTGTCAAGCAAGGTAATGATCCTGCCTTGGTAGCAGTCTAGAATATATGATAGCAATAATAACCACTAATTGTGACTCACAAATTCATATGCTAATTGCCAGGCACATGGCTTGGCATATCACCCATCTCACAGAAAAGCAAAATCCTACAGCCCTCTACAAGGCGCAATGTGATCTTATCTCTCTGACCTTGTCTCCTCTCCCCTCACTCATTCACATCACCCTCCTGACCCTCTTGCTAAGTCTTGAGGTTACCAGGTCTTCACGTTCTGGGCATTCTCTCTGCCTGGAAGCTTTCTGCCTAGGTATGCACATGGCAAGCTTTCTCACAACTGTCTAACCTTTGTTCAAATGCAGCCGTCTCCATGAAGTCCACCTGACTACACTATTCAACATTGCACCCCTACCTACTTGATACTTTTACTGTACTCCAAAGCACTTTAATTACCTATTAATTGTGACTATTGTTATTATCTGTCTTCCCAGATGAAATTTAAATTCTATAAGGATAGGAATTCTGACTTTCTTCAATGGCATATCCCAAGTGCCTTTAACAGTCCCTAATATACAAGGACATTCAGTAAATATGTGGTGAATGAATGACAACACAACAGACCCACAGTCAGTTTCTCTCTCTCTCCTCTCTCTCTTTCTCTCATATCTCTCAAGCTTACCTTGGAGATATTGTAAGTTTGGTTCCAGAACACTGCAATAAAACAAGTATTGCAATAAAGCCAGTTTTACAAATTTTTGGTTTCCTAGGTCATATAAATATTATGTTTATACTATACAATAGCATTATGTCTAGAAAGACAGCATATGTACCTTAATTAAAACTTGGCGCAGAGATGCCAAGTGAACACATTCTGCTGGGAAAATGATGCCAACAGACTTGCTTAATGCAGCGTTGCCACAAATCTTCAATTTGTAAAAAATACAGTATCTGTAAAACATAATAAAGCAACTAGCAATAAAACAGGGTATGCCTGTACACTCATATTCACGCACACAAATATACTTAAAAAGGCACACACACAAGTGCTCAAATACTCTCAGACACATACTACCCATACTTGCCCATGTACACACACTGATAAATACTAACATAAAACATTTTGATTTGTTTTAGAGTTGATGAGGTTGGTTAATAACATATTTACCATTAGTACTTCGAAGGCAGCACAAGTAGTGCTGCTTGAATATGCATTCAAGTGAGTCTGCTAAATTTTTTTCCTGAATCTATTTTTATGAAAGAAATAGCTTCATATTACAGAAGTGGTGTACCTCATTATGCAAATATTTGTTAAAGAGTAAAATCTTTCTTAGTGAAATAACTGAGATGGTCAGTATGAATATGAAAAAAACAGAATCTAAAAATATTTTAAGGGAAATGCAGTTTTAATTGTTTAAATAATAATGGTAACGATAAGCAGAATACTAAGATGTTCCAAATAAACCCTTTGTTACACCCAGTTGAGTGAATAGATAAGAAGTATTTGTAATTAACACACTGCATGCAGTTGGGTAGTTGTGAATGTGTTTGAAAACAGTTTGTTCTCTTAAGTAAATGTAAACAACTGCAACCTCCACTCTTGTTTACATTATTAATTTGTTTAATCAATCTATTTTTTTTTAATAATGGGGAAGTCAACTGTGGAAATGTTGACAAATTTGTGTTTGAATTGTCACATAGATAAATCATTGAGAGTCTTATTTGATAAGATTCCTCTCTCCTACTAAAGTGTGACTTCCTAATATAAATACTAGGTAATTTATTTCAGTGGTTGCTTTTGACCTATTCATATTCTTGCTTCTTTACTTAGAACCCTTCCATATATGACATTTTACTTTCTTCTTTTATCCCATGGGCAGGCACCAGGAATCGAACCTGCATCTCCGGTATGGCAGATGAGAACTCTGCCTGCTGAGCCACTGTGGCCCACCCCTGATATGACATTTTGAGCCATAAAATGTGGGTTTTGTTTTTGTTTTGTTTGTAAAGGAATATTAGTGGTGGAGATGAGGGGTGACTTTTCAGCTCTATTTAATTTTCTCAGTTCATTTGTGCTATCATTGCCCCAAGGAAGCGGAGCTCCTTTCCCTGGGGACCTTGCATCTTCACTGGTTTTGGAGTGAGACCGTGTAGACTCTAGTTTGTTCTGCAGCAGGCTGTGAGGGGGCATCCTCAGGGGCCTTACTATGTTCCCCAATAAGGCCTTACATGGTTGAGTAGTTCTGGGTGCTAGAACTCTCTCCCTCTCTTTTCCACACTTTCAAAATCCTTTCTCAAGAAAGCTGAGTGACTTTGTCCCTTAGTTTTTTCTTCTGTAGACCAAATACACCCATTTCATTAATCTGTTTCCAAGAAAGTAAACACACACACATAGATATACCTGTAAAAGTTTATATGCATATATAAGTTCATATAATTTTTTTGGAGGTTTATTTCATTCTAAAAGGTGATCTTGTACATTTTGCCTTCAGGAAAAAAAAAATCTTCTCTAGTAGATAATGGGAAAATGAAAAAGAATTTGCCCTATAGAGACTTTAGACCAGGTAACTTATCAGGGTCACATAATACCTATAAAGTGAGGCATGCAACTATTTCATGACAAGTCTACCTGGGCACCCTGTAATTACTGCTTAACTCTCTCAGGTAGAAATGTAGATGTTCTTAATGACACCGTTGGTCCTCAAAATTCCCTGAGACTGATTATTATCATCACTTCTACTCTTCTGGGAAGAGACAACTGAAGTACACATTGACCAAGGACGTGTCCAAATGTTAGGCAAGTCTAGCCTAGGATCAAGTCCAAATCTCGGGACACATGTGAAACAACCAAAAAGGAAGCAAGGGCAGTGCACCAGAGGGCTGCATTATTTTATGTTTTGATGACTCCATATCCTGTCACACATAAAACTTTTTAAATTATCAAAAGCAAGAGGATGTGGAGAGAGTTTTCTAATGTTGGGAATGTCTCAGGATCACAGTCTGGTCTCCAAAGGCTGGGTTGCTTTGAAAAACAGCTGAACGCATAGCAATGATCATTTAGAGAATCATAGTTAGCAAAATTATATATATATTTTCCAGGCCCAGATAACAGAATCACCTGGAGGAAATTGGATATCGGAATGAATAGAGCAGGGTAAAAAGAATCATAAAGAAAAATCACCTTCTACTCAAAACTAAACATGGTGCTCTCTAACATGGAAAGGGATTGTTGCAATGAATCAAATAGTTCAGCCATCTTCGCTACAATCATCATTTTCCAGACCATATTTTCTGCTCCACCCCATGGTCATTTTTTGTCGACTAGCAAATGAGGTGACCCTAGCTGGGATTTTGGAAACATACAAGCCATTTTATAGAACCACTCTGCTATGTGTGTGTGGTGGTGGTGGGATTGTAAGCAAATGGTTATCATAGCTGCCAGTTGAATTCCTAGCACAGGTTTGTTTTTGGTGTTTTTTTTTTGCTGTTGTTGTTGGCAGTCACCGGGAATCAAACCCGGGTCTCCGGCATGGCAGGCGACAGGTATTTGAACATTTTGATTATCTGATGACTGCAGACCTGTGCTTCTTGCTCCCTACCAACATATCTTCCAAAATTTGGAGGAATCCTCGAATTTAGTCTCAAAGTGTTAAAACAAATGCTTTGTGAATATAAAAGGGAAAATCAAAGTGACAAGATATGGTTTCACAGTTATTCTATTAGGAATTATTTAGATTGGAATAAACAAGTACGGAGCTCTTGAATATAAAAGTTTTCAATAGCAAGGTCTGAATTGAACACCGAGTAGAAGTTGCCCCTGCATTGCGGTATTTAGTGTAGCATAGTGAACACTGAGCAGCCTATGGAATTATGCAAAAGAGAACTTTGCTTATTTACCAAGTTGAAGTGTAAGGACCATTATATGGACAGCCATGGTGAGGCTGAGTGACATCAGAGATGTCTGAAAGAGAAGTTTACTAGCACTCAGTCACCTGGGGAGACATGTGGGGAGCCGAGCTTTCAGGGACC
Source organism: Tamandua tetradactyla (assembly GCF_023851605.1). NCBI lineage: Eukaryota > Metazoa > Chordata > Mammalia > Pilosa > Myrmecophagidae > Tamandua > Tamandua tetradactyla. Next base: position 54,059,118 of record NC_135327.1, on the reverse strand, counting down.
TGGGACCCGCCATCACGCTGCTATCTGGGTGGAGCTACTGCAATTGGTCAAACAAGAGTGAGGAGACGGGAGTTTGTATATGACTTTTGCGACGTGTGAACCCAGCTGGGATGTGGGGAAGAGAGGGATAAGCTGTTTATCTTATATAAATGGGGTTCAGGGGTGGTCTCTGAGACCTCACAACAGGGTGGGAGATGCTGAGGCATCATGAGCGCCAAGGAAAAAAACAACAACCCTATTTTAGTTTAATTCACAATTCAAGTTTTACCATATTTACCCAATTGAAGCTTAACAGAATTGGTGCACATTTACGTTATAAAGGGCACCACATGAAAGCCTGTAACTTTTTTTTTTTTTTTTAACATTTTCAATTTCTTAATGGCCTTTGATGATTTGACCAAAGGTGCCTGGTAAAGGGAAGATGAAATGCACCTGGTGCCTTTGCGGGGCAGTCTCCTGGTACCAAAGCCTGTGCCCCGGAGGGTGGTTTGTTCCCGCCATTCTGAACTGCCGCAGGGATTCAGATGATGCATCATATGGAGTTCTCTGGATGTTCAAGGCCTTGGAAAATCAAGGGATTTTGGAAAATCATGGTAACCCTTTACCGCTTCTGAATATGACTCCCTTCAAGAATTTTTACCGCTGACCAATTTGCTAAAATTCTGGTCTTCTAATGTGAATTATCTCAAGGGGGGAAGACTAACTGCTGTTTTAGCAATTTATCGACAGCTAGAGATGCTCTGTTTTCTTGAAAAAGCTGGGTACGAGGAACTCTTGTCCTTCACCCCATTTACTTCCCAACCATCCAACCAGGGAGGTAAATTTTATCACTATCCAGTTATTTAACACTTGCTACACCGAGTGCGCATTATAACCGTGGCTTTGGAGATAGCCATGGTCGATAGAAGACATAATAGTTCCTGCTTTCAAGGAGTTTACAGTGTAGTTGAGCAAGAAACCCGGGTTTGTCCCTGGAGACGGCACAGCCTTACGCTGCTGAGTGGTCCCTGGATCAGCACTTCACAGTCACCCCGAGGTGACCTGGGGCGATGCACGGGCACTGGAGGCCAAGAACCTACCGAACCATAGCCAGAACCTGAAAGGTTTGAACTCAATTCACACTGAGAGAAACACCTGTAACAGAAACATTCAGGAACCCAGAAACACAGAGAGAGAGAGAGAGTTGGCGAAACCTCAAGGCAGCCAAAACTATAGATCTGAAGGGAGACGCAGAAACGTTGAAATTTTGAGGGACAAAGTTGACAGTCACGGCCTTGCAACTACCACCAACAACAACTAGCACAGCCCCAGCTCTGAGCACAGGAGGGTTTCCCACACATTCGGCACTCTGCTCGTGATGGACATTTTCTCATCCGGTCCTCACCACCACCCAGGAGGGAAGACCTATTATTATTTCCATTCGCTAAATCAGAAGATCAAGACTTAGAAAAGTGGAGTGTCTTGCTCAGTGATTTACAAGTAAGCGGGGGAATTGGGCTTTGAAGCCTGGTGTGTCTGGAAGTGGAAGCGTGTTTAGCCTCTCCTTGACTGGTTCTTGTGCCACTGCATTGTCCTGGCAGGTCCCAGTAGTCCATGATGGCTGAATGCTGACACTGGGTCTTGGTCCCTTATTGTCCCACCAAATTAAATATTTCTCCCTCCCGTGGGATGACCTGAGCGGGAAATCTGCAGTTTACAGCCTAAAAGAGCTCCACTCACATGTTGAGAAGATACGTTGGGTCATTTTGTATGGGCTCTTGTATGCCAGGCTAGGAAATTTGATTTATATTTAGGGCACAAATGAAGATTCTTAAGCAGAGAAATGGCATAGCACCGATGATTTTTTTTTTTTTTTAAGGAAAATCCATCTATCAAGAGGGTGCAAAACGAATTCCAGAGAAAAGAAAGCTGCCTTGTTCTTATATGTCCAAAATATATAATAACATCAGATTCATCTTTACTCTTTGCTTTTTTCTTTATATTTATTTTCTGGTGGTTGTTTATTCTTTTTTTTTAAAATACCAAAAAAGCACCAAATGCAAGCATTCATGATTTTTGATCATTTCATTCCACATATATAATCAATAATTCACATCATCACGTAGTTGCATATTCATCATCATGATCATTTCTTAGAACATTTGCATCTATTCAGAAAAAGAAATAAAAAGAAAACAGAAAAAAATCATATATACCATACCCCCACCCCTCCCCCTCACCGATCACCAGCATTTCAATCTAAATTTACTTTAACATTTGTTCCGCTTATTATTCATTTTTATTCCATATGTTTTAGTCGTCTGTTGATAAGGTAGATAAAAGGAGCATCAGACACAAGGTTTTCACAATCGGACAGTCACATTGTGAAAGCTATATCATTATACAATCATCATCAAGAAACATGGCTACCGGAACACAGCTCTACATTTCAGGCAGTTCCCTCCAGCCTCTCTGTTACATCTTGACTAATAAGGTGATATCTACGTAATGCGTAAGAATAACCTCCAGGATAACCTCTCGACTCTGTTTGGAATCTCTCAGCCATTGACACTTTATTTTGTCTCATTTCACTCTTCCCCCTTATGGTCGAGAGGTTTTTCCCAGTCCCTTGGTGCTGAGTCTCAGCTCATTCCAGGATTTCTGTCCCACATTGCTGGTTGTTTATTCTTATTTATTGCATGCACAGAGCTATAGCCTATACTCACAATTTAAAAATATGTGTGATTTCTTTTCGCTTTCAAATTCTACATGTCCTATAATACAAAGTATGTAATTTGTAAAAAATATAAAAACCATAAACAGCCTGGCTCCATTGTTCAAAAAACTAGCACTGTTAATGTTTTAATATGCCCTTTCTTGTCTTTTTTCTATTACCACTACATACATATTGCATAGTCTTTATCAATTTGTGTCTTAATTTTTTACTTTATATTATATTCTTTGCATGTTATAAATTCCTGAAAATTGTTGGTAATATTCTGTCAGAATAGCTGATCAACAGCACAAATTACCAAACCTGTCCCTGTTTCAATAATATTATTGAGGACAAACATACCACAGATGAGGAAAAGCAAACGAAACTTAAAAACTTACTATTGATCACTACTGTGGACTTATTGAGTGCTCATTAAACACTTCCTGACTGCTTGCTTCTCCAGTGCTTGTCAAGGTGATTTAAAACTATCATCCAGAGATTGGGGTACCTCTGTGAAAGGTACATTTAGGCCTGGGAAGCTTACTAAAAATAAAATCACTAACAAAAAGCACTTCAGCACTCTGGAGAAAGGCCACATGTCTTAGGTTTTTCTAAATTAATATTAGGCCTGAAGGAAGGCTGACAGTGATGAATTTAAGGACTATTTTTTACACTATGATATTAAATGAAATAGAAAATATCCCCAATATCCCTAATACACCCATATACCACAGTTTATGGCCTTACTGTGTATTTAGAGAGGGAAGATGCTATTTTCTAAAGAGCTTTCTGTCTTTTTTATTTCTCTGTGGTCACAGTATAAATTAGAAGATGAAAGTCATTTTCTTTTTCCTTTCAATTTAATTTTTGTTCAGGAGGGGATTCAGTTAGTACAATTTTCTAGCCTGTCAAAATTTTTGAAGTAGACTGAAAACCTTTGATTAAATCAATATCCTCACCTTACCAGGTATCATATAACTCTTTCTTATTTAATAAAAAAAAGAAAAGAGGGGGAAAAAAAAAAACTCCCTCTAACCAAATATCAACACCACATTCTCAGAGCAAATTGTCCTCTTAGCTATTTCTGAACAAGTCAAACTAAGCCATGGGTTAGTGGGATATTTCAGCTGCTGAGGTGGCATTCTTTTTGCACCTCAGGTTTTGAGGCTTTGGGATTTTTAAACTTTACTCTGAGCATTCTATTTCCCACATTGATATCCTAGAACTTCAAACTTATTTTCGAATTAGTGAGACAAAAATGTCATGGCTACAATTAAGAGGTGCATCGATTCCTTTTTAGATTTATTAAAAAGGCACCCATCAAGAGTTTCTGCTTTAAAATTTTAGGGTTCTTGTTTAAAAAATACACAGACCTCGATGACACGGGAACATTTCTCTCTTGTCCAAATCAATCTTTATTTTCCTAGACTGTCAACCTGTGGCTCAGTTTGTCTAGGACAGTTCCGATGCATACCTGTTGACTCCCTGTGATATCATTAACAACACTTTCCTTGTACTCTTGAGAGTTTCTGGTTGAAACAAGAGATTATATAATCACTCACTAAGGAGGGAACAGAGCTCCAAGCCTTGAGGGGGCCGCATACATTTTGCAATGAGATCAATCTAGATTATGGTCAAATAGGAATGAACGCAATTGACTTCCAATTAAAGTTACATTTATTGCAGTGAGTCCACTCATGATTTCAGATGAATGGAATAAATGCAAAAAGCCTCGATTTTTTTTTTAAGCCATACATGTGCCAATGGTTCTCAGATGTAGCTTGCACTGGGTTCACCTGAAAGGCTTGTTAAAACCCAGGGCGCTGGGTTTTGTAAAACTCTACACCCTGGATGTTTCAAGAATGTTATAAATTTTCTATTTACAGTTTTCTATTTTGCAGGTCGAGGGCAGGGCTGATCGTTTGTATTTCTAACAAGCTCCCCCGTGCTGCTGCTGCTGCCGCTGCTGGTACAGGAGACTCATTTTGAGAACCACTGATGACATCCTGGGAAAGCCACCCTTTCCTCCTGTGAAGGTAGAGGTGTCTGTGCCCATTCCCCAGCTGTAAACGTTTAGTTCTTCTTCTCAATGTGCAATTTATTTTATAGGCCCCAGAATGTCCTCACAGCGAAAACTAGAGGGGTGGAGTGGAAAATTAAATTTGAAATACAGATCTCCCAGAAGAAGGTAGGGTGAGGAGGGGTTGAGAGTGCAGACCAGAAGACATCCCTGGGAATGGTTCTCATGGGGGGCTCGGAGCCAATGTTTGAGGGCAACACTGGAAAGTGCCCAGTTGGACGGGAGAAACTGCTCCTGTATTTATGCTTGAGAACCTTGCAAGTCAAAGTGTGGTCCATGAGCCATGGGGATCATCTGAAAATTGCTGGAAGTGCAGAGTTAGGGGATGCCAGGGCTCGCGTCCGAGCTGCTTAAGCAGAATCTGGCTAATTTGCCGCAGTGAGTGATCGCAGGAAGAACTGAGCCACTGAAGTGATCGTGGGACTTAAGGGTCACTTCCATATGGAGCTGGCTCAGCTTCACAATTTTTTTTTTCTCACTGATGTATTAACTTAAAAGTCTCTGCTTTCAAACCACGATAGAAGTAAGATTGAAGTTTACAATAATATGGTCTGAATTGGTTCAGTGTTCTAAATGCTTAATAAAATTCTAAACCTGGATGGGGAAGACAAGATTCTTTCTCTCATTGCCTCTCTCTTTCATTTGGAGAAACGAATAAATAAATGGAATTAGATGGGAAACCAGCATGAAGGCAAGAAAACAGAGGGAGGCTGATTAGGTTAGAGTCACAAGGTAAGCATTTCAGGGAAGTATTTGTCACAATTTGTTGCTAAGCTGCTGTTAGGGGAATTCTGCCTTCGACTGTACTTGGTAATGATGAAGTTATGTCTTGATAAGCCGTGTTTAAACCCAATTCCCCTGACAATCTGAAGGCAGAATCAATGACCAATTTTCAGTCGTGTTATTTCAACTACTTTGAATTTTCCAAGAACAATTAGATCTAAATGATAAGGCAATGGCACTGGATTCTTATTCCCTGCTTCGCTTTAACAGCAACAACCAAAAAAATAATGGGAAGACTGTCCCATACTATATTAAAAACAGGATTTTGTGTGAGTCAAATAGAATCACCTTTGCAACCGAAGCAATGGTGAGTCACCGCGTGAAATTGCTTGTCAACTTTCAAAACGCCGTGGTTGCTAGGAATGACATCGCCTTTCCTGGAGTTAGCCTCGATGATAACCAGCTCTGCAGAGCACCATTTTCCCTCCTGCCTTTTAAGAGGCCAAGCTTTCCAAATGCACTTTTTCTTTGTGCACCTGCAGTTTTGAGTCAACAAAAATTGCCAAGCCAGGGTGATAAGCTTCGTATAAATAATTAATGACATGGAACTAATTATTCCGGCATTATGGCCACCTGCACCCTCAAAGCTCAAGAGCCACAGGTGCGAAAATTGCAGGGACAACTAATTGTGAGCTGCATTTCCTCACGTAAACCCTGCAGAGGAGGGTCCCAGCTGTTTCCTGCCCACGTTTTTCAAGGTTCAGCAGGCTAAGCGTGGGTGGGACGGCTGCGTTTGTAACTATCTCAGAAGACATGGTGACTCTCGGAAAACTGAGCCCTTAGAGGCCACCAGGATGTAATTGGGTTTAGGTTTAATTAAAGGAAAATACACTTTGAAGGAAGGATATAGCTGGAAATTGTGCCTTGGGTTATGTGAGCACCTGTAACAACCCGGGGTGAGAAATGCTATGCTTAGGAGCAATGGGACTTTCATTCATTATGCACATAGCTTCAGAGGACTTTAAGATTTCAGTCCCCAAATGTGAATTACATGATATATATAGTTCACATTTATATGTGTGTGAAATATTATACATGTGCTTTTTTGGTGGGGCTCTTTGTTGTAGTGCATTGGAGAAGTGAATGTGTGTAAATGGAGGTAGATGGGAAACCAGCATCCTGGTAAGAATACTTTGTTTGAAAGAAATCTATCCCAAAGAGCTTTATAACTTATACTGACTTAAACAGCAGTAGACGTTCACAGGCTGTGTTATAGAACACTCTTTATTAGTTTGTGTTGGCTTTGGGATGAAGAAGAAAAGACAAATCACAATGGAAGTTATTACCTCTAACAACTTTGAAATCTTTTGTTTGATTTTCCTTTATCCAAAACAGGATCAAAAGATCCAGTTCCTCTTTTAATTGCGTCTTACCAAATATTATATCTGTGTGATGGTTTGAAGTTGAGTTGAAGAAACCAACATTTGGCTTCTCAAAGGAACATTTATAAAGTGATAGAATTAAGGATCCTGAAGGTCCTTGGAAAAAATTCCAGCTAAATGTTCCCAACTATATATTTTCTTTTCTATACACAAGCTCAGACACACATAAAATATTATGCATTAGATAATTGAATAGATCATTAGATCAATGAATTAGATCATTGAATACTTATTGTTTTCATCTCTTAAAGAAAAAAACTTTTTTTCTTAACTCTCTCATCTATGTCACTTCTGCCCCATAGCCCTGCAATTGAGGTTAATAATTGCAATTTTCTTTATGTGCATTAGAATTTTTAAATTTATATTCAAATAAATGTAAATATATAGTGTTCTTTACTCATTTTTCTCACAAAAATGGGATTTTTTTCCTGCGTCTTGCTTTCTTTTAATAACTTCAAGTCAAATGGATGATTTGACCACATTCTTTTTAATAGCTGTGTACAGTTTCTTTGTATGACTATGCCACAGTTGATTCAACCCTTCGTCTTATGGATTAGAATTCACATCATGTGCTACAACAAACACCCTTGTGCCTGTAATATTTGTACATTCACAGGATTAACACCCAAAAGCAGGGTTGCAGGATCAAAGTTTACGTGCTCTGTTCATTTTAATCGGCAGTGTCACATTGATTTTCATGATAGCTGCACCAAGTGACATTTTCAACAGTGATATGAGAGTGCATTTTCCCCCAACCCTCATTAGGAACAGGTGTGATATTTCTAAATTTTTAATACTTGGTCATTTTTATTGGGAAGGACACACTGCCCACTAGTTACCTATATTGGCTCTGAGTTCAGATGGTTGAGTTAGAGTGTCTAATTGAGTGGCCTTGAGTAATCCTCTTCACTTCCCCATGCCTCAGTCTCTTCTTCTGTAATGAGTAGATAGTAACGATTCTACTACTTCACAGGGTTAGTTGGGGATTAGACAGGAAATGATACACGTATAAGAGTCTCAGCCCTGTTCCTGGCCCAGCCTAAGAATTCAGCTAGCAATAGCTCTTATTATTAGAATGTTATAGATGGACCATCAGGAACTTTGAGCAAGATTCAGAAATATTTCTCGTTGCAAATCCATATGATACAATTGTGGTGAACAATATTCCTAGATAAATTGTGGAGTTCTACCAAATGCGGTGGCAAAGAGATGAAATGCAGAGCAGGTGCAAGCCTTTCCATCGTGCTGAACCACAGAATTCAGCGTCCAGAACCAGGAGGTCTCATCCTTGTCTCTCTGTTGGCATGGCAAAAAAAGAGTAAAATAAAATTCAGGTTATTGAGGAAATTCGCTCTGCATAAACATAAACCTTTTTTGGGAGTTGGCAAATAAAATGCATTCAGTTGTTATTTCCTCCCTCCCCATATTTAATAATAAAATCCAAGAACTTACCAGTGAATTATCATGTGGCCTTTTCCTACTCAGATCTTATTTTCAGTCCTTTTTGGAGGCAATTTGTGTGCCCTGTGATTCTTTGGGCCTATGGCAGTTTCTCCCACCCTCACCCTATTCCATATTATTTATGTTCCTCATCTACAATCTTTGAGGCAGGGCCAAAAATTATGCTCTAGGAGCATCTTTTGGAGTGTGTGTTTTGGGTAGGGATGGGTGTCCATGCTTTCTTACCTGTGAAATTGAAGCATTTCCCTTGAGAAGACTCTCTGGGCAATGGTAGCCATGGAGCAGAGGCAAGTTTTGCTTCTAGCCACGGGTGAAATGCCCCCTCCTTCATATGGGAACTCTTGTGATAAACTAGGAAATTATGAAAGCACGGATCATATGGCTTCTTGCTTCATCCTGGGCAGTGTCTAGTTATGGGAGAAAAAGCTGGTTTGATTGGATAAGGCCTCAACGAAACCTGAGGATGTTTGCTTGTTTGGGGGCTTTTGTTCTATATGGAAGCAGGAAATGTGGCCATTAAACTCTGAAGGCCTGATATGACTCCTTTCTAAACTTACCATACATGGTGAGAAATACGATTGCCAACTGTTTCAATATTATTGAAATTTGCTCAGAACTCTGAGCAAGTAGGCCTGCCCCAGGTGAGTGTGAGATGAAGGAGGAATCTCTTCTTCTTGGAGGGCCAGTACCAATGTCTCGTGGAGGGTGAAATGGGTCTAGGACTTGAATGATGGGTGAGGATTCCAAAATTTTCAGTGAGAGGAAGCCTTTGGAAGATACAGTGACATGTAAGTTGACAATGTGAGGCATGTTCCAGAGAGAGTGAGTAGATTGGTTTGGATCCCTGATATATGGGATAATTTCAAATATTCCCTTTCGTTGTCTTTTCATGTAAATAATTTCATGAATCAATAAAAAGAAAAAGCCCTTGATACCCTTATGTCTATACACTGGACTCACAGACTAGTTTGCCCAAATCCAAGAAAAATAGTGGGCAAGAAACTTTGGAATTATGGTGAAAGCATAATGCTGGGGGTTCTGAAGAGCAGTTTAAAAAGGTGGGGAGGGAATTGACTTCTATTCTGGAGTCCACTGAGGGTTATTAAAAGTTTTGAGCAGGCATGGTGGGGGGATTGCCAAAGATGTGATGGTTGCCAAGAGAATTGGAGGGAGAACAAGCCTTACCCACTGTTTAGATGGAAGGGACAGAAAAAATGGGAGGAGTCAGAGAAGAATTTAAGATCTTAAACTGTTGGGAGTTGATTGGAAAGTAACATGATGAGCAAATGCTGGAACTGCAGAGTGAATGGATATGGTTTAAAATTCCATTATCCTCACTTACTAGCAGTGTAACTTCGGGAAAGTTTCCTCATCCTTAAAATAGGGACCCTAATAGCACCCACAGTATAGATTTTATGTACCTATAGATTATATGATCCATAAATTTGAGGTATTAATATTATCAGGGACTCTTTCAGGCAATAATGTGTAGACATTTTCATTGAATTGTCTGTGTCTGTGACATTTGTTGGAGTCAAAATATCAGTGGCGAAAATCAACATTAGCTCACAGTAGTGGATGAGATTTTGCCTTGTTTTCCCATTTGTAAATTCCCGTTAGAATTCTGTGGATGATTTATGGATGTTCCAGGAGTGAAAAATAGAGAAAACCAGAGTGGGGATGGTAGGTTTGGACACTGAACCAAAGCACAGAATTATTGCAAGGAAAATGATGTGTGATGGGAGAATGAGAAGGTGGTAGGAGGAAGCCTGGCCTATATATGTATTCATCACACTGCTTATTTTGGATAAGATGTGGAAAATTGCATGCGGAGTTCAAAAATGACAGTCCCACCTATGATTCACTAAGGAAGTCACTCTCAGCCTCGTCAACCTTGGCATTTTTCAGAGGTCATGTTTACACATAATTTATAAAGTTATAACATGCGGTTGAAAGTTTCTCTGGCACATTTAGAAATGTCAGGGAGGGCTGCTGTCAACATTTGGTTCTGTCTGCTTTGAATCTCTGCCCATGTTCTAACTCAATAAATATTTATTGTGCCTAGGCCAAAGAAGGGCTGGAATGTTATGTGTGGTGAACTTCAGTATTGGGACCTTCTGGAGAGCTTGGTTCCCAGTGGGACTCTCACCTGAATCTCACCTGGTCTGTTTTAAATTTTTAAATGATGAAGAAATGTCTCATATACTCTGTGGGAGTATCATTCATCTTGCCCCCCATATTTGTTCTCTGACATTTTCTGCCACATGAATTGGGGGGGGGGTGGAGAGATTTTCCAATTGCTTTGGAGGAAAATCAGCAGGTCATGATGTGTGATGGAATCCCACCTGGCTATCCATCCCTTGTGATGTGTTATCATGAAGGGGAGGTGAGTTTTCCAGAGGAGATTCTCATGTCTAGTAAGTCCCAGTTGCTAATATGCTTCTTCCATAAAAATCTGTCAAATATTTGCCTGTCACTGCTGGAGCTAACTTAATTAGAATAAATCTATTCCCTCCCTTGTGTAGAGAAATGAATTTGGAGGCTATCATGTTTCCATTTCTCTCCTTGCTTTTCTTCTTTTAATTGCTAAACCTACAGCAGTCCCTTCAACAATTTCTCATGTGACATGGTCAACCTTGTCTTATATTTCCTCTTCTTTATATTTGAAAATTGTTACATTGGTAACTGATGGAACAGTATTATATCCACAAAATAACTTACCTTGATAGGTATACTAGGCTTGCACATTGGTGAACAGGAACTTATTTTTAAATCTATTTCCCCCTGAAAGTTAATATGTTGACATGATGAACTGATCATTTCAATTATGTGACCAGCTTCCTAAGGAAAATTCCTTTGGCCTAATTTAAAGGGCCTATTCCTTGCTTTACCAGGAAGTTTCTGGTAAACAATGAGGGTTTCGATGGGCTTGACATTTTTTAAAAGAGTTTCTAGTCTTTGGGGAAAGTTGTTTGAATCAATAATTCCATTACAGCAATATCAAAGAGGACCCGTTCAGTCATTTCTTCATTCAAGGTTTACCGAGTGGCCAACACACGTTAGGTTAAAAGTTGCAGAAGATGAACGATGTTTCTGTAGGTAACCAAAAACCTTCCCAATCTCGGTCTGCTTTGCCCTTCCATTGATAAAGTGCATTATCCTGTTCAAAGTGCTTTCGTGTGTATTATTTCATTTGCATCACCTGGTCCTGGAATTTGGAGGGGCAGAGAAGCCAATGGTCTCACCCTCAGTTGAGAGCTGAGTGAACGGAAACCAAAGTGGTAGAATACTTTGACCTTCATCCCACCCCATTCTGTAGGTCCCTGCAAACAAACCGTAAAGACCAAAGCCAAACTGCAATTGAGCAACATATTCCATAGCTTTGAACAGAAGTAATGAGAAGGTTTAAAAATTACAAAGAAGGTAGTTTCCATAATTTTGAGTGGAATATGTTACACTCCATAGATCGCAGAGACTATTTTTGGTGTTTACGGGTTAGGGAAACTCTCAGGAAAATGTTTAGAGGTCATTATTAAACTTCCTGATTCCTCTAAGATAATAGCAGGTATTTATCGTGATTTAGCAACACATTTATCTGTAGGACATTTTCTAGCCACCTCAACTTTGGGAACAAAGACAAAAAGCCAGAGGGAATCATAAAAGATCTTTGAGGAGCCAACTAGACATTACAAGTTCTATAATTGAGTTTAACAAGAAGAATCTGCAAATCCAAGAAACAGCTACTTAAGGTGGCTTACATAAGTGAATATCCTTGTTCTTTGGAAAGAGATACGGAAGTATTAAGTGTTCAAAGAGTACCATATATATAACTACTCTCAAATGTTTAGAAAATAGATAAGAAAAGATGGCAAATGTGGCAAAATGTTAAAAGTTGGTGGATCTGGTATCTGGTTGAGGAGGTAATGTGGAATTCTATATACGGGGTTTGTATTTTTTTTTCTTTTGCAACTTTCCTATAAGTTTGAAATTTTTTTAGGAGAAGAAATAGCTAAAAGCAGTTACATATTGTTCTAAAATGGCAGGGAGAATTTAATTTTAGAGAAATGCCTAGAAGAATACTTTTTAATGATATTAGAAGATGGAACTCTTCAGTTATGTGATAAAAAAAATCATGAATGCGGGATGGTATCTGATACATGAGGCATAAAATTCATCTGCTTCATGGAGCACAAAAGAAGTTGGATTTAAAAGTGAAGATAATTTTGGAAAGAGGCAGATTGCAATGGATACCGGTGGTTCAGGAGGGTTTGTTTCTTTTTTTTTTAAAGTGATATATTTTAGTAAAAAGGTAATTGAAGTGTAAGCTTCGAGGCTGTTCTCTAATCCTGTGAAGCTGTGATTTAGGCTTGTGGTCATGCAATGCATGAGTCTTTTATCTCTACTTTGTTACTATATTTGGACTCCATCATTAAATACATTATTTAACAAAATAGGTCAGATTACTTTCAAACAAATGCCACTAAAATGCAAACAACAACAACAAAAAAGATTCCCAAACACCACTCATTTTGAGTGGTATTGCATTCGAGAAAGTTCCAGAACTATAGAATAACTTGGTTAAACTGGAGACTTGATTGTAGAAGAGAATTTGTACTGTGCCCAAGTAATCTGAAGCCTAATACTGCTATCCACCTGGGCTGAGTCTGACTTCCCAAGAGCTTCAGCACTGAGATAGGGGGTCTTGAGCTAATTAGTCACTTCTTGCCCAAGGCTAGAGATTAAATCATGTTTTCCAGGAAATGGTTTAATTCTATAGATCTATTTTCAAAGTCTTATACCTCTCAACAGTGGCACCAGTCTACAAACTTGCCTGATAATTTTCCACCAGTATTTTTCTGCCTGGGTGTAAAACAAGAGAGAGCATATGGTTGGATTCATCTAGAATTTATGGGTACAGGAAAAAGAACAAGGCAATAAGGCGTTTATAGGTAAGCTGGAATTTGAAATGGCAAACCACGATGGCCAGGATACCTAGGAAAGAGAAGTGACGCAGGTGGGGGCTCTTGAAATGGGAGAAAAGGAAAGCTGCCAGGATTGCAGGGCTTCCTGAGTGAGGGAGAATGTGCTCAGAGAGAAGGATGTCTGGAATTCACATTATATTAGTGAAACAGTCCTGAATTTCAGGATTCACAGAAGTAGATTAGCAAAAAGCAGTAGAAATGTTCATCGTTGGGTTCAGGCAGCCAGAGCAGAATTGGCGTCTGATAATGTCTGTGTCGTCCACTTGGTTGTTACCAGATGGTAAAAGCTATGGTGATTTAAGAAGAATGTGACTCAGATGCCAAAGTCTTCAGTGGACGGAGGAGGTATTCTATGAGAGAGGAGTATCAACCACCTAGAGGATCAGGGAGTGGTGGAGCTAAATTGCAAGGCTTTGAAGAGAGGGAATTTTGAAAGGGTGGAAGGTGGCAAGGAACAAGGAGACTGCTAGTGTTGAACTGACCCTGAACAGGGGTGAATGAGCATTCTTCCCTTGGGTCAGATGCAAAGGGGTGAGGAGTGAACCTGTGAAAAGGCAGCTTTTGCTTAGCTAGGGGACACAAATTTGACCTCTGTTTTCCTTTATCCCTGAGAGTCTCAGGATTGGTTTTCCAAGTTTAGACTCCTCATCTACTGCAGAGTGGCCAATGCTGCAACCTGCAAATAAAGAGATCTTGCCTGGTTTTAACACCTTGTTTGAAATTCAGCAGCCTGACTCTGCAAGCCTCATCCTCCACCCCCCGCAATGTCCCACAGCTGTGAATTCCCTGTTAATTATATGTTGGGTAATGAGGACTTGCTTTTATCTGTTCTAAATTTCAGTTTTAAGCTTTATTAATGGGCTTACATTTTGGTGCTTATGGGAAAAGAGCAGTGAAGAGGCCTATTAAATTTTTTCTTTATATATCATACCTCCAAAAGCAACAAGAAAAATTTTATTTTATTTTTTTTCCTCCATTAATATTCTTTTCATCTATTTTAACCTAGCTGTTCCCTCCACCATTTTCAAATCCCAGGTCTGCCACTTAATAGTTCTTGTGCTTCTCTGTGCCTCAGTTCCCTCATTTGTAACATGGTAATAATGTTAACTATTTCAGAGAGTTGTTATGATGAGGCGTAAGTGAGGTAAGATTTGTAAAGCACTTAGAACAGTTCCTGGCATATAGGAAGCCACACAAAAGTGTTAGTAAAACATGTTTTATTTTTTTTAAATACTTGGTAATAAAGTTTGCTGGGGAACTTGGCCACAGAAAGCAGCAGCATAAAGCTATTGACAAGTGTCCTCTTTTAAAAATGAATTTTGTTTTCCTGGAGCTCCCCAGCGTGGTTCCGCAGGCTTGTGTGGCTCCCATTGGATCTTTTGATTAGACACATCTCCAGTATCTTCTTCACAACTTCCTCTGCCACTGTCAACACGGTCTGCTTATCTCTGTGCTGTCTCACACTTGTCCTGGCTAAAGATTAGGAATTAAATCAAAGACTTGGTAGTGGATTAGGAAACCTTTTTCTGCTTTGCTGTCAGTATGCTAAAGCTTCTCCAGGCGGGTAGTTGGGCCATTAAAGGACCCAGCTGAACCTGATTTGTCAACCCACTTCCTAAGCAAACCTCTAACTCAATTAGCTCTTCTTTGACTGTCTAAATCTTTGGCTTGTAGCACCCTGTCAGTTTGGGTAGAAGCTTTTGGTATGAAAGATATCCTTTTCCTGGGAGCTCATCCCGGACAAACCAATGCATTCCACAGCTCTTGCCAAATACCTCCTACAGATGGGAGCAAGTCTCCATCCCAGCTCAGCTTTTAGGACTGCTGCCAGCACACAGAAAAGTCCCATCAGCCCATCTCTTGAGTTCCCTGGTCTTCCCATACTAAGCAATGCCTTTTGAGGAACACCTTTGTTTTCAATAACCATTTCATTGAGAGGCTTCCCTCATTCTTTGGCAATCCCTTTGGGGGGAGCGATATTTTTGAAAATGATATTTTTGTCCTTCTTAATGCCATTTTATAACTTAAGTGTTAAATATTGTTGAGCAAACGAGTCCAGCCTTCGGTTTTGTGCTAACGTTTTATGACTGGTGAATACAGTAACCTTCCACTTCGGCTTTGATCTTAATTATTTTAAATATCATAGAGTCTGATTCACAAGGCAGTAACGGCAGGTCATTATTCCTGGCATGATTAGTCTAGGTTTAGAAATTAGCTTTTCAGCCTCGGGCACTATGCTCTAATACTTTCTGAAACAGAACACCTGTGCAATGGCTGCACAAATCGTTTGGTTAAATCAGTCTCTAATTTAATGAGCTCTGACTTCACATTTTTGTTGCAATCTTTAAGAGTTAAATGTGTATGCATAGTTTCAAATTTGCCATGTTGTTTAATTATATGCATACTCAATGAATGTGAGTAACCTTTTGCTACTAATTTGTGTAAGAAACATCAGTATAGATAAGCATCTGTAAATTGAAAATTAATCTTGAAAAAGAACAAACAGAAACCTATTGTAAATCTATCTACTATTAACCTACCTGCGAAAAGGTAAAGAGCAGTGCCAGAATGGCCTATGGATTTATCCTCAGAAACTTTGGATCAAGCAGCAAGTGAATATTAGACTTTGAATATCTACTCTCAAAGGGCCAAAATTCTACAGAGGGTACCAGCCACTTGCTATTCAGTACGTTTCTCTTTCACTGTGTGGTCTCTGCAACATCAGCATCAACGGGCAACTGAGAAATGCAGAATCCCAGGCGTCAGCCCAGACTACTTAATCAGAATCTGAATTTTAACGAGGTCACCAGGTAGTTCGCAGGTACATTGAAGTTTGAATTCTGCCTTCATTTGAGGTATTTGGGGCAAAATTCCTGCAGAACAAATCACACAACGCTAGCTACCGTAATTTGGATTTCTAGCAATATCAGGAAATCCTGAGTCCAACCACGTCTCACCAAGACCACCCATCTTTTTCCAAGCACCCATCACTGCCTGCCTGGATTACTGTCCCAGCTTCCTATGTAGCTTTCCTGCATCCGCCTTATTCCTTGCCATCCTCTCCAACTCTACCACTTGACTCTGCTTATTCTCTATACAGCAGAATAATCCTTTTAAAATTTAAGTTAGAGCTGTCTCTGCTGTGCTTAAAATTTTTCTATGGTTCTCCGTGTCTCATCATAAAAGCCAGAAAGTGATCTGTTACACATAGATATTGTCTGCCCAAACATTTAGAGCCAATGAACACCCAGAGTTAGGTGGATATTGGGAGTCTGCTTCCATAGTCATATATATTTTTTTGGCTTTGATAAAGAGGATTTATTCAGTTAAAATTTACAGTTCTAAGGCCTTAAAAATGTCCAAACTAAGGTATTGAAAGATACTTTGACTCCAAAGAAAGACCAAATGGTGTCCAAGATTTCTCTGTCAGCTGGGAAGGCACATAGCTGGTATCTGGGGTCCGTGCTCCCAGTTTGTTGCTTTGTGCTTCTGATTCCAGTGGCTTCCTCTCTAAGCATCTGTGACTCTCACTTAGCTTCTCTGGGGCAAAACTTTGGGTTCTGGCTTCCTTAGCATCTCATGGAAAGGCACATGGCAACATCTGCTGGGCTCGTCTCCTGGCTTCTGGTTTCAAACGGTTCTCGCAGATCCTGTGGGTCTTTCTAGTGTTTTCCTCTGCATTTCCAAATGCCTGTATCTTAGCTCTCTCCAAACTGCTTCCCCTTTAAAGGACTCCAGTAAATTGATCAAGACCCACCTTGAATGGGCAGGGTCACATCTCCATCTAATAAAAAAGCCACACCCACAAATTGGGTGTGTTATATCTCCATAGAAACAACCTAATCAAGAGGTTCTACCCTACAATGTTAGATCAGGATTAAAAGACCATGGCTGCCCCACAAGATTGGATTAGGGTTAAAAGAACATGGCTTTTCTGGGGTACACAACAGTTTCAAACCAGCACAAATCAGTATGGGGTTTCTTTTAGAGGTGATGAAATGTTCTGAAATTAGTGGTAATGGTTGCACAACTTTGTGAATATGTTAAAAACCACTGAATTGTATACTTTAAATGGTGACCATTACAGTGTGCAGATTATATCTCAACTGAAAACAAAATTTAAGGGAAGTCCAGATTTCCCTTCAAGTTCAATTTGTAGACCATTTTTGGAATCAGAGACTTGGTACATCATTTATTTACAGACTGACTGACCAACTCAGCCTTTGACCATCCTGCTCTACCCTCTACAGGGTACTGATTTTTCTTTCTGATTTGATAAGAAAAAGTCTGGAAAATGGACAAAAGAAAGTAAAGAAGGAGCCTGAAGAAAGACCAAAGTGGGACTAGGAAATGCTTGAAATGGGGCATTGTGATCCCAGCTTACTGTCCTACAGGAGGCCTTCAAGGTCAAGGTGGTCACCTCCTCCAGGAAGTCTCTCTGGTTTTTCCTTCCCCTAAAGCACTTCATCTAACTCCATAATCATATTTTAAGAGTCACTTTTCATTTCCCTGAATCTTTGAAACCACAAGGTTGATGTCATAGAGCTTCCTTCACAGAACAAGGGAAGAGATTGCTACTGTTTACCCACTTCTCCTTGCTCAGAGTCCTAGGAAATCAGTGGCTGGGCAGGGGAAGGTGGCATGCTGGAAAGAGTGTGTTGGAGGTGCTGTGCCTGGAATTCGGCTACTGCTAGAAAAAATATCTAGGGAAACCCTATGTTTGGCTGATAAATTGCACTCTTTGCCCTTCCCTCTTGTTGCTTATGTCTTTCCTGCTTTTGTAATTTTTCTTTCTTCTCATTTTTTATCTACTTTCTTGTCCTTCATGTCTCCCTCTTCTCTTGAGAATGGAACCATACTACGATTTGCTGACTATTCAAACGTCTTTATATTTCTTTTTTCTTATGTTAAAGCTAATTTGAGTTGTTATTGGTTCATATATCTACATCCCCTAGCACTCAAAAATATATTATTCTTTTCTTTCTTTTAATAATTTAGTGATCAAAAAGGAAAATCCACACCTTTGACCTGAATGCTCAGCCGCATTTGAGCAGTGCCACTCAATGAATTCACCGATGGGCCAAAGGTTTGGTCTGGTTTTGAGCAATCAGCTCTCATTAAAATCATTTTGGTGGCCTGCCTGGTATATTTTCCATATATGGCAGTAACAATATCTCCCATCCCACATGTTCTTCTAGAGTCTTGACTCTGTTGTCCAGAGGTGAAGCCCGTGTTCTCACTCTTTGAAACTGGGTGGGCCGTTGGAACTGTCTTGACTAACAGAGTAAAACAAAAGTAAACACTGTGTGACTTCTGAGGCTAGGTCATAAAAACACCATACACTTCAACCTCGTTCTTCTGGGGAAGCCCAAGCAGCCCCTGGGGAGGCCATGTGAAGAAGAAACCTGGCTTCTAACCATCACCCCAGCTAAGCTCCCAGCCAATGGCCTTGAGTCAGCCATCTTGAAAATGGCTCTTGCAGACCCCAATTGGACTGAATGGAGCCAAAATAAGCAGTCCCCACCAAACCCTTCAAAATTTCATATTCATGAATAAAATACATAATTGTTGTTTTTAGCTATTAAATTTTAAGGTGATATGTCATGTTGGAATAGATAGATACAAGTTTAAATAGGTTAAAAATTCATTTTTGAATTTAATCATAGAGGCTGATAAATATTAATGATCATATAACGCAATCGCCTTATTTTGAAATCGTAAATATCCTCAAGGAATAGCCACTGTCTCACCTTTTATGAAGCATTCACTTTGTCCCAGAGGCCATGATTTGAATGCAATATATCTGGCATTCAGCTTAAGGCTCGTTTAATTTTCTAACCACTTATCACATTAGTAAATGATGCACTACTCTTTTAGGCATCTCCTAAAAGCAATGTTGAATGATCCCTGAGAGTCTTTATATCAGGAATGAAGATAGCAACCATAAATTCCATGCTCTATTATAGGTATAATCCAGGCAGCTTTAGATTTCTAAATAAAACAAAATTGAAAATTTTCAAAGACACTTTAAATAAAAGTGTAAAATTGGGGGGAGGGGTATCATCAGGGAGAGGAAGATTGAGGTTAACAAGACTGAACTGTTCTCCGAGACTGATTCCCCAAGAACTTGGCTAGAAAACTAAGTTGAGAGAGGGGTGATATGTTAAGAGGCACCTTGACTGACATTAGAAGCCCAACCTGCTGGGTGAGGGGGCCTGGTGTCAGGAGCTTCTGGGCAGAGGCAGTGTGCAATGCCAGGCAACTGGAAGCAAAGTCCATCCACATAGAGGTCAGTGTCTGAGCTCCATTTCCTCCTGAGCAAGGCCAGCACGGGTCAGGCAGCTTGTCTCAGTTGTAGTTCAGAACAGAGCTCTAGCCCAGAGGGGACTTGGGTCACCAGCCAGTGAGGAAGCCAGCTAGAACTTCCCCCATGGGGGCAAATTTCCAAGGCTCTAAAAAGCAAAATGGAAAAACATTTGTGTCTGTGACACTCTCAGTTCTTTCCCGAGATGTTTGCCCTGGCTATATTTTTTTAAATGTATGTATGTGTATATATATATATATATATATATATATATGTATACATATATACATATATATACATATATATGTATATATATATACACACGCACATATATATTTTTTCTACTGATTTCAACATAAACTCTCAATTGCTGACTTATTTGTCCCTTGCAGATTGAGCAGACCCGTCTTAATTTTAGATCCTCAGAAACTTTAGAGGGATCATCCCTTGGGGAAATGGGTCCTACAAGCAGTTTGTAGAGATGGTGGAGGGGAGTGGCAGGACAAAGGCAGGTGAGCTTCCCAGAGAATTACCTGGTGAGTCTTTGGCAGGAAGAGGCACAGGGCTGGGTCTGAGAATAGCATTAAGCAAATTTGGGGGGCAGTTTGGTACTTGTGTAGAAGAAAATTAAAAATGAAAAAATGTATGTTCATATATGTGCCTATTTTGTTCACGGTTGTAGCGGCAATATTAGAGCAATGGCTGACACAGCGAGCACTTGAAAGTTTTTATGGAAGAAACGAGCACATGCACACCCTACAGCTCTCCCAGAATATCTCTGAGATGAATGCAGGCCATTTTAGCCCTGAGTTTTCCGTCCCTGAAATCCTTGTCCAAAGTTTCTCTTGCCTTACTTTCAAGTTCTTAGTGATTATAGAAGCGCAGGGAACCCCTCCTTTAGAAGTCCTTGTTAGAGAAGAAGAAATTCTTTTGTCCATCCTCTAACTAGTTAATTGGTACTTCAAAATGCAGCAGGATGAAGATTATGAAATCTAAGGTATGAATTTAAACAAAAATTTCCCAAACGCATGCACCTCCCATAAAGCTCCTTCATTACCTGCTTATAATAATATAGGTTACAATCATATACTACTAGTTTTGGGTTCCTTAGCCCTTAGTTGGGGAGACTTGTGCCTCTTATTTTAAGTGTCTATGGGGGAGCCCTCCCCCATGCTCCCTTAAATAAAGAAAAACAGAAGTTAATTCACTGGAGAGATCTATGGACATGGCCAGATTACAGCTTCCAAGGGGGAAAGGAAACCTGACTCTCCCTTTAATAAGCAGATGGTTGACCTTGGTGACATCCACTTGCCACTTTTCCTCTCTCTTCTGAAGCCCTGGAAGAAGGGTTTCCCCCTAACAGAACTATTACAAAATTCCAAAATATACATTTCTCAGGACAAAGAACAAGATATAAAAATGAAACAGGGTTTGCCGTGCTTCGGGTTCATTCACTTGCTGCAGTATTTATAAGTCATCTATGTGAATGAAATGGTCCCAGCTTTATGGTTCCATGTTCATATGAATGGAAGTGTTCATTTACCAAGCCCATATTTCTTCCCAGGTCCAGGAAGGAAAGCATAGGAGTTGGGTTTTATGCCTCATTCTACCTCCCCTCTACCATCCTTGGATTTCAGCTGCAATGCATTCTATACTGTTCCCACAGGATCCCCCCAAAGATGAAACCCCAGTTGTCCACAGCATAAACGGATTATTCTAGTTTGCTAGCTGCCGGAATGCAACACACCAGAGACGAATTGGCTTTTAATAAAAGGGGATTTATTTTGTTAGTTCTTCAGAGGAAGGGCAGCTAACTTTCCACTGAGGTTCTTTCTTACATGGAAGGTACAGGATGGTCTCTGCTGGCCTTCTCTCCAGGTCTCTGGGTTTCAGCAACTTTCCCCGGGATGACTTGTTTCTACATCTCCAAAGGCCTGGGCTGAGCTGCGAGTTCTGAGATGAGGAATGCCGAGCTGCTTAGGCTGTGCTACTTTGTGCTCTCTCATTTAAGCACCAGCCAATTAAGTCAAATGTCATTCATTGCAGTAGCCACACCTCCTAGCCGACTGCAGATGTAATGAGCAACAGATGAGGTTCACGTACCATTGGCTCATGTCCACAGCAACAGAACTAGGTGCCTTCACCTGGCCAAGTTGACAACTGAATCTAACTACCACATGGATCAACTTATTTCTTGTGATGAGTTGAATGGTATATCTCAATTAAGGCACGTTCTTAGCTTTGGTCTGCATGGGGGTGTAGGTCCACTGTGAGTAAGATCTCTTCAAGACATTACTTCAGTTAAGTTGCGGCCCCATTGAATCAGATTGGGCTTTAATCCAGATGACTGGAGTCCTTTACTGGCAGAATGAAAGTTAGATGGAAAGAGAAGGGAGGAGAGGCTGCCATATGACAGAAAAATCAAGGACCAAGGGTCACTGGGAGCTAGTCCAAGAATTTTACAGTCATCAGAAAGAAAGCACTGCTTTCCTGACAACTCAGTTTTGGATTTCTAGCCTCAAAAAATGTGGGTCAATAAATTCCCATTGTTTAAGTAAAGCTATTATATGGTATTTCTTTTAGCAGCTGGAGACCTAAAACATCTTTTAGCTGGCTTTCCCTCTTCCCATATTTCATTCTTTGCTCCTGAGGTCAATCCTATTTACTGGGATCACCTCCCAAATAAATTACCTGCACCCATATTCTTATCTTAGATTTTGGTTATGGGAGAATCCAACTGACAGACTGTCATGCAATAACCAGTTGAGCCCCTGAGTTTTTCGAGGGCACAACCAATATTGCATCTTTTAAATGAGTCACAGAGACAATGGTATGGGGGTATACCAGCTCTCCCAAAGAAAAATCTGATTTATAGTATTTGCTGATTGCCATGATATAAATACTTTCACCATGGCTGATTTTAAACTACCAACATGATGTCGCTGAACTCAGATACGCCATCAGCTCTCTATATGCAACCTGCTCAACCACATCCCTGTCAGAGCCCAAATCAATACGATTCACATAACCAACCTTCAATATATTTCAATCAAAAGTGTGAGTACTACAGTACTCTGTTTTCTCTCGTAGTGAGATGCCCTAACACATTGTACTGCATATTGCTTTATCTATTTTGAACATTAAAATTCATGTTTTCCCCAGATACCTATATTCAGAATGTAAGTCACTTAAGTTTGGAACTGTTTTTGTGTTATCATGTTGCACGAAAAGCAATTACCACCTCCCCAGAGGGAAACAGGTGTCAGGCTCAGATTAGGATAATTTGAGGAGAGTTTAACGGTAGTGCTATTCAAAAAGGGGTTAGCAGAGTGCAGGAACAGCAGGATTTGTGCAGTGCCCCTGGGCTTCTGTTATTAATTCTAGGCCTGAAGAGATGAGTAGAGGGTCTGGTTAGCAGAACTGGACAGAGGACCAACTGAAACGGGATACCTGGAAGGAGGTGAAAATTTGCAAAAGAGGTGGTCAGCCATTAGTAAACTACCAAAGGTTGCAGGGAGTAATTATTCCGATAACACTCTCTTCCTTCCCTCACATCTGCTTGGGCAACCCGTTGGCAAAACCCTCTGCCCTCAGGAAGCTTTACGGTCTGGAGGTAGGAGGATCTATGCACTCATTCAAACCTCAAAACATTCCCTCTGCTGTCACAAGAATGTTTTTACAAAATGGACTAAGTGAGGTTAAAAAGAATTAGGTTGCAATAAAGTTAGGTTGTAATATGAGATAACAGCGTGTTTGAGTTTTTAGGAATAATCCGGGGACTTGGAATCCAATGTAATGCTGATATGTTTGCTGGGAAAACTTGCTTTTGATTTTTCTCTTGGCTTTGTTCTTTAACTAATGAAAGTACCACAATTGAAGTTGGAAGAGCTGGTTCATCTTGTGAAAAGTGGAAAGTTACAAGGCAAGTACGCCAGGGCACATTCTGGAAGGAAATCCAAGGGAAAGGTGTCTAGACAATATTAAGGAGTGGCTGAGTAACACCGTCAGCTGGTGACACAAATAACTATCTGTCGAGTTCGTGGCTTAGAATGGTTGCCATAGATACTCCTGAAACGGAACAATAGGGTTTCTAGCAATGTTTTCTTTCCAACAGATTGAAATGTTTGAAGGAAACCTCCTGGATTATATTTTTAATCTGTGCACACTGACCTGTCCATGTGGAAACCCCAGGTTTTAGGATAGGGGCCTGAGATTAGCATTCTCCCTGAACCTAGACATTGTCCCTCATTTTCTTTGTCACTCTTTGGTGGTACGCTTCAGGGAAACTAAAAAAATGCCATACTTGGATTTTGATCTTTGGCATTGAGAATTTGAGAATGGGGTGGGGTGGTGGAAGATTGGCTCTAAGCGAGAAACTTTGAAAGATACTCGAAGAAAAGAGCTACTATTGCTGGCAATACTTAAGTGGGAGTCGTTTGACTCTGGCAGCTGAAATTTCTGTTTCAACAAGTGTTGTGTACACGACTTACAGCATCCCACAGCTGGGATGCTCACATTGGGCTCTCACACGGAACTGCCCCTCCCTTCTTCCATAGACCGGGGAGCACAATTTTAGCATGACCCTTTTCTCTTGGATTTTGGTTCAAGCTCATCTTTACATCAAAGGAAGAAGGAGAAGTGTGTTGAACAAATGAGCAAGAGAATTTATCAGTGAGGGTGCTTTGGGTTACAATTTTTCTGAAGACCCGATCCAAACTGGTTTAAGCAATATTGATTTGCACCGGTTTTCACATCTGAAAATTCAGGAGCTTCAACTGGCTTGTTCAGCGCTTGGGATCCTCTTCTATAGAATCTGTTGGTTCAGACATCTTCTGCGTTGCTGTTTTAGTGTTCACAGTTCAAAAGAGCTACCGTAACACCTCATTCACACCTTGCATCACCCTGAGAATGAGTCCTTGTTCCAGAATCCAAGGGAATTCCCGGAAGTCACTCTGGGCAGACTGTAAAAATCGCACACCTATTCCTGGATCAATCCTGTGGTCACAGCAATAGCGTTGGTGTCTTTTCCCCACCCCCAGAGTCTGTATCGCTGAAACCACACTCACCGGGTGGATGGTGGGTACCCACCGCAAAGAGTTAAACTAATTTTATTCTCTGGTGGTTCAGGCAATACCTGAAATTTTTGAACCAGTGGCAATATCGCTGAAATAAGTCAGTGTTTTTACCAAATAAGAAGAAAAACAGTCTCATAACTTATAAACTATGCGCTTGTGGGTATGCTGGTTTATTTTTCTGTCTCACATTTTTCATCTGTAAAGTATGGATAATAATTGCAATTGCATAGGGTCATATTAGTAAATTAAAGAAGATCATGTCTCTAAAATCCCTACTGTAGAATCTGGCATAAAATGGGCACAAAATAAATGGTAAAATTAATAGTCAAGAAATAACGATAATTTATTGCTAATATTATTAATACATTATATGCGCTCCCAAGATGGTAGTTTCTATACTCTAGAGTTTTGACAATTATTAAAAAGTCCCTTTTGTAGGATTTGGATTGAGTGGGGGGAGAGTTATTATTCTATTATTATTTTGTATTTTATAAAATCTCAAGGTACAAATTGAAGGAAAGCACTCCCTTTAAATATGTGAATTCAGTAATGATCATTTATAAGCTCTGTCTTAGAACTATATGTCTCCATATCACAGTCCTTAAAAAATCCAAGGAATAAACTATGCTTTAGTGACAGTTACAATTATAAACTTACTAATAGTTATTAATAAAGGTTAACTCTTAATATATATTCATTCACTTACCGTGCTATATCATTTCCTCCTTTTGATATTCAATACCTCATGTGTACAATGATCTATCTTTTGAGAGAGCGACATACTGGTGTCTGTGACTGGACTCAGGGGATGAGGTCAACTGCTGGCGATGCTTTACTTGGTTGCACTTGCAATCATATTCTTAGTGGCTTCTGTTTAACAAACTTATTCTCAGATGTATCTCTGATAAACACAGGCATTCTAGGCATTGAGCCATATGGACGCTGTCATTCATGGAACATTTAGTGTACTCATGTTTTGTATTGTCTTGCCTCGCACCACTCAAACCTGTAGCATATTTCCCATGTTACACTCTTCAATATTCATGACTACTTGCTGATTATCCATCTCTGGTACTTTATTGTTTAATTTCTATGGCATCTTTTTTTCAGTTTCAACCATTTTCCTATTTCTTTCAAGGTCTTTGTCATGCTGAATCTCAGTCTTATGATCCATGTGTTTTTTCCTCTGATCTTCCCTGGATATTTCTTCCTTGACTTCTCTGGGTTCTTGACAAAATTTCAGCAATTTTAATGCATCGTAAAACATTTAAACCATTGATTAACTGTCAGAAACACAACAATTATTTGACCAAATAAATTATTATAACTCATAGAATTCTTTAAAATATTTATATGCTATATTAAATTTCAAATAGGAGATGTGAGTCTGCTATTAGATGATATTAGAAATTCTGTACTTTTAAAGATTAAGTAGAGGTTCATAAATGCCATTACTTTTCACCTTTAAGCATTGACGTTTATCAATTAGCCGGCTTGATTTTTCAGGCAGATTCTGTATGCCTGGACAGTCATTCACTGTGTCTTCATGTGAAAGTCACTCCTATTGACTCTTAAGGATGCACAAATATACACAGAAACGTTCCTTTACAGGTAACGGATGAGAAGAAAAA
The DNA here is from genome assembly GCF_023851605.1 of Tamandua tetradactyla. Taxonomy (NCBI): domain Eukaryota; kingdom Metazoa; phylum Chordata; class Mammalia; order Pilosa; family Myrmecophagidae; genus Tamandua; species Tamandua tetradactyla. Next base: position 54,032,725 of record NC_135327.1, on the reverse strand, counting down.
CGATCAGCATCTGGAGATGCGTGACCAATTGCATTTGCTTTCCTTGGAATATGATCACCAATTAAATTAAATTTGGGAGCTTTTTGACACTCAGCAGCAACAAAGTAAGGAAAGTTCTTTGCAAAAATGCATTTTAGAGGTAGGTATGCCTGATAAAACATCAAAGTTTAATTAAAAGAAGGAAAAATCAACTTAGTACTGATAAAATGGTGGCTCCGGAAAGCATAAGGGATTTTTTTTTTTAAGGCAGATGCATGACCAACCACAAATCATTTACAACTAGAAAAAAGCTACCAAGAGAGGCATTCCTGGACCAGGGCCTCCAAACTCATGCAGCAGGAGCAGGTTATTCCTTAAAAAAACCTCCTGTGAAATTTCCCAGAAGAATCCCCAAGAGACTCCCTTTTGAATATGACATATCTGATAAAGGGGACTCTTTTACCCCCTAATTGTTTCAGTAAAAATAGAATAAGTAATACAGTAAGAAAAGAATGCACTAAATTAAAATAGTTAAATAGTTAAAATCAAACTAAAATTATCTTTATATGGCATATCCCAATCATAAAAAACATGATGTGTAATTTTATATACTTGAATCCATAATTGCCTCATTTACTCAATTTAAATGCATTTTAGAATGCCTTATACTTAGAGCACATAAGTACCATAATTTGGTTACAGTATTTGGCATTTGACATCAAGCCCATTACTACACTATTTTATTGTTTTATGGACAAATTAATAAATTGACCATGATTTACAGGTTTTCTGTACAGAATATTTTTATATGTATAATAGTCATACATAATTTTGAGATAGGTTAAATTTTGATTCACTTTTTGATAGGTGAAGAAACTGAAGATCCACAGTAAATGCAAATAGATTGAACTCTCCCATAAAATCATTAGCTTGAATATATAAACCAACATGTAACAATAATAAAAAATAACAAAGCTAGTAAAATATCTTATGGGAGACAAACTTAAAGCAAAATAATGAAAAAGGTTATAAAAGCAAGAGTGGAAAAAAACACACCCGAAAAATATTAAAATAAAAAAAAATGGAAATATCACTAGAAAAAAATAATTATGGCAAAAGAGCATTACTAGCTAAAAGAGGAATACTAGATAATGTAATTACTCCCAAAATATAATAATGAACTTAAATACACTTAACAATATAGCCTTAAATATATATAAAGCACAAATAAATGTAACTACCAGAAAATGGAAAAACCACCATTATATAAGGGATATTTCTGGAACAGATTTCTCTCAGAAATTGACAAATCAAGCAAAGAAAATATTATGGATAAAAATTTTGAGCTATTAATAAGTTTGATCTTCACCTTATCCCCAACATGATATGCCCTTCCTCTGTTATTATTTTTCTTTAAATCAACTTTATTGAAATATACTTTCCTCAGAGTAAAATGCACAGATCCTAACTGTGCAGTTTGATGAGCTTTGACAAACATATGCACACATGTGACAATAACTTCAATTAAGATTAGAACATTTCCTTTACTAGAAAGTTCTCTCATGAACCCTTCCATGGCATCCCAAACTCCACTCTCCAGAGCACCCTAAATAACTAAAGATTAGTTTCTCCTGTTCTCAAAACTCATGTGAAAGGATTTCTCAAATAAATCTCTATTTGTGTCTGACTACTTTCATTAATCATAGTATTTTTAAGATTCATTGATTTTTTTTTTACATTTATCAGTAGATTGTTCCTTTTTATGGTAAAGTAGACTTGTATGGATTTACCATAATTTTTTAATTACTCCTCCTGTTGATTGACATCTGCACTGTTTCCAGATTTTGACTATTATGAGCAAAACTTCTATGGACATGCAAATACAAATCTTTTTTGTGGACACATACCTTCATTTCTTCTGGATTAATATCTCGGAGAAGAGGTGCTGGCTAAATATAAGTTTAACATTTTAAGAAACTGCCAAACTGTTTTTCAAAGGTTGTATTGTTTTACTTTCTGACCAGCAATAAATGAGATTCCCAGTTGTTCTACATTCTCACTAACACTTGTTTTAATCATTAGAGTGAGTGTGAAGTTTTAATTTGCACTTCCTTGAAGGTGAATTATCTTGATGATCTTTTCATATGCCTACTCAAGTCTTATGTCAAAACATTGAAGTCTTTTGCCCATCTTCAAAAATTGAGTCGTCTTATTACTGAGATTTTTATATATTCTGAATATTTCTGACATTGCCCCTCAACAATGCCCATGCCCTAATCCCTAGATGCTGCGAATATATTACATTATATCACAAAAGGGATTTTGCAGGTGTTTAATTAATTGGTTAGGGACCTTAATATGGGAAAATTATCTTGGACTATTTGGGTGAGCCCAATATAATCATGAGCCCTTAAAAGCACAAACTTTCTCTGGTGGGAAACAGAAGAGATGAGGCAGAAAGAAAAGTCAGAGAGATTCAAAGCATGAGAAGGACTCAGCTCACCATTGCTGGTCTGAAGGTCAGATGGCAACGTGATGAAGGATGCAAGTGGTCTTAAGGACCTGAAAGGTGTTCCTGGCTGACAACCAGCCAGGAAATGGGGACCTCAGTCTTACAGCCTCAAGGAACCAAACTCTTCCAATAATCTGAATCAGCTTGGACGCAGATTCTCCCCTGGAGTTTTCAGATAAGAATATAGGATGGCAGACTCCTTGATTTTAGCCTTGTGAGACCCAGAGCAGCCAGTTCAGCCCATCTGGACTTCCAACCTGTAGATGTGTTAGATTATACATTTGCTTTGCTTTAATTCACTATGGTTATCATAGATAAACTGCAATATAAGCTGCAATAGAAAACTAATACGAAGTCCTTTGTCAGATAAATGCATTGTGAATATGTTCTTCCGATCTTTGGTTTGGCTTTCCATTTTCTTAATGATGTCTTTTCATGAGCAGCAGTTTTAAATTCTGATGAAGTCCAATTAATCTTTATCTTTCTTTTATGGTTAGTGTTCTCTGTTTTGTTTTTGTGGACTTATTTCTTATCATAGGTCTCCACTTCTAGGAGATTTGGGGTGTTTACAAAGTTGTTAAATTTTGGCTTCATGCAACTTGCCATATTACCTAAGAACAACAAAAGTGTGTAAGATCATTGGTAAATCAGGAGTCCTAAATACCACCCTACATTTGTGGGTCAGGGCCTTCCTATATGCAGAATCATTAACACTTATTTCATTAAATTTATTTGTAATCATTTTTCCCAAACTGTTTTCTTCCCATGCCTTTTTATAATAGCCTGAATCAATTCTAACAGAAAATAAACTATCTGAAATAGGTATCTACTACAGGTCCTATGTTTGAGCTCTACAATATGCAACTACCCTACTGGAAACATTAATGCAATTAAATAAACAAGGACCATATTCTTCAAAGATATCAATGTCCCCAAATACAAAGACTGATGAACTGTTAGTGACTGAAGGAGACGAAAGACACACACAGTCAGTTTGTATGTGCTCACGGAGAGCTATTTTATGCATCACTTTTCAACTGTACATTCGCTGAGTTCGTGTTGGCATGATGAGGTCTGCCATGGTGAGAGTGTTTACATCATAGAAACGACAAAAATTGGGGCATTTATCCACCAAGGAACAGATGATTAAAACGTTTATGGAACACCATTGGAAACATAACAACCAACAATAATATGTGATCCTGGACAGGACCCTGAGCTGGAGGTGAAAATATGCTAGTAAGGACATTACTGGGTCAATTGACAAAACTGGAATATACAGCTAGCCAAGGAGAAAGTATTATATCAATGTTACATTTACTGAAGTTGAAAATAATTGGCTATAGTTATATAGGGGAATATTTTTTATTCATAAGAAATGAATGCTGAAGTATTTAGGGGTAAAGTTCCACTATGTATGCAATTTACTCTCATGTGTTTTAGAAAAATATAATACTTAAGTATGTAAAGGAACAAATGATAAAGCAAATGAGGCAAACAAGTTGTTTATATATATAACACTATGTGAAGATTAAATGGATGTCTATTTATCATTCTTGAGATATTTCTATAACAAAATATTTATTTTTAAATAAAAGTTAAAATAACCTAAAAATATTTTTAGAAATTTCTACCACGAGTAATAAGTTTAAAAATCAGAAGGCCTGAATATGCATTTTATTTCATGACATCTCTTTTCTAACTCCGAAGACACTGCTCTCCAGGGCCACATACAGAAAGAAAGGGGATGTTACGACCTATGTAACTTTTTACTGATACCTCCCGTGGCAAACCCCATAATTTGCAGGTTTAGGAACTCCTGACATTCATAGCCTGCCTGTTACAGGTTTTGTATCTCTGTAGTGCCTGGATCAAAGCTGGCTCAGAATCTCCCTTGTGCTGAGGAAACACTGTGCTACCCGAAACTCAATCCACTGCACTTCATTCTCTTGAAATCTTTATAAAAGAACTTGTAAGAGAAATGCATGGATAATTACTGTTTATGCTCAAGGACCAAATTTACCCCTTGCATTAGGTTTGAAGGAGATGGTGAAGTAATGAGTTTCTTTTGTGGCCCTGCCATTCACCAAGAGACAGCTCTTTCAAGTTGAAAACTGACTGACTTCCTTCTCGCTCAACAGCATTTTAGTAAGGTTGCCAGGAGAATTTAATTTTTATTTTATTTTATTTCAGTAAAATGATTATGTAGAAAAGTTTTTAAAATTTTGAATTTTTAAAAATATTTTCATACAGAAAGGTGGAAGATGAAAAATAGCAGTTATATCCACCCTCACACACATTACCCAGTTACATGCTTTTTAAATCATTTATAAATAATTCTTCACTCTATAGAATAACTAACTTTTTCCTCTCTAATAATATATGTGGGGCATCTTTCTCCTTGGTGAATGAAATTACTCCTTTGGTAGTTTGACTTAGATTCAGGATATAGATAGAGATCAGTGGCCTATTACCCAGATGTACAGAAATGTCAGTCCCATACTGATGGCCATTCAGTGCGTTTGCAGTTTTTTGCTAAAATAAAAACTCTTACAAATATATCCCAGGATGCTTTTATCTGTGACTTGATCTGCATGGTAAATTTCTAGTAGAATTTCTAGGTTGAAGAGAATCTTAATTTTGAATCTGATTTTTATCAACCTGCCTCGCCCCAAAGTTGCACCATTAACAGAAACCCCCATGGTGTGAGACAAGGCCCAACACTTTTGCAACTCAGAACTTAGTAAACATTTTAATTTTTGCCAATCTGATAGATAATATTTCGGTTTGCTAAAGCTGCTGGAATGCAATATACCAGAAATTGGCTTTTACAATGGGGATTTATTTGCTTACAAATTTGCAGTTCTCTGCTGTGAAAATGTCCCAATTAAGGCATGTATTAGTTAGGGTTCTCTAGAGAAACAGAATCAACAGGGAACACTTGCAAATATAAAATTTATGAAAGTGTCTCACATGACCGTAGGAATGCAGAGTCCAAAATCCACAGGGCAGGCTGCGAAGCTGATGACTCCAATGGATGGCCTGGATGAACTCCACAGGAGAGGCTCACCAGCCAAAGCAGGAATGCAACCTGTCTCCTCTGAGTCCTCCTTAAAAGGCTTCCCATGATTGGATTTAGCATCACTAATTGCAGAAGACACTCCCCTTTGGCTGATTACAGATGGAATCAGCTGTGGATGTAGCTGACGTGATCATGACCTAATCCTATGAAATGTCCTCATTGCAACAGACAGGCCAGCGCTTGCCCAATCAGATGAACAGGTACCACAACTTGGCCAAGTTGACACCTGTCCCTAACCATGACAAGGCATCAAGAGGATGATACCTGGACCCTGAAGACAGGCTGCTGGCATCCAGGACTCCTCTGTTATGTGGGAAGGCACGTGGCTGGCATCTGCTGGTCCTTTGCTGCTGGGTTTCATTGCTTTCAGTTTCTGGTTCTAGTGGCTTCCTCTGTGGGTCCCCTCTTAGCTTCTCCAGGGCTTTTCTCTCTATTTTCTCTTGGCTTCATCTCTCCTTTATCTTCTTAGAAAGGACTCCAGTAAGAGGATTAAAACTCACCTTGAACCGGTGGGTTACATCTCAAATTGAAATAACCTAACCAAAGGTCCTATCCCTAAATGGTATGAATCCCCATACCCACAGGAATGAATTAAAAGAACATGGCCTTCAAACCCCAACCAAAACCATTCCTACCAATCCTAAAGAACACCTAGGGTATTATATGAGATTCTACAAAGGTTCCATGCACTAGGGCAACTTTCCAGAAACCTACAAACTCCAGATGGGTCCCTGGACCAGGTAAGCCCTGAAATGCAGAGGGACCAGCCTCTCCAGAACATTATCTAATTCCATCTCCCAACCCCATATTATCAACAGTTCCCTTCAATATGAAAAAGTTAGAATGGGCATAGCCCAAATACCCCTAAATGGGACAAAGATCGAAAGTGATGGTGGAGTTATACAGAGAAGATAGGGTTTATCATAGGAGTATGATTGTTGAAACATTATATTGATATTTCTTTTAGTCTCCAGCATCTTACAGCAGCTAGAAGTAAAAACTTAAAATTGTGGAACTGCAGCCCATACCAAACTCTGAAATCTGTTCTACAACTAGTTGTTGCAATGTGCTTTGAAATTTATTGCTTTTTTTGTATATGTTTTCTGTTTTCTAATACTTTGTATTCTCTTCGACCCTTTATCTTAAATTAGTCTAAAGTGAAGATTGTACTCATTACCTAAGCAATACGTGCCCACCAAACACTCTAATAGTTTACGTATATAACCTAATGGAATCTTCACACATACCTGCAATTTAGGGATATTGTTTCTTTTATACAACTGGTAAAAAAGGAGCTCAAAGACTTTAAGTAACTTACTCATGGTCACATATGTAGGATATGTAAGGCTGAAATTTAAGCCCAGGTTTGATGATTCAAAAACCTATGCTTTTTAATTGAGCTGTGATGATGAAATCAGAACAGTAGGTTCCTGCAGTAGGTGAGAGAAGCTCCTCAAAGTACAAAACATGAAAATATTTTGTGTTTTGATTGTGGTTACATGGGTATATTCACTTCCCAAAAGTTATTAAATCATCCAAGATTTGTGCATTTCTTTGCAAACAGTACTCTTAAAATCTATACATTTCATTGTATATAAAATATGTCCCCCCCAACTTTACATTCCTTATGATACTTTGTTTCCTTACTCCAAGAAGCCTTTTTTTTTTTTAACTTTTGATCATTCCGTTCTACATATATAATCAGTAATTCACAATATCATCACATAGTTGCATATTCATCATGATCATTTCTTGGAACATTTGCATCTATTCAGAAAAAGAAATAAAACAAAAAGAGAAAAAAATTCATACATACCATACCCCCCACCCTCCCCCTCACGGATCACCAACATTTCAATCTAAATTTATTTTAACATTTTCCCCCATTATTCATCTTTATTCCATATGTTTTACTCGTCTGTTGATAAGGTAGATAAAAGGAGCATCAGACACAAGGTTTTCACAATCAGACAGTCACATGGTGAAAGCTATATCATTATACAATCATCTTCAAGAAACATGGTTACTGGAACACAGCTCTACATTTTCAGGCACTTCCCTCCAGCCTCTCCATTACATCTTGACTAACAAGGTGATATCTACTTAATGCGAAAGAATAACCTCCAGGATAACCTCTCGACTCTGCTTGGAATCTCTCAGCCATTGACACTTTATTTTGTCTCATTTCACTCTTCCCCCTTTTGGTTGAGAAGTTTTTCTCAATCCCCTGATGCTGAGTCTCAGCTCATTCTAGGGGTTTTCTCAATCCCTTGATGCTGAGTCTCAGCTAATTGCAGGATTTCTGTCCCATGTTGCCTGGAAGGTCCACACCCCTGGGTATCATGTCCCACGTAGACAGGGGGAGGGTGGTGAGTGTGCTTGCTGTGTTGGCTGGAGAGAGAGGCCACATTTGAGCAACAGAAGAGGTTCTTTCACAAGAAAAAGAGGGTTTTTTTTATAAAAAATTTTAAAAGTTGATTATGATGATTTAAAAAAATGAATGGCAAAGAAAAGAGATAACATGACTTTTCTGGGATATATAATAGCTTCAAACTAGCACAGATAAATTTTGCTTCATTGTTTTGATTGATACCTTAAAATAAGTAGCTTTGAGCACCTTCTTGTTGGCTTATTTGCTTTTTGTATTCCTTTTTCTAAAAAATTGTCTTTTTCATATTTTTAAAGATTATATTTTAACTCATTCACAATGATTTGTAGGAGCACTGTTTAAGTACAAGAAATGAGCTCTTTGTATATGTTTTATAAGCATGGAATAAGAATGAGAAGTATTAGAAAAGTGTAAACATAACAAAAGTAATTGTGAGATCATGCCACAGCCTTTGTATTGGATTTTCTTTTTTTCTATCCTTTTTTTTTGCAGTTTGATTTCATTTGTGCAGAGTTTTTTGTTTTTTTGTTTTTTTCCTGTTATTAGATTTAACAAACTTCTTTATAGCTACTGGAATCATTGTACTACTTAGAGTGGCCTTTGCTACTTCAAAATTTCTAAGACTGTATCCATATTTTCTTCTAGCATTTCTGGGGTTTCAATGGCTACTTTCTAAGAAGCGCTTATGTTCCAGATTTTCCAAGAGAGTTCTGATTCTAAACATTCTGCCTTATTATCAACTATGCCACCAGAATTTGACTTAGAAAATAGTGTCAATATCTCTAATAACTCTAGTTATTACAATGTAGTTTATCATTGTCTATATTAGTTCAACATCTCTTGACTCTATGTATACTTGTTCTCTAGCTCCTTCTGTTTCTTGCACACGAAACACCTTTCCAATCACTAACAGGGCTTTCTGAAAGATGACGCTTTGAAGTAGGACTGTAATTAGAATACCACCTGTAAGTGATCGATTTGTAATTGGTGCAAAGCAAAGTTTTCTAAATGCCAGGTTTCCCCTCTACATTCCAAACTCGCAGAGATGAGACCTAGCTACAACAGTGACATGGAATTACAGGCTACGAAATGGGTTAGCGCCCTTTCCTAATTTAGATTCCCATCTGAAGGATAGTTCAGATACTTGTCCCACATAAGCCAAAGGGAAAAAGAAAGCCTGCAGGTAACAAGATCTTCCCTGGGGCAAGCAAAAATTAAGGCAACAAGGTAGGGTTTTCAGTTGTTTTTTCTGAGTTCTCCGTTTGTTTGCTAGGTTGTTTTTTCCCAGTTCATTGGCCTCAGGCAGCCTAGCTTGCATTTAAGGAAAGGTTCGTGGGCGTCGGTGGCCTTCTCTCCACAAGCCTCTGCACTGCCTCTATGACTTGCAAAAACAACCATGTGGGATGCTAATTCAGTCTTTGGTTTCTTTTTCTTTGTATCAAATCCTGCCAACTTGGCCTTAAATGTGTGCCAGATGCGTACTGGTTTTATGATGTGATACCGTTAGGAAGTCTGGGTTGAGCATGGCTGGATGTGAGCTGGCTTCTAGAAGCTTTTGGAGCAGTTCCTGTCACCGGTGGCTCCAGCACAAGCCCTGCAGCCAGGAGCTTCTCTGGGCGCCTTATCAGGAAGTGCCTAGCAGCGGAGAGTCCATGGGTCCCTGGTGAGAATTGCTGATTCTCCGGTTTGTTCTCTTCTCTCTGCTGGCCGGATCTCTGAGTCCTATGAGCACGTGCAGTGAGCTGGCCTGGGAGAGGAGGTGAAACCTCAGCAGAGTGCAGCACACACTGTGCAAGGCTTGCCACCAACATCTGGGGTAACCACAACCTGTGGACATGCGCCCCTAGATCACTGTCGCCTTCCCTGAGTATTTTAAAGGACATCATCGTCACTGAACCTCAACATATTTAATTTTTGACCTGGAATTTAAAAAGAGAGAGAGAAAAAAGCAGTAAGCAGGAAATTTGAGGAGAAAAAAAGAGATGGTTGGGCTAAACATTGCAATAAGAGCTGAACTAAAATGGGACTCTTTTAGATAGTATTTTTGGTGCCTCTTTGCACAGGTTTTCTAGTTTTATATACACATTTTACAGAAGAAATATTCCAAGCACTAGAAGTGCACATTATTATTATTTGTAATGCTTTTTCCCCCTTTTCCTTTCAGTGCCTGCAGTCAGGTGAAGCAATGGTTATAATTTGGTGCTTTGTTTCTGAATTTGACCAAATCCAACCTCTCTAATGCCTAGTTGTGATCAAAGACAGACTCTTAAGTGGCATTAAAACATCATGTACCTAAAAAATGATTCGATGCAGAGAGTATTGCAAAAGATAAAATACTTTTAAAAATAATAACTAAATAAATAACGAAATAGCACAATGTTATGAAACAATGAAATTCTGAATATTACTAAGTCTCAAAAGTCTAAGGGTAACTTCCTAGCAGGTTCTATTGATCACCAAGCAGATGTGAATATTTTATTTCTGAAACCTGTTCATTTAGTATTCAGAGTAAATCAGATTATACCAGAATGTGATGCTGATAATAGTAATTACAGATGGAAGAAAATCATAGAGGGAGGCAGCGATATATATTGGACATTACTTCCATAATAAAGGATTTACAAAAGGCAGAGCAATGAAAGGGGTTTTACACTGAATCAAAATGATGTATCATAGCCAATTTGTTTTCAGGATGTGGCAGGCAGCAAGTCGCTTTTCCAGTAATAGGGTCATAACCTCTTGCTAACAGCCTACCTTCTCCTACACCTTTGTGGATCTAAAAACATTTATGACTTTTTCTGTCCGGAATTGTATTTAATAAGGGAAATAAGAGAATGGACTTGCAAATTTGGAGTAGAGATATAGAAGACAATCCTTAACCCTTAATTTCCCTCTCTATAGGTAGTAACATATCTCCTAGGGCAGAGCCGTCCAAAAGAACTTTCTATGATGATGGGGATGTTATATAGCTGTGCTCTCTAGCGTGGTAGCCACATGTGGCTATTGAGTACTTGAAATGTGGCTACTGTGAGCAAGTCACAGCATTTCTAAGGTTCTTAAAATTTTCTTTAAATTTAAATAGCTACATGGCCAATGGCTGCTATATTGGACAGAGAAACCCTACACTAGAGCTTAAATAACTTTCTCGGTGAGGATTAACTTGGGGGAAACATCACAAACCAGCACTTCCTGAATAGCAGCTGGATGAAAAATTTGAGTAGATGTATAATTTTCCAGAATTTAACTTGAACAAGATTTCATAGGATCCTAAGTTCCCCCTAATGGCTTTGGGGAAAGTCATTGACTTTTTTTTTTTAAAGTAGAGGCTTAATACCATTTTCTAAGATGTTTGTAACCCCAAATACTCAATTCGATAAATAATCTATCATTTATATCTTTGGGATTGTCTGCCTGTCTGAAATAAATTATGTTCATCTGGCGTGATGTTAAGTAAGACTGGATGTAAATCTGAATGCCTGTTGCATGTATCTTAAGTTATATCATTAGAAATCTTATGTGGCTCAGGATTTATAGGGGAAGGCTCTTTCTATGTTGTGGTGCTTTGAAGTTGTCTTCTTTTAAATTATGAAGTGGGAAGAAAGAGGGGGTAGTGCATTGGAAATTACAGTCAGAAAAATATTCTCAAATTGGCTTTGCTTCACAGATACGGGAAGAACAAAGCTTTGTTCTGTGTGATCCAAGATGACTGGTCTCATCCCAAACAAAGTACCACCCAAAGAAAGCTTTCTGTTCCCAAATGAGTGATTGTGAGTAAGTGTATCAGCAGTGATGGTGCAGGATGGTCTGTACCATGATTTTCCTAAAGGGACATAATATGATAGAGGATGAAGCTGCAATAGAGAAGGCAGATCGTCAACATTTGAGGGCATGTGTACATGCAATAAACATAGTGTGATTTCCTGGGCACTGTCTCTGTTCATTAACCCACTCTGCTACATGGATACGCTCTTACATCTCTCTTGGGATCTCATCATCCAGATGCCATTTCCACTACATATATAAAGCACTGGACTTGGTATATGACCCCTAAACTATAGTAACTATTGTGGGACAATTCTCAGGGCCTGTATTTTATTATCTGAAAATGGCACTACCTTCTCTGCACTATCTTCCACGTTGAATCTTTGTGGAGGAGAAGAATGAGAGTATATGTGTTTATATATTTTTTAAAACCTTTAAAATTTAATTTGCTAAATGTAATGCTTCTTTAAATGTTCTATTAGGAATCATAACAGAGAAAGAATACTTGGAAATGTCTTTAATCACAGAATTTTAAATGTTAGATGCTGGGTTGAGATTCAAGTGCAGTTGGTTTCTTTGGGAGGTGCAGGAATTAGTGGTTGCAGAGTGAGGAAGCGAGACAGGGAGGGGAGGAAGTCAATAGAGGGCAAAGCTTATGAGCAGGTTGTAAGTGGGCAACTGGGGCTCATTCCTGCTGGGGATGTCTGGGAAACTGTAGAACATGTCTCAGAGTTGTCACATATGAAGGGTGAAGAACCGGAGTATGTTTTCCACCAACTCTTCTCTATTACTGCTTCAGTATTTCCTGAATAGCAGACTCTTTCCAAGTCTGTTAATTGCTGAGTGATACAATTAATAGGCTGTGTGATCTTCCTCAGCTTTGGAAAAGGCCTGCAAGCAAAGAGATGCAAACTTTGGCAGTTAGATATAAGAGGTGGCACAGGGAATTGATCAGACTAAGTGATATAGGTGGGGCTATAGCATCATTCATTACATAGAGGAACGGTGTCCATAAATCCCAAGAAGAGTCTTATTGGGTCTCCTCTAAACATCCCTGGGTGTACCATAACGAGTCCAACTATGCAGTTCACTCCTGGGTGTCCTTGAGCAAACCACTTGATATCCTGGGCCTTGGGCTTCTCCTCTGTAAGATTCAGGAATTGGCTGAAAAGCATTTCAGATGTTCTTTCCAACTCTACCATTGAGTGAACCGGAATGTAAACTATGGATTATAGTTAATAGTGTAATTATGATAATTTTGTTTTTTCTTTTGGAATAAAGATACCACACTAATGTAAAATGTTTTAAAACATTTACTTCAACTGCTGGAATTAGTAAAAGTATGGATGACTATTTCTGATCAGCACCAGTTATTGCATAGGCATTTATTTCATTAACTGTGACTGTGTTCTTTCTTTCAGCAAAATTTTATTAAACAACAATTCCACATAAAGTGTACTTCTAAGATCTGACGCCACAAGGTACATAGACAATAGTTTCTAAGGGAAACAGTTGGAAAAGATCAGCAACTGTAGGATAAGGTGAGAACTGATAAAGAGATAGGCCCATCATGTTTTGGGAAACTATTGGGATATCAGAAGGTATTAATAAAAGTTTAGGAACGTAAACCTTTCTAGATAAGTATGAGCTAATAGGAAAAGATTCTATCAATCTCTAGACAGTGATGATGCTTTAAAGGAAGAGACTACAAATCTTGTCAAACTATGACTTATCCATCCCCGACCTGTTCTTGTAAGTAAAGTTTTATTGCAACACAACCACACTCATTTGTTAACAGTTTTATTGCAGCACAACCACACTCATTTGTTAACAGATTGCTTGCCACTGCTTTTGGGCTACAATGCAGAAATGAGTTGTTAGTGACTGAGATGGACCACAAAGGATGAAAAGCTTAAAATCTTTTGCCCTTCATAGAAAAAGTTTGCCACCCCCTACTCTATAGATGCAACCCTACCAGCAGATCATAGTAAGAGACCTTGTTAGAGACCTACTTCCTGGGCATCAAGAACAGCGCAGGAAGGAGGAAGCCTCTGACCAGTTGGGTTTTTTGAAGAAGCTGGCCCCGTCTTGATTGCCTGAGCCTTTCTTGGCCTGACTGAGGACCTGCTCACTGCTGTAGTGTACACAGGATCCTAGAACCTCGCCGAAAGGGTTCTCTTTATGGGTTGAATACACCTGGGAGTTGTGCCTGTACTCACTGTTAAATTAAGGTAACTGCTTAGAGGACTCCAGTCCTGTTCCACTGGGAAGCTTAGTGGTGTTAAACCTTCGTCTTCCATTGGTACGTCTGTGCAGCTTTAGAAAGATTTGTCTCATTTGTCTGTGGGATGGGGGGGACTCACTGGTTTCAGTGTGACATAGTGGAGGGATAAAATAGGTTGTGAAAATGCCCTCTGTTTTAGATAACGGCATCTTCCAGACACCATTTTTATATTTTACAATGCAAAAGTTGGATATGGCCTTTCAGCACGTTTACTGATGCTTCCTCCAACCTTTTTTTTCTATTGACAAAAATAACAGAGATGCATTTGCTTGGCTTCAGAGAACACTAGTAGGCTCTCCAAATATATAGTTGTCCCCATTCCACATTTCATTTCTTACTGTTTGACTTTTCAGTTGGAATAACATTCTGCCACCATTTGTACTGCCTCTTTCTCTTTGCATCAGCACAATATGGAGGTTATACCTACTGATTTTCCAAAGAAATTAAGCATTGGCCAATCAGCTTCTAGAAACTGTCTTATAACTTTGATTTTTGATAATACTCAATAAAGCTGTAGCCTGGCTCAGCCTGTCAATCCTTATAGCTAACTTTCTTGTTTGGAAGGTACCCACTTCATAGAGGGAAAAATCCTATAAAGCTCTTAACTCCATGCAGACTGTTGGATTCAGGCTTCTCTGAGGTCAAATGCAGACTTGACTACCAGGAATGCCTAGAAATTTAAGACCTGGACATCTCTGTGAACCACAGATAGCATGGAATGATGGCGTAAAGGCTGTAGCTGAGGGCTGTGAGTCCCTAAGCAATCGCATCAGCTATTTTATTTTGTCCATTCTTAGCTTTTCTTTACTCTGTAATGATAGCAAACTAACTGTGTTTCCTCACATGCATTATGCTATTTCAGATCTCAATAGCCTTGATCAGAAACCCACTTGATCAGATGGATTTCAATCCAGCCAGCCAGCAACCCACTCTAAAAAGAGCCAACAAGGGCTGGCACTGTTCCAAGCTCCCTTGTATTGGCTCCTATCATGTGGAGAACTCTGAGAGACACATAGTATAAGTATCTGTAATTTTTAGATAAGGAAATTAGGCTTAAGGAAGTTAAGCAAATGCCCCAGAGTCATACAGCTAGTGGGTGAAGGACCTCAAGTTCAAATCAGGCGGTCTGATTTCAGGTCACACTAGATATAATTGGTCATTAATTCTAGGTCCAAAGAATATTTTTAAAAAGCATTATATATTGTCTCTGTTCTCATACAAGGCCCTTACAATGGGTAAGATAGATAAGTATGATAAAAAAATGTTAAGAGCAACAATAAAAATATATAGACTATGAGAGGAGAATCCAGAGGTGCGTGCTCCTCGGGGAGGTGAGAAGAGAGCCAAGTCACCCAGGCAAAGCCATCCTAGGCCAGCCTGCCCCAAGCGGACCCAACAGGCTGCCTGAAGATCAGTAAGGGAACCCAGCTGCAGCAGTGTGGGCAGCAGACGGCTCCTGCAGGTCACAAACTAATGAAAAATAACCAATAATTACTTTTTTAAGATAGTAAGTATTGGGGGTGATTTGTTACACGGCAATACACGATACAATTAGAAACCATGCCTTTTACATGTCTCTAATGTGGGAACATTGACACAGAGCTTCACATCTAGTGACTGTGCTATAAATATCCACTGCGCTGAAAAGCATAGATGGGGCAGAACAAACATTCAATTCTATCGCAAAGGATTTTTTTTTCTTCCCTCTCTTTCTACCAAAAATCATTACTATACCTCAACTTTCTCACTGCCTTTTACCTCTGAGATCTCAGGAGCACAGACTGCAGGGGTGGGC
Source organism: Tamandua tetradactyla (assembly GCF_023851605.1). Lineage (NCBI taxonomy): Eukaryota > Metazoa > Chordata > Mammalia > Pilosa > Myrmecophagidae > Tamandua > Tamandua tetradactyla. The sequence goes on along the minus strand of NC_135327.1, from coordinate 54,016,922 downwards.
GGCTGTGGGAATCCTGGCATGCGTGGTGTGATTTGAAATCCACAGACAGGGGAGCACGGCTTCCTTCCTTGGCCTGCTGCCCCACACGCGGTAGGCAAATCAGCCAAGCCAAAGTGGCAGCCACGGTGTGGGAGCCCAAGCTCTGCTGCCATAAATCATGCAGGGCAGGAAGGAGCAGTTAGAGTCAGCGGTTTCAGCTACCTAGTAGTTCATTTTTGTTCTTGTTTTTCAGTTAGCAATCTGTAAAATTTATTACAAAATTAAGCTCCCTGCTCCAGAGTCAATAATATTCCTGGTGCCAGGTGGTGTAATAATTCACAAAAAGGGCAGAAGTTGGAGGGAATGAGACTGATTTAGGAAGTAGACTTCCCAGCCCTATGTGCTGCTGCCTGCTCCCTGCTGCTAAAGGTCAGGTAAGTAGAGGGCTAAGGTTACAGCCTCATAATATCCTTGGAGGGCTAGAATTTCTATTGGGTTTGAAATTGAAAACAAAAACTGTTTCTTTTGCTTGATGGATTCCTTTCATCCTTCCCATTTTGGTTCCTATTTTAACATAAAAATAGAAACATTCAATTTAATATTTTGTTTCTGGCATTACAAAAAAGTATGGTAGAAGACTTGGCCACACGCTTACTTCCTATAGTGCCTTCTAATACCCCTCTCTGAGCTTGAGGGACCCTTGGAGATTGTTCTAGTACAACTTCTTCATTTACAGATGCAAACTCCAAGCTTCAATGTAACTAATGGTTTTCCAGATGCTGCCCAGAAAACTGACTAGCTGAAACCAAAATCTAGAGCTAATTCTCAGGTCCCATACCAATTGCTTCACTCGACATTCTGCTACTGAAAGGACTTCAATTAATCACATCGGTCCTTCTTGATTGTATATAGTATTTACCAAAATTGTCTTTTCATCTCTTATTATACATTACTACTTAAAGAGACTTAAGTATGTGTCTGGTTATCCAAACAAACCATAAAGCCACATTTCCATTCCAGCTTCAGGGGACAAGGTGTTACCATCAGTTTGCTTTCATATAATTATCTTTACAAATTTACTCCCTGAAAGATGATGGTTGAGGTGCTTTATCTGGTTGCTCCTCAAGGTCGCTTTCTTGAAATGCCTACAAAATCATCTTTGCAACCTAGGGTGCTAGTTTGGTGTTGTTCAGGCCATTAGGTGGTGAGGAATTTCAATCTACAGGTTAAGTGGGGATGGATTTCTGGTTCAAAATCATCATTTGCTCTTTTAGAAATTTGGAAGGAAGGTCTTCCTTTCAAATCCTTGATTCTTTATTGGTTTTGGATCTTATCTATTGGCTCAAGGCTGGCTATAAGGCTCAAATGAGAGGGAATTGCTTTGATGTTTTTCAAAGTCAAGAAAGAATTTTGCATCTCTTTGAGTAGCTCTGGATTGCAGGTAAAGAATGTTCCTCTCTGGAGAGGTACCAATTAGAGCTAATTGTATAGGACCCTCCCTATTCACCCATCAGAGCTCTTAGGGCTTCAACTTGAATTTGTTATTGTCTTCATAAAAATGAGGATTTGCTTTTGTGGATTGGAGGAGCTGGTTGCATTTTGTATCTGATCACTAGGATGACCTAAAGGGAGATGTGCAAATCCATCCTTGTCACAAAATCCCTCCTCTTTTACCCTTATAAATCAAAGACTGTTCAGAGGGGCTGGTTCTCTGGCATCCAGGAGAGAAGGCCAGAGTCACCTCTTAGGAGGTTGTGCTTTTCTCAAGAGACTCAGGAGGGAGGTAAGAATGGAAGGGGTTTGTGTTTGTTTGTTGTTTTATATATATATATTTTTAAATTTAAAAATTAATAATAATAAAAAAAGAATGGAAGGGGTGTACAAACTAGAGTGTGGTGAAACTATTAACCTGACAAAAGGAGCTTGGCTTCAGGCTTCACCAAGACCTTGAAACTCAGCCCAAGCTGATTAAAACTTGAGAGTCAGTGAATCTTTTCAAGTACAGGAATTGTGTTAAGTTGCAGATGAAAATCAAGGAAAACTGGCATTTTGAAAGTCTCCAGCTTGGGGTGAATTTTACTTCTAAGCTGGTTAAAACATCTGTTCCACTCTGAGATTTGGGTCAAAACTCAAGTCAATGACTAGTCGGAAAAGCCAATTAAACAGGCATGATTAAGTCATCTAACATGAACATACACCCCTGTTATGTGTATTCCGATCTAAATAAAATTAACGCCCACTCTGGGCATCATCTTTATCATTCTAGCCACCTGTATGTTGTAAATACAACAGAGTTATATTTTTAAAATGGGCACGATGCTGACTACACATTTCAAGTATTCCAAAAGAGGGATTGTTTGTACTCAAAGCTTCCTTAAATTCACTTTCTCCTTGCATCTGTGTATAATGAGCACACTGCGATTGTCCTTTGGTGACAAAATTAATGTGACGCTATCAGTCTCCCTCCAACATGGTCCTTAAAATTTCACAGTGAATTGCCTTCCTTGCCTGTCACACACAAACACACTTCATCCATCCAGCTACAAAACATCTTGGACATTGTTTCACCGCATCAACCTTTCAGAACCCATGTTACACAATCAAGAGCAGAAAGAAAAAGATGAAGCATTTTCACAACTAGCTAATTTCCCCCCCAAACTGCACAATAGCAAGTTGTCTACAAATGATTGTACATGGAGCAGATGTAATGGTAGTATATAGTGCTGTGGTCAAATGCATGCACTTTAAAACTGAGCTGCCTGAGCTCAACTCCCCTCTCTGTCACTTATTAGTTATATGACCTCCATACAAGTTAGTTAAACTTTGTGAGCCTCAATGAGCTCATTTGTAACATAGGGAAAATATCCGACTATCTCAAGGGATGTGGATGAAACAAATCAATCTATACGAAGGACCTAAGTAGTGCCTGGGTGCTATTGCAATTCCATATGTGACATACCCAGATTTCTCTTATAATATCCCAAGGACAGATCACCTTCTGGCTGTGCAAGATTTATTGCCCTGGGGATTGGGAATAAATTTATTCCCAAATTTATTCCTAATTAGGGAATTTGAGTTTGGTATCTTCATGCCATCCTCTAGAAATCAAGGATATTTTGCTTATATGTTAGAACTCGTATTTGTGAGGCACACTCACAAAGTCACCCAATACCACTTGGGGGATTTTAAAATGGTTTTCTTGTTTTGCCCAGGTTTACATAAAAGTTTTATTCTTATGGTCATTATGAAAGGCTGTCCTACCTTGATAGAAGAGCTTTAGGTAGGGAATGAATGGAAATCAATTGGCTTTAGCTGCTGACTCGCCTCTCCTGCATCTGCTCACCTTTGGCATGCCCGCCTCCACTCCATAAAATAGCAAAATGCCATTTTTTTTTTTTTAGTGTCTTTCTTATCAGGAAAAGGTGTTAAAGACCTACTTGAAACCTCATGGCCATCAGTGTGACAAGGTTTTCTTGGTTCAGGGATTTGTTGCAGGTTGTGCCATAAATTGCCGAGTAATTTCCTTTCCCTGGTCGTCTTTGTGATCCTAAGGGGGAATGAGTATTTCCTGAGCTTGAAACTTAAATAAAAGAAAACAAACTTAAAGAAACTAGAAAAGAGAAAGGAAGAAGTGGAAAGGAAAACTAAGTCCCCAGATTTTAAGAAAATAGCCTCTATAGACACTGTTTTCCAGGCTTTCTCTAACATGACCTGTGAGATTAAGGTACCTTGTCAGCAGGCTCTAGACCCAGTAAATTCCTGATTTCTTTGTATGTAACTTTTAGCCTTTTATATGGTGCAAGGTGTATGGGTGCTTTCCTAGTCCTTTTTTATTTTGACCTAAAACATTGCTTTTCTTCTTATATGGAGCTTTACTCCATTTGTTGGCTCCATTTTGAAGTTTGTTTCCCCATAAACCCATGTATAAGTATTTTTATCCCTTTAAAAGGAGAAAATAACCCATCAACCAGATTATCTGATTTCAGAAAGGAAACCATGTAAATGACTTAGAAATCATTATTCGTTCATTTTCTATGCCTTATGTTATTCTTTTTACTCTCATGATTTTCATTTCTATATCTTTCCTTGATAATATCTCAAGGTTGTCTTCTATTTCAGATAATTGCTTTTGTGTAATATCCAACCTGCTCTTCATTCTTTCCAATGTTCTTTGACCTGATAGTTTTATTTTTCGTCCTTAATGAGTTGACAATTTCATTTCTTATTCTTAAGAATCCCCTACTGTTTTCAGACAGATATGCTTTTATAACTACTGGTTCTTGTTTTTGGATGTATTATTCTGAGAGATATAATTAGATTACAAAGTCAAGACTTTGAAGATTTCTCCCTTTCTGTATATTTTATAAAATGATCATTTTCTACTGTCTTGGGTTGATCTGTTTCCTTCCAGATATGCTTTATTTATTTTTAGACTTTTCTATGAATGTACCACAATTTATTCCTCCATTCTACTATTGGTGGAACTTTGAGTTGTTTCAAGTTTTAGACTATCACAAGTAATGCCACTATGAATATTCTTTTAACATTTATTCTGGTTCACATAAGTTAGCCTATCTTAATTATACCCAAGGGAGTAGAATTGCCTGGTCATAGTGTATGTGCCCCTTCAACTTTACTAGATAAAACCTTATGGTTTTCCAAAGTGGTTATGCCATTTTACAGTCACGCCAGCGGTACATGAGTAGCTATTGCTCTGTATCCTCAGTGGTCTGCGATTGCCAGACTCTAGCAGATGTGGTTGGTACCCATGTCCCCTGGCACACACCGTGCATGACCAACTCAAAGGCTTTCAACTGCAAACACCTCTTATTCTTTGCCTGAGGACTTTCTTTGGCTGCCAGAGTCTGCTCAGCTCACAAGTAGAACATGCCGCACCTTGTATCACATCCACTAGAAGCTGTCCTCAACAAATCACTGACCACAGTGTATCAAGACTCCAGCTCCCTCTTCCCACTGATGGGATAACTCAGGAGGCATATTATGCACCATCTCCCTGTATTCTCCAGGGCATAAAACTCTGTTTGCTCCCAATGAGGTGTCCAATCACAGCCCCCTATTGGTTTTCTTTCCTTCCTTCTCTCGTTTTTCCCACTTCCATATTAATGGTTCCTGAGAGCCTCTCCCAAAGACATTATTTGCATTTGAATCCTTGCCTCAGAGTTCTGTTTCCAGGGGGGCTCAAACTGAAGCAGACTTTTTTTTTTTTTTTTTTAATATGGAACACTTCACGAATTTGAACGTCATCCTTGCACAGGAGCCATGCTAATCTTCTCTGTGTCCCTCCAATTTTAGTATTTGTGCTGCCGAAGCGAGCACTGAGGCAGACTTTTTGACAAGCTAAGAGTCTTCAAAATGTCATCCTTGCCCTCCTCACCAGTCACTCTTCATGTCCTTGCCTCTTTACATTACATGCTTTATCCATAAGCGTCTACTTGCTACTTTTCATGTCTGGGCCTTGCCACACATTTTTTTCTGTGTTTGAAGTTGTCTCCTTCCCATTTAATTAATGAATTAAGTGTTGTTGCTGCTGCTGTTGATTATATTGTTTTTGGCTAAGCTCTGCTTGTTTTTCTTATCTGCTGAGGGCAATGGCTTGGTGTGTTTTGTTCACAGCTCGCTCCCTAATGTCTAACACAGTTCCTGGTATGTATTACTGGATAAATTCAATTCATACATTACTGGATGAATGACTGTCTCCATGACTGTCAGGTGGCTTAAAGGGCCAAGACAAAAAATAAAACAGAGAAAAGTGACAGGGAATCGTAAGGAGGTGGTAGTACAGGAATATCTTGAAGAATGTCTCTGAGGAGGGACTGTTGGTCTCATTGAAGAGAAGAAGTAAGCCATGCAGATATATGGGGGAGAACATTCCAGAAGAAGGAAAGAGCATATGCAAAGGCCCTGAGATGAGAACGTGCTTGAAACATTCAAGGGAAGCTAATAGGCCAACGTAGTTAGAGCAAAACAAGGAGAGGGTGGGAGGAGGTGAGGCAGGAGGAAGTTCTGGAAATAAAGTAATAAATGAATGAATAAAGAAATACATAGGTTAAGTGTCTGGATGGAGATGTGTGTGAGAAGCAGCAAGGTACAGTGAAAATGTCATAGCTTTGAGTTAGATACCACTTTGATTTTCTTGGGATTTAATTTCCTAATTTTTAAAATGGTGATATTAATGCTTAACCTGCAGAGGGTTGAAGATGAGAAGATATATGAACCTTTGAGCAAATGGCCAAGTTAGGATAGAATTCCAATGAAAATTTATTAGTAGTAGCAGTAGAAGTAGTAGTAATCATTCTAGTGGCAGAGGAGATATTAAAATACTCTCATAATTGTTATTGGGTAGGAATAGTTAATTTTGTCAAGGAGAGAGAGGTTCTAAGACAGGTACTGAGAACATCTGATATTTGAACTCAGTTATAAAGGATACAGAGAAATTATGAAAATATATTAGGCAATAAATAAGAAGATCATTCTAGAGATTGAACTGTGCCCATTCTTAAAAATTCGCAATTGTTTTCTATTTTCCTTATCAGATATTAGCTACAACACTAATTCTATGAGGAAGCCTGGAATGTGTCAAATGTATTTCCTTAAATTACTTCAATTTGGAAAATATTACTTTTGACAAAATACTATAATTGATGCATAGGGTTTATACACCAGAAATTCAAGAATAGAACTCCATAAATGAGGTACATCACTGTAGGCAATATGAAAAAAAAAATCAAGAAATGTGAAAAATGTTTGATCATGTTGGGCCTAAATATTTCAGATAAGTCTCTCAGAAAATTAAAAAGTCTCTTCCCTACTCATCTTTGGCTATTCTTTTCTCCTGTTGGCCTCCCATTATATCCACTCCAGATTGTTACACATATCTCATTCAAACCATTACCTTCACATTGTAAACATGTTGCTAAAGCTATTAATGTGAGATGGGAGTTACCTGCTGATTCTGGACCCTCACCTGCATTTTTTTTCTTATTATTTTGCCAGCTGGCAGGCATGTTGGCAGAGAATACCTCACCAAAATATAAGAAGTTTAAAAGTCTAAGAACCATTTGAAGCTAGCGAATTTTGTATAGGTAATGTTTCAGGAGTCCATAAATTAAAAAAAAAAACAACAACAAAACTCCCCAGAAGCCCTATGTCATTTGGAAGACATTGTTACTTGAGTATGATCAAAAATCCTGCATCCATCATTACCTAATTGCTTACAGGATACAAATGAACATATCAGGGAAAATTAGTACTTTGGTGATGAAGGAGCTGAGCTCAACGTTGGATATTGAGGCAACCCAGCTTCTAGCCACAGCAGGAAGTCACTACCACCCCAACGGACTAGAAGAACAAAGAGAGGTGGTGGAGCTAGCAGGGGCCAGGGATGAGGCTCAGTAGCAGCTGGGAACATGGTAGGCTTGTCTGGTAGGAGCTGGAGTCATAGAGGAGATAGAGCCACTGCTGGAGATGCCACCCCAGGCAGGAAAAGTGGGGCAGGCAGAGGGAGAAATACCTTCATTTCTACTTTGAGCTCACATGTCGTTCTTCCACCAGTGCCTCCCATTGGCTGGACTCAAAAGAAAGAGTGCTAATGTGGAGACCTGGGCAAAGATACCACAAAGATCAGCCCCACCACAATTCAAAGCTGAGCAAGGAAAAAGCAAGGGATGGATCTGAAGCAAGCAAGCCCTGAACCAGCATACCAGGGAATAATCTGAACCACCAGAGTTGAGTTCCAGAATCTTAGAGGGAGGTACCTACTTTCTAGAACTCTGTGTCAGTCACAAGTTCTAAGTCACTGTACCTTGTCCATATGATTTTCAAGAAAGAGATTCTAATTTGGTTCAAGTCTTCACCCTGATGGAATCAACCTTGGTCAAAGAGAAGGTCTGCTCATATAAACACAGTGATCTGGCAATTATACCTCTGGATTATGCCACACTTCCAAAAAATGAGTAGCTCAAGTAGTAGGCATACACTCCACATTCTCCCTATTAGATTTCACTTGGCTGGTACTTTGATTGTTTTTGAATGTGTATTCTTAAATGAGATTGGCCTATTCTGGGCTATGTTTGTCAGATTTGGATATCAACATAATGTTAGCAATGTGACATAATTGGCCAACTGTATATTTTTGGAATAAATGAGGTAGTGTAGAAATTAGGTATTCCTAGAAGTGTTTAAAGGGACTTAGTAAAATATTCCATCAGAACAAGGTTCTAGAATCAAGTCTTTGATAACTCCTCAATTTTATTTATAATTGGCCCTTTGCCAATTTGTGTTTTGCTTTACCTCCAAATCATTTCATCTCACAAACGTTTTCAAATTTTACAGATAGAAATGTGCATTCCCTTTTAAAGTTGAAAATATTCTGTTATATCTGTATTTTCATTTCTAACTTTGTTTTCTTTTTTATCCTTCATGCAATTTTTAGAGGTTTAACATTTATTAAGATTTCTTGGACCTAAAAATATTAATTCTACAATTTTTCTACTTTATAGATCACTACACTTTATGCACTGATTTTTTTTCTCCTGCCGAGGCATTTGTTTAACATTTCTGTTTCTTTTTTAATTCAAAAATTTTCCAAGACATATCTGTGTATCAGCTTATGTATATATAATATACACACATATATATATACATTCAGAATATATGCCGGGTCTCCGACATGGCAGGTGAGAACTCTGCCACTGTGCCACCATTGCCCATACTTAGCATGTATATTTTAATTAAACCAATGAACTTTTAAAATTCCCTTGCTTGTTTTTTCCTCCAAACCTGCAATTTGGGGGATTATTTATATTAAAATTTACTGACTGTCTTACAGAGAGTACACATAAGGCATTAGTTGAGTTTCATTTCTTCGTTTTTTCATTTCCTTTTCCTTTTCTTCTACATTGGGGTAAGCTGACAAATTCATCTTCCATATAGGGTGATGATTGTCCTCATTTTCCCCAGATTGAAGGATTTTCTGGGACATGGGTATTTCAGTGATAAAACCAGGGAAGTTCTGGACAAACTGGAATGATCTGGTTACTGTACCTCCTTATTACTGATTCAAATTTTACAGCGTTGTGTCTGTGCTTTACTCCTTCCAACATGGATCCTAATTATCTTATTTTTAGAAATACTCCCCCCCCCAATTTTTCCTTACCTCAATGTTCTCCATTTGTATCAGATGCTATAGTCATTGACTTCAGTTTACCAAGTTCTTTTCGCCATCTGTTCCGGTTTTAACTAACAGTTTTTCTCCCATCTAATAGACATGCCACCAGTCATGTTCAAATGGTATTTTAGTTTCCATAGTCAATTATTTTCAGAGGTATTATCTTTTGAGATTCCAGACTGATGATCCTTTTCTATCTGAAAATACAGAAAAGTTTTTCATAGAAAATATAGAAAAGTCTAAAGTTTGAACTATACAGAATTATCATTTTGAGATACAAATGTTCAAATACTCAAATTTCTGTAAGATTCAACACAAATGTTACCATGTAGTCATTTTCTAAGATCTAATTTTTCCCTCTCATTCATCCTTAATAGGTGCAATTGATGTTTGCTTTTACCAAAGACAAGGTATGTGAATTAACCTTGACTTCACCCCTTGACCATTTGGATAATCTCCATTCTCAGACCCAAAGGTGAAGAACATGTTTATATGCCCATGACCTAGATAACAGGCTGAGCTATTTCTGACCCCCTCTTCCTACAGTCTAGGCTCTGCTACACTCCTCTTTCACTTCCACAATTTAAAAAAAAAAAAAAAAGGTTGTAAGCCCAGCATGTAGTTCTTCCAATGACTTTTGTAAACGATACTTGCCACCGTCCCTTCTTAGTGCTCCCCTTCCACCTGCACCCCCTTATCCCAACTTCTGCCCTATTGTTCTCTCTAGTTTAATGTCCCTCTTAGTTTCCAAGTAGATGCAGAAATATAAAGGTTATATTAAATGTAGTCTATCCCCATCTATCACCACCACCAACTGAACAAAAATAACAATACAATGACATTCATTGAGCACTTGCCATGAAGCATCGTGACTGTTCTAGTTTGCTAGCTGCTGGAATGCAACACACCAGAGACAGACTGGCTGTTAAAAAAAGGGAATTAATTTCATTAGTTCTTCAGAGGAAATGCAGCTAACTTTCAACTGAGGTTCTTTCTTACATGGGAAGGTATAGGGTGATCTCTGCTGGCCTTCTCTCCAGGCCTCTGGGTTCCAACAACTTTCCCCAGGGTGATTTCTTTCTGCATCTCCAAAGGCCTGGGCTGAGCTGCGAGTGCTGAGATGAGGAATGCTGAGCTGCTTGGGCTGTGCTACGTTGCACTCTCTCATTTAAGCACCAGCCAATTAAGTCAAATGTCATTCATTGCAGCAGGCCCGCCTCCTAGCTGACTGCAGATGTAATGAGCAACAGATGAGGTTCACATACCATTGGCTCATGTCCACAGCAACAGAATTAGGTACCTTCACCTAGCCAAGTTGACACCTGAATCTAACTACCACCTGAATCTAACTACCACAGTGATATAACCTTTATATTTCTGCATCTACTTGGAAACTAAGAGGGATATTAAACTAGAGAGAACAATAGGGCAGAAGTTGGGATAAGGGGGTGCAGGTGGAAGGGGAGCACTAAGAAGGGACGGTGGCAAGTATCGTTTACAAAAGTCATTGGAAGAACTACATGCTGGGCTTACAACTTTTTTACAACTACCTTATATAGGCTATTGCACTCAGCAAGTAGCACAACTTTTTCTTAGTAAAGATCAATGTGTCTGTAAACTAACAGAAGATACATTCCTACCTTTCTTTTCAGGTAAGCAGTCAATTTCTGTTTTGTAGGCACTGTGTGTTCATTTCATCTAGCCAATTCCATCAGCACTTTAGATAGTGGTAATTCTTTCTTCATTCTAGCACCAGGTTGATGATCAGTATCACTATTAATGTTTTTGACATTTTAACCAAAATGTTTTCTAGTGTCTGTTTAAACATTCTAGTGAGACACTATTCTCTGTTTCAGTATTTATAATTGTATAACATTGCTTTGCTGCTAAATGGGAATTCTAGGGGCTTTTTAGCACAAAGAAAAATTTTATCTTCAATCGCAAGTAGTAGAAGATATAATTCTTAGGCAATAAAAGGTGTCTGTTGGATTCTAGGGGTCAAAGTTAGGTTGGAAGTCAGGTGAGGTTTAACCGTGGCTCCTTTCTTTGTGATTCTCTTGGCTTTTCATTCACCTGCGTTTGTGCTGCCGCATTTTCAGGGTTGCTTCCCTAATGCTGCCAATTGTGCACATTACACTCTGCAAACCATGAAAAAGGAGAGGGCTGTTTTATCTCAACCCTTGGAAAAAATGTCATTAGCCATCATCTACTACTCCAATACCTGGGTTACTCTTTGTTTTCAGGGTATGGGATCACCCAGGTTGACACCTGGGAGGATAACCACAGTCAGTCCTTCCCAAAGCTCAGGGCTTCCCAAGGCAGGGGAGGGAAATGAGCACCATGTTCACAAACACACCCATACCTGCATTCTCTCAAAATTGTGGCAACACACCTACTATGGCCAGTGCCATGCCTCCTCTTTCTGAAACAAATACCCTGCAGTGTTTGCACTTGAATTGCTGCTAGGGTGAGAATATATCATACTTTGATCTGGAAAATCCCTTCTCCTTGACTTTGACCATTCACTTCTTCCTTGTCTGCGAAGTCCCATTTCTTCCTCTCTGGGCTCAATAAAATAGATTATATTGCCCTTATTTTATGTATTTCTTATCTTGTTGCTTATTATGATATTGGTTATTTATTTCTTTGCACTCTTATGAGATTAACAGACCTATACTCTCTCACATTATTTTCAGCTTGAAAGCTTTAAATGACTGTTCTGTGTGAGTTAGTCTTATTTTACCTACTAAATTAATAGTGCCTGAATTATAGGAAGTGACTCTGATAGATCCTGGCTCCCAACCTCAAAAACTTTAGTTTGAGCACACATCATATGCTAAATAAACAATTAAATAAAAGAAAGAAAGATATTCCACTGGAAAGGAAAAATATTCTCCAACACAATCACCTATGAAAGGAGTCTCATATCTACTCTCTCATCTCCATCTAAGTTGTATGCTCAGCCTTATCTCTCTCCTCTAATAACACCCCCTCCTCACCTGTAAAGGATGGGATTACCTCACTGACCTTTGCTGAACTGGTTTTAAGTCTCTCTTTTATTGGCAAGTCAAATGCATGAAGTGTTTTTCACTGTAAGGTCAATATCTTTTGAGGTATAATGTACCTAGTATGATATTAAGCCCCATTTGGTTCATAAGAATTGTTTTATGATTATATGGCTTTTTATTATTTATATGGTGTGATTATATAGTATGGCTCTGAACAAAGTCACGTAAAGTGGAAGGACATAATATCAAAGAATGCACCTTTAAAAAAAAGCTGCTTTAATGCAAACCTTATGCAGCAGGACAGAAACACAGGGGGAACTAAAATAGAGGAATTAAAATGAACTTCAATATTTTAAAGAAAAAAAATTATTTCTCTTTTTGCATACCCTATGTATTTAGACAACCATACCCAGCATTGAACAAAAACAAATGAATAGCCGCATTTATATTCAGATGTGAACATTTTTTCATGTTCAGAAAAAATTAGGTGACTTTTAAACTTCATTCCTGAATCTAGTCTTCCCTTTCAAGCTGGAAAGATCTATGTGCTTTTATTAGAGTTTTAAATACTTGGGAATAATAAATAGCATTTTTTAGATTGATTTAATCTTTTCCTTTCACTCCCATAGCAACAAGACTGTTGATTTGCAATAGTCATCACTTTTCTCCTCTTGCCCAGCAGACCTCTCCTAAATTATTCTGGGTGGATTCTAGAAAGGCAGGCTGTAATATGGAGTGTGTTGACTGGCTCCTCTTCCAGTTCCCCTAGGGGCAAAATGCCATGAAACAAAGTGAAATGAAATTACATAAAGATTTAAATTGCAATTACATAAAACCTCATATGTTTGTCAGAATATTGAAATGGAGGAGATACTCCAATGGTTTAAGCAGTGCAAAGGAGATGCTAGCATTATGAATTTAAGAGAATTGTATTCTCTTAAAATCTGCAGTGCTAATGTGTTAACTAAAACCAGAGGAAATTATTGAAGTTGAAGTTGGAAAATTCTCAACTCTGGTACTACCTCTGAATGATGGATAGGGAATCATTGATGAATTTTTGCTATGGATTCTATCAATGTGTTTTTTTTTACAAATCAGCCAGTTTCTATGAAAACTGTATTAAGAGCTAAGTGAGATTGTGATTACCTTGTGGAAGAGATAATTCGCATACAAATGATAGCGACAAGCTCTCCAGTTGCAAGACAGCTGTCAATAGTGAACATGGAAAATTAATGCCTAGTATCTAGGAAGTAAGCGATAGAGAAAATGCTATTTCGTGCAGATCTTCTTTTCTGTGACTTAACAAAAAAAAGATTGAACTCAATTCCTTATTCCACCTGCAATGATATTACTTAGAAAAGTCTATGACATAGCCCATAAATGATGTGGAAGTTAATTTCATTTTATTCCTGGAAAACAAAATAAACGCCTCAACTTGGGCAGCTACCTTGCAAATGTTTCTTTGAAATTAAGTAGAGTGCATTGATCCATCACTGTTTTTTGTTTTTGTTTTTTTGAAACTTAAAGTCTATGATGTGGATCATTAGGGTTCGTATAGATTCAACTGCTCGAGTTGATTGATTATCTATCAGATGGCTGATTCTCAGGGGTGGTAGTGGGGACGTGATTGTGGGAAACACAGAATAAGTGCCTCTGTCTAAAGAATGACCCTTATCAATTGAAGAGGTGGTTTCCTCAATTTGATGAGTAGTGTTAGAAGAAAAATAAGCCTTTTTGAGGGAGGAAGGGAAGTACATTACCAGTCATACAGGATTAGCAATGAATAACCTTAATCCAGCATCTACTTTTACAAAACCTTGTACATGTACCATGTGCTTTGTATGAAGCCGTCCTCACAGCAGTGTGGCCGAGGAGTATTAGAAGCCCCATTTCGTGGAGGAGGATATTGGATCCATAGATGGTCCAAGGCTACAGAGTTGGTTGATGGCAGAGATGGAATTCAGACCCAACCTAACTCCAGGGTTATTTCCTTACATACTGGTGAGCCACAGAGTGTTCCAGTAAAAGCTGTTGTATTTCCAAAGAATGGAAGCCGTGATCATTTACACAAGGCAGAAATTCCAGCTGAGGTCCTTAGGAAATTCAGCTGGGGAGCTGGAGAGCCATTAGGAGCCATAATCTTTGTGCATGTCTGATACCTCTCTCCAGCTCTTCTTTCTTGCTCCCCTCAGGTTGTTATCTTGCTTTCAAATTTCTATGTGGCCCAACAGTAGCTAACAGCCTGTATGCTTCTTAATTAAAATTCTCAAAAGACATAACCCCAGCTGATTCTGCTCATAACTTATAAGATGCTAGATGGACAATGATTTGTGTGGCCTGGGTTAAGGTCTCCATTCGAGGGCAAAGGGCACATAAGGCTGACCCTTCCAAGGGCGTGACTAGAGCAGCTATGGACCAGGCTAAGAATGAAGGTACTGGAGGCATAGTGACATCCCCTTCACTTTGGCCATGGCCATTGGCCTATAGAAAGCATCCAAAGATTTCTGTCAACTCCTGAATATCTTGGTTCTCAGTAGTGAAGGGGCTGCTCTCATTAATTGGGTAAGGAACAGAGGCAATGAGGGAGCTACCTAAGCTACCAGCTCATGTCTCTGTACATGATGGGGACTAATTAAATGTTACATGTCCTATAACTATAGTAACTTTTATTTAGTTAGCCTTGGCAAGTGAGAGGTAATGCTCCCTTATTAGTTGTTTATATTTGGGTAGGGGAGCTGGACATTGAAGGTGAGTAGCAAGTGGGAAGAATAGCTCTTAAACCTCTCAATTGGAGAAGAAATTTCTTGCTGAGTTCATATCTGGGGATTCCAAATGATCCAAATATTGCCATGAGATTTCACCCTGACCTGCTCTATCCCCTGCCCCTTGTTAGGCCTCTGTTGACATTAACTCAAAGGGACTACCCACTAGGAGCTGAGCAGGTACCTCAAGGGGATTCACAGTTCCATTTTGGTCTTCGTCCTTCTTCAGGAAGCCCTTTGCCACTAAGCAGGAATCTTCTGCAATATGAGAGCCACCTTTGCATAAGAGGGGTGAGCCTAAATGCTAATGTTTCCTTTTGCTGGCATCATGATGAAATCGTTCCTATGTAGTTAAGCATCTCCCAAGTACAATATTGGGTTATTGTGTTCTGAAAATTAGCCTTTATGTCTTCTTTCAGCTATATGACTTTGGTGGCAGAAAAACACAGGTCACATAATAGATCTTCAAAGTTCTTTATATGTAGTTGGGGAAATGGTGGAGTAACTCCTTTTGTCACCTTTTGTTAGGTTTCTTAAGTTGGCTTCAGAATTTGTTGGCTTGGTCTCTGATGAATGAAGAGTTGGAAAAGTTTGACCTTTCCTGCATTTGACTTTCTCAGTGCTGTGGAGTTTAAAGCCAGACCCTGGTTCCTTGCTGCAGTCCCCATAGCCAGCCCACAGAATAGGGGAAACGCACGTTTTTTGTGAGGAAAAGCCAACTCTTCACATAATAAGGTCAGATCTAGGATCCTAGGAAGCAAATTTGGCTACACATGGTCCCTCTAATTTCAAAGCAAAGCAATGTAAGGAGACAGCTTGCTAGTTGTTTTATTTTCTCTAAAGTGGACGTATGTTATCAATGGCAGAAAGCCATGAACCACAAAGATAAAATAAATGCTAACCAGAGTGCTAAGTAAAGAAAACAAAGATGGCTCCACAATTAGTAGCATTATATATGTTAGCACTAAGTAACAACAGATGTGTTTGCAGGGAGCAAAGCATTCCTTGCAATCCATCAGAAACCAAAGTCCTCTGACTCTGCAAGCCATTATGGTTACCTTGGGCTTGGAGGATAATGGCAGATTCCACTGGATGGGCAAAAGGGGAGGCTGTTTTGGGTGTTCCAATCTACCTGTCATCCTTACCGCGCTGCGCACTTCTGCTGAGTTAACAGGGCGATGTGTGCTGTAAAATCCTGTTCTGTAAAGACAAGCACTAGCCATGAGTCATTAGCAAGCATGCGGAGCTAATTGGCAAAATACTCATAAAAGATTTTGAAGGTGGGTTAATTACAATTCATTACACCGTAAACTGTCCCCAGGCTATTGTTAAAAAATGCAGGAGTTTCAGGGCCCATTATTTTATGATTCATTTTGCCATGTTGTGAAAAACAGACTCTAAATCAAACTACATTCATTATAGGTCAGACCACAAAATCTTTATTGGTTTTTCCAACATTCCACCCTTGTTATATGAATTCATATGGACTGCACATTTCTGTCAATTGGCAAGAAAGCATGAAATAAAATTTATGATATTTTCTTACCTTATCCTCAGTGCAGCCTTAAAAATCACAAGATCTAATTGCTTCCCCTACCTCCCCAAGTTCATGAGAAAATCTAAGTATTTTGAAATCAACCCCAATGTTCTGATGATTAAAAGCAACTAAAGCATAATGAAGTCTGCCCTCTAAAGGAAGCATTTTAAAGAATAGCCTAAGAAGCATCATCCATTTGAAATGCATTAAGGTTTGTTCTGTTTTGGTCTTCTTTTACCTACCAACAAAAATGACTAGAAAGACCTTCAGATTTGGGGAATAATTTGAAGTCTATTGGCTTCCTAAGAATTAGTCTTTCTCCCTACCCCCATCTTGAAAATACTCTTTCTCTTTTTTCTAACAAGGGTTTTTTTTTTTAAAGCATTTATTTCTTTATAAACTATGATACAATTGTATGCCCCTGTTATAGCACAGACAGACCTGGTCAGAATCATATAAGAACTCATAGGTATTCATTCTGTAGCATTATGTGAAATTATTTGTTGATTAATGCTTTCAATTATGTCAATTTTTGCTATTTGACCCAAACAACCTTGGCACAGACAGCCTGGTATACTCATTACTGAGGATGAACAAGGAACAAAATGGTAGGTTCACCTTTAGCCTTCAAGAGTTCAATGGCTCACTTGAACCTTATCTGAACTATCGAAAGTTTTGACTCTGCAGAAACTGTGTTGGGGGAAGGGGAGGGAATATGTGGAGCAAGGAAGCCTGGGAGGTGGGGTAGAGGGGAGGTGTTGTTGGAAACTGTGCAAGAACAAGTTTCCTCGTGAGCAATCCAGCACTTCCTGATTCTGACTGGGCCAGAAATACCACAAGTCTTTCTTAAAACTTCCAGTTCTTTGGAAGGCCTTCTCTAAGCAGTTCGCCACTTCTGCATGCTTGGGTCTTGGCCAAAGCTGGAGACAGAAATATGTGCAAGAAGAAGTATTTTAATAGAAAGTTACCTGAATGTTTGGAAATTGTCAAAAGAAGTTTACTTCCAGTGGAATAAAAACCCGAATGGTGTTGGCCAACATCGAGGGTGTTAGCCACTTCCCACCTTCATAGGAAGATGTAGCTGGAAGGTGACTTTAAGAATCACTGATGTAACCTCCTTATTTTATAGTTGAAGTTGGGCTACTCAGAGAATGATCTAACCCAATAGGTATGGAGTGGACCAGTACTAAAGAGCAAGTGAAGGAGTAACAGGGAAAGAAGAAAGGAGCCGAGCAAATCCAAAAGCTTGAGTTCTGGTCCTTGCTCCGTCACTAATTAGTGGTAGGACCTTGGATGAATCACTTTAGTTCTTCTGACCCTCTGGGGATCTCTTCAACCACAAAATACTAAATTAAATTAATCATTTCTGGGGGATGAAATTGCCATGTAAGGGAAGATTTAGAAGGAAGACCCTGCTGGTGAGAAGGATGTTAAAAGAGGGAAAAGAAAGAGTGGCAAAGGGGAGGCTGGTGGATGGAGAGACAACTTTTTATTTATCTATTTATTTTATGAAACATATCCACATACAAACACAAACATTCTTATTATATGATCACTCCATTCCTGTTATATAATCAATAACTCACAATATCATCACATAGTTGTATATTCATCATCATGATCATTTCTTAGAACATTTGCATTGATTCAGAAAAAAAAATAAAAAGAAAACAGAAGAAAATTCATATATACCATACCCCTTACCCCTCTCTTTCATTGACCACTAGCATTTCAATCTACTGAACTTATTTTAACATTTGTTCCCCCTATTATTTATTTATTTTTAAACCGTATGTTTTACTTGTCTGTCGATAATGTAGATAAAAGGAGCATCAGACACAGGTTTCCACAATCACACAGTCACATTGCAAAAGCTATATCCTTATACAATCATCTTCAAGAAACATGACTACTGGAACACAGCTCTACATTTTCAGACACTTCCCTCCAGCCTGATGAGAAAAGTTTTAATAAAAACATAGGGAACCTGATGGGCAGTGTTTATTCTGTATTGAGTAATTGGCAGATAATTAATTTAAAAGCTTGGAGAGGAAATAAAGCTGTTTGATACAGTCTTTAATAAGGGCATGATAGCCTTAAGTTTTGTGAAATAAATAAAACAATCTGAAGACAGAAATGTGAAAAGAAGAAGTGCCCCCAAAAGGAAGAAACTAGAACAAATTAGTTTCCTAAGGACAAAGTGTAGAGAATCCCATTTGTTCTTCAACCATAGTGATCTCCAGTTTACCTTTCCTGAGCAAGCTATTGTTAAAATAAAGTTTTCTAAGGCCCAAAAGAAGCTTGCTAATTGATGAACTTGTAAGAAATCAAGAAAACAGACGCTTCTCTGTTTAGTTCATTTAATGTAACTCCTTTAAAAGATACAATTCTGGAATCTTGAGTGGGTGAAGTTCTGAAGGGGCCATCCTCTGTAAGATACAAGTTAATATCACAACATGGCCATTCAGATTGGCTGGTGAATTTAGGACTGGACGGCTCTGAGCTGGACATTCTGGATGAAGAAGGACCTGCAGGAACTGACACTGTGGTTGGGTTGCCAGCTCTTGACCATGGGCAGTCAGGGTTGGAGGGGAAAATAAAACTCAGATCCATGCTGCCCTCCCACCACCAACCATCCCTTAGTGACACTGACCTCAAGAGAAATCTGATTATAGTGGGGAAGTTGGGGAAAAGCTACAGTAATCACTAGCTCAAGAGTGGAAGCATTAGGGAAGCAGGAAGCATGTCCAGGAAAACAAACACAACTATTGAGCAGATGACATCATAGGGGGTCATGGATCCTGAGCAATAAAAACTTGGCGGTGAGGTAGTAGGTGATGTGGACACCGGAGTCTGGTGGACAAAACTTCCCAAGTTGCTTCTGTGACTGCATGATGGGAACAGGAGAGAGGGGATATCTGCCCACAGCCCTCTAATGTAAGCGGCTTCTCTTTGCCGGGCATGAAGTTTACCTGGTTTAGCATTAGGGGACAAGATCACCTTCTTTTCTCTCTCTCCCATTTTTTTTTTTAAATTTACCCTGTCCCAAGGGCCTGCCTAGTTCCAAATACATAACAAGCTCTTACTTGGAGGCATGAAGGCTTTAGCCAGTTCCTCGACTTGCTTCCTTACCCCACCTCCCCTCCCAGGGATGCCTCAGCCATGCAGAGCAGAGAGACCTGCTGATTTCAGAAGCAAATGCAGAAAGCAAATGCCCCAAAGGGAAAAAGATAATATCTTTATCTTCTTCTTAAATGAGGCTATTCAACACTGCATGCCTTTTCTTTTGATTTGGGAAAAAGGGAAAGTACGTGGTAGTGGTGGTGTGTGAGGTGTGTATGAGGGGAAAGATTTGAATGCATGTATTTATGTGTCATCTGGGACTTGAGAAACTTAAAGTCCCCATCTGAAGGGACCAGCATTCTTCTGTCCATTGTCCTAAGTTGAAGTGTTGGCAAATACTATACAGAGCCTTTCATTTGGAAGTACATAGGGTCCGGACTGATCACCCAAGGGAAGGCATTGAAAACCTGGCCCAAAGCGATCAGTGTGAACTCAGATTGGTGTCTCCTAAGACTGGATGGAGATGCTTACTGGCAACTCTGGCTTGTCCTGCCTCCAGAAACCCTGCCAGCTGGATCGACCCCTTGGCATTGCACGCTGACTCTGGCTTTGGAAATGAACCAATACCCAGATAGACTCTGTTGCTAACTCACCTGCACTTCCAGTAAGATTTTACTCTCACTGGGTTTCACTGTTCTTATTTGTAAAACAACAGGGTTAAGCATCACCTCTAACATGCTTTGATTTTCATTACTTGGCCACACTTGCTTTGTGGAGTCCTCTACCCTGGTCTGGAGCCTGTGAACAAGGAAACCTGCTTCAAGTTAGTTTATTCCCACAAGAAGCAAAAAGAAGACAGTGTTGCAAAGAGATGGGAGAATTGGTCTCAGAAGGGTCTTGATCCCAGCAGAGGGCCTTGGAATGACTGTGGCCGACACACCCAGTGAATTCTTTCACCATAACCACGATGAGCTGGCCTTTATTTGTTGCTGTTGTAATTGTGTTCAATTGTACACTTTTCTAACCATCTGCACTTTAGAAATGACTGCCCCCCCCCACCCCCTAAGATCAGATCACAGCTGAGCCAGTTATCAAAGAAAATTAAACAAAGAATGCTGAGCCTGGTCTCTATGATTAGGACACCTTGCTAAGCAAAGACTTTCCCAAATGGGTCAGCAATGGCCCAGAATATCCAAAAGAGGGTGGTGCATGACTTATGCTGGCTTGATGCCTCCTTTAATACTGGATTTACAGCTGGATTTAGGGATAAGCGTTGCATGTAAATCTAAAGCAGCAGAAAGGGGCTGGGGAGGGAATTGGTAATCAAGGGAATTCTCATCAAAGCTTTTCAGATGTACAGATCCATTCTGCCTTGGTGATGACTGTGGTTTGTGAGGATCAAGATCAAAGGGCTCACAGTGGGCAGAGCCAGGACAAATGTCAGGTTCGGCCTGGCGAAACCTAGCATTAGCCCCTCTCCTAGACTGCTGTCTAGACTGGAAGTGGGTACGCATGCCAGGGCCGGCTGAGTGCGTGTGGTCAGAGTGTCTCATGATGGGGTAAAGGAGGTGAACCAGCCAGTTCACAGCAAGGCCCAGCTTTCCCATCAGAAGGTAGCTTTTGTTGGAAAACGGGGGATGTGGCACCAGCATGGTGTCTCATGGCCCTGCCTGTCCATCAGATGACTGCCAGAGACACAGCTGTTTGTTAATCAGAACCAACTTCTCCAGTTCTGCATCTTCCCCTCCTTTCCCTGCTGGCGTAGAATGCTGCTCCAACACTCTTATAAAGAGTTGTTCATTTGCAGATCTAAGCTCCTTATGGACTTTTGAATTGACATTCACCAAGAAGAACAGCTAAACAGGACTTCTTTTTTCCCCCAATGGTCCATGTGGTTTCTCTGAGTATCAGCTAATGTTCCATGACAAGACAAGTTGCTGATGAAGGGATATTCTAGATCTCTAATGAATAATGCCTCCTTCTGCATTGTCTGCCACATGGTACATAAACACTAAGCACTGTTTAAATCTTCTTCTGCCTTTTGAGACTATGAGCAGAGAAAAACCACCAAAAATGTAAGTTTGATATCCATGGTACTTTTCAGGTCTTAGTGCATGTATTATCTCATGTGACATTTTCATTAACCTGGTAGGGTGAGCAGGCAAGAAGTCCTCAGGCACATTTAAGGGTAAAGCTAAGAGAACTAGAAGAGCAGTCAGTTATTGAGGTTTCAATCCTACTTCTGGCAAAAGCTTGAGTGTGATTCCAGGCAAATCTCAGTCTGCTTTTCTATTAGTACATTTAACTTTCACTGTGAGTGCTGTGGGGCGAGAGAGTAATGGCTTGCTTACTCCCAAAGTAATTAAGTCCATCATGGTATGGTCACCAGACAGAATACTTTTCAGCCTTGAAGAATAACGGTTATGAATACAATACAAAAATGTTAGAGATAATGCTACATAAATTGTCAAGATGTCAGATGCAAAATTGTTAAGATACTGAGTTTACAGCTTTGCAAAACTACATACAGGGGGGAAAGGTTAAAAAGGAAACAACGCAAATAATAGCCGAAGTTATAGTAGGATGATTTTCATATTTCTTTAATATGATTAGCTATATAATTTTCTTACAGATCTAAATGTAAATGACCCTGTGAATTGAAAATAAGAGATCTCCTCAATCCCTTGCCCCACAAATGGGTTTCAGACTTACTAGGTTCTTGAATAAATCGTCAACTCTTAACTTTAGTTTCCTTAACTACAAGAAGATTATAAAGATCTTAAGTCTTTATTTTGTGCCAAACAATCATCCCTGAGCACTTTTCACCTGTGCTAACACATTTAATCTTCATTATAACCCAAGTAGTAGGTCCTATTATTGCCCACACTTTACAGACCTGGAAACTGAGGCTCAAGGGGTTAAGTCAGGTCACCCAGCTGTGGGTGGAGGAACAGAAGGAAATCAGGCTAGACGGATTCCAACTGAGTTGGAATACTTTAAAGGATGGTTATAAGATTCAATGTCATTTCTTGGGAAAGCCCCTACCACAAAGAGGATACATCACAGGCACTAAATAGATCTAGTTCTTTCTATGATTCTTTAGTTTCCAAGCGTCCAATGTATATCTGCAAAGTTAAAAAACCAAACACTTGTATGCTGATAAAGTAATTGTTAAATTCATCATTTGGTTGCCAACTTCAGTGAGGTTAGTCAATGGGGAAGTGTTCACAATGAGAGACTTCCGTGAATCACATGGCTAAATTTGAAATGCATGCTTCTGTCTAAAGTGACTTCATTCTAAACATGTTTTGATATCATTTATTGTTTCTATTTTTTTTTCCACAAACATGTAGTGCCCAAAGAAATCTCAAAGCCACTATGCACAGAAAGTCTTTTTCAACCCTCCTTCCCGTGCCCCTCCCCCATAAGTCTCTCCTCTCAAGCCTGGGAGTGGGAGGGGAGAGGGAGGTAGCACCATACCCAGAAAATTGAATCCATATATTTCTGATTCCTTGCCTTGCAAAATATTACCTTGTTTGAGACACTTGATGCCCACAGATTCTTAACAGTCCTTTTACACAATTTTAGTGACCCTCTCCCCGCTTTAGACACTGGAAATTTCATATTGCCAATCTAACTCTGAATGCCAAAGGTAAAAGTTGAAATGAAATCTCCAGACCTAAAGGGTGAGGAACAAGATTTGGATACTTGTGTTTCCTTACATGGAAAGACCATGTAACAGGTGAGCGGTCATCACCCGTCACTGAACTGGGTGTCTTTACATTTAAATTTTGTACAAGGACCATTTCCAATTGACCCTATGAATTTGGGCAAGTTGTTGAATCTCCGTAGAGCTGCTATTCTTCTAGAAATGGAGTAGACCCTACTGACTGAATGCGAAGCTTCCTCCCATGGAAAATTCTAAGATTGGGTTATATTAGTCTCACTCAAGTGGAATGATTACTACTATTATCAGTTTAAAAATGATCGCTATATGGTGCATCTCTCATCTAAAAGGGGGCTGGAAACTCAACAACAAAGTAAAGGACGGGCTGGTTGTTCACTAGGACGTCTTCATGACGTAGTCACGATTCCACAACTCATGCACCTGATGCTTCTCTCCATTCTCTTTGATGAGTTTTAAACCAGAGAACAAGAGTTTAGATGCTCAACCTCATAGTCGGTGTGTGTTGAAACAACCTATGAATGGAGTTCAGGAGGGACAAAACCCTCATGCAGAGTCAGTAGTGGAAAAAGTTTGGGAAACTCTGTTTGGTACATGTTGTATAAAATACTTATTGCCCTTTTAGGTCGCCTTCTCTGTTTTAGGAGTCCTCGTCCTCCTCACTCAGGTGTCCCTCCCTGTCATTGGAGGCCCCCCCCCTGCAATGTTACCATATCCATTTTCTATTTAAATGATTAAAGCAAGGGTTGGCACCCTCTCTGGACCAGTTTCTAAGTGTTTGGTTATTTGTGGTAATTTCAGGGCTCCTCTGCCTTCTTCCCCTCTTGGGCCACTCAGGATGCAGAACCCTGCAGCCATCCGAGCCCCGGGGATGGAGGGGAAGAGAAAGACACACAGAGGATAATTGCTCCCAGATTTGTTTCCGTTGTTCTGTGGAGGATTTTCCCAAGTGTCAGACTTGAAAAAGGTGTTTAAACTTCACACCACTCTTTAAGGAAGGTAATCTTGGAAAGAGAAAGGGAATTTGTGGTTTTGGAGATGAAAAACAAAGGGTTAAAAAAAAAAAAGAATGAAAATCACCATCAGCTTGAGGCACAGTCTCAGAGGAACAGATGTCAGGGAAGATAAGGGGCCATTCCTCTCTCCTCTGCTCTCCTTCTTGCGTTTATTCTCTATGTTCATTAGATAAAAGAATATGATGATAAACAATGAGTGGGTGCAAAGATTTCTGAGTGAGGAAATGAATTAATCGTAGGTGAGTGTTTCCTAAATCTAGCTGATCTTCTTAATCATTTGAAAGCCTTTTATAATACAGATCCCTGGGCTATACCCTCCTGGAAATTCTAACTCATGAAGTTACAAATGGAACCCGGGGACTGTATTTTCCAACTGCTTCCCAGGTGATTCCAAACCATCCAGGCTTGGAAACCCCAGGCCTAGAGAGCAGCCAGAAACTAAGTTCTCTCCTTCCTCATTCCTCCTGGGAATGGCCCCATCCTGAATTTAGTTGCAGATTGGTATTTATCAGTTATCATTCCCTCCTTGATCAGACTTGCTTTGTGTTTATCATTCTTGTAAACCACAAGTAAAATTGAGTGATATTTTGCAAGTATTTATGTCTTAGAGGCTTGTGAGTTAAAATAATGAGAAGATTCCCCACCTGTTCTATGTTAACTCTTATGGACTAGCCTTTTCACAAACAAACTCAAAGTCCCCTCTGTTTTGTTTGCTTTTGGTTAGAAATGAAGATGCTTCTGAAACCTTCAGGATTTTAAAATGACTGAGCTAATGTCCCTCTCCCTACTTAATTTTGTATTCAACAAATATTTATTGAGCATCTCTAGTTTGGTGGAGACCCTGGGAATGCAGAGAGAAAATACACCTTCCCTTTCCCTAGGTAATTCACAGACCAGTAGAGAAGTTGGATAAGAATAGATTATTCTACAGTTCGGGTATGATAGAGGTATGGGTAAGTTCAGGATATTGGGACACATGTTGGTTCAGGGGAATGATAAGTCTTGATAAAGAAAGTGAAATCCAAGATGTAGAAGATGAAGGAGGACTAAGGCATTAGGTCTAGAGCATAGGAGAGATGCTCTTAGAGCCTTGGAGAAATACAAGCAAAGCTTTGTGTGCTTTAGAGAGGGTTGGTGGTGGGAGCTGAGACTGGAAATGTAGACAGAGACCATATTTTGAAGGACCTTGTATGTCTTCCTATAATTTTGGATTAAAGACTGAAGCAATTCCAATCCCATGAGAGATTTAGGCACAGGATCGTCAAAAACAAATATGTGTGTTTGAAGAAATGCGCTGTCATCATTGTAGGGTCCTGTTACAATGAAACTTGCCAGGCTGGAGGCTGCAAGGCTATAGAGAAAGTAATATGCATGTGAATGAAGACAGGCTCAGGGGATCTGAAGACAGGACAGAGGAAAAAATATGAAGTAGTAGAAATAATTGGAAAGTCTTAGTGATACACGGGGAATGTACCAGCTAGGGTATGTATCAGGGATAGCAGAGGCAAAGCAGTGGAACCTAAGGATGATTTTCCGTGCTTTAAACCTTGATGGCTAGAGAATGGTGGTGGGATTCACAGAAGCAAATGTTTGGTTTCCATTCATTTTTCTGTGGTATACAAAAAAAAAAAAGCAGTCAGCATCCTCATGTGAGGACCCAAAGCCAAGCACTTGAACAAGTGGTATGTTTTTTTTCTTTTTTTCTTTTTAATTCTTATCAGGACTGAAAAATCTTCTAAGCACACATGAAAGAAACAGCAGGCCAGGACTACTTTGAACTCATAGCTCACAATTCCTTTCATATAAGATGTGCTTGACAAACATTAATTAAGTCTCCCAGCACCTCTTTGAAGTAATGTAGGAAATATGTACTGATGGGTAAACTGAGGCCCCGGGAACTGGAAGGAGAGCCTGAGGACATATGGGGGCAGGTGTGGCATTTGAAAAGACCCTCACAGGAGGCCCTTGTTTCTCTGATGAGGCCAGATGTAGGCACTTCTTTCTAAGCAGAGGTCTTCCAGCAAATTCTATAAATCAGGCAGGGTGAGGCAGACTGGTTCTTTTCCCCAGTGGCCACACTCTCTGTCCTCTGCTCCACAGCCCTGAACTACTCAAATCCATACCCACCATATTGTTCCTGACATGTACAGCTGCGTTATATCCCTTCTAATGTCTGCTGTGTCCTTATTACTAGCTGCCTGTCATAAGAGTCAGAAGGCAAGGGTTCTTGATTTATTGGCCAAAAGAGGTCATATGAATTGGTCCTGTGTCCATTTTGTTTGTTTCAGATTGGTTTCTCTGGTTTGGTGTGTAGTTGTTTGTTAGAGAGAGCCCTCAGAACCAGCTCCTGTGGAAGGGAAGAAGGAGGGACACAGAGAGGAGACAGGCCATGGTGGGGGCCCATTGATAGCTTTGGCCAACATACATAGGTTCTAGAACTAAATGGCCCTTCAGAGTTGTCCCATATTAGGCCAAGTATGTCTAGATCTCTATACTTCCACATCAATTGTTCATTGGGAAGGGAAGGGCTGGGACCTTGCAGGAGAGACAATTCCTCGAGGGGATTGTACAGTCCACGTTAAGAGCTGCACTTTCAGTTTGCCAAACTGCGGGCGTCCGGAAAGGTGGGCCTTTATCAGTCTTATCTACTGCCCAACTCTTCATTCATTCTACTCATTCATTTAGTCATTCAGCACTATTTAGTTAGAGCTTACACTGCTAGAAACGATATTAGATGCTAGGGCTATAATGATAAAAGATAGACAAAGTTTCTGCTCTCAGGAAGTTCACAGTCTAGAGGGGGAGACACAAAATAAATAGATGAGCATATAAACAAGGTCAGTTCAGAAGGGCTAAATGCTTCAGGAAATAAAGTCAGATGGAGAGGAAATACAAAATAAATAAATAAAACCAAATGAACATATGCACATGTGCCGTTGAAGAGAAAAAGATTGAGAAGGGCTTTTGTGTGCATCCAGTCAGACAAAAGGCCTTTATGATAATCCAAGAAGGTGTGGAGATCAGCAGTAATTAATGAAGTTAGAAAATTAAGAAATAGGCTTGATGCGTACAGTAAATAATTGAAAACTGATTTTTATAGAGCAGTCAGCCTTCTTTTCAGCAAAGGAAGTGAAATAATTAGAAATAATTACTCAGAAAATAACATATATGTTCAAAATGTGGGAAAAAGAGGCAGATTTGGAGTTATTTGGATTGTAAACAATAAACATTGCCAAAAAAAAACCCCACCAGTGAACATCAAGGAAGTATGTTTGTCCTTTCTCACCAACTCTCTTTTTATTTCTGATTTATTCGCCTGAATCCATTGTCCTTTTTTCTTATTAGGAAGTTTTATTGCTTTTTTCAGAAGCATTTCTGAAAGAAATCTTTGATTACAAATCTATTCAGTTGCCTTACTGAATGTAATGGCCCCTTGAAAGCCCTGTCCCAGCTAAACTTTCTAAGGAATCCATTGAGATGAATGGCATTTAGACATTTTGTTCATTAGTTTGACTCACCATTGGTTTTCTACTTTATTTGCTACATTTTCCTTTTTCTCTATGATTTAGCTCTCCAAAACATTTGGGCAGTTTGCATGAAAGAGGTTATATCATAAATGCTTTTAAGGTCTACGTGATTTATAATACAGCAGTCATGATTCATGGCTCAAATGGCCATGTTGGTGGATTTTTTTTAATTAAATTCTTGATTTATGTGAAATAGATAAATACACGGATCATTCCGAACAAGGGTGTCTGTGTCTGGGGGTGGGGAGGGGAGGGACAGGAGGGATTTGGATGCATGAATAACTCCCTATTGGTCCTAATGGGATTTGCACAAGGAAAACTCCTGTATTCCAGGATACAATCTTCCTTCATTCTAACATGTGGTTGGGTATATGTTATTGATATCATAACTTTAATTTCCGAGCAATGTTAAATCAATACATGTTTTAGATGTCCCTCTTAAAGAATGATTTTTAAAGAATATGCCTTTTTGCCTTCTCTTTTTCCCCATGTTGCATTTGGCAAATTACCTCTACGTTCTATGATGTCTTATCTACTTCTTATTTTAAATTGCTTGGGGGTTGCCCACTGGTTGTTCTCTGAATTTAAACAATCCCCCGTATTTAATCGGTATTCACATATTTACCATCATACTAACAGAAGGTGGAACCAAGGACATTTCTTATCAATGGGAGTATTTCATACAAGACGGGACTTAAACGGAGTTTCCCGTAGTCGTAATAAAACATGTTCAAGCTCACTATCAGCTGAAGAAAGGAACTTTCACCCTGCCCAGAGAAGAAGTTGTATGAGAAAATGTACATGTGCATGTTTCAAATAACCAAACCAATAAGTCCTATTTCTCTCCTTATTATAATCAAGGGAACCACCATTCTAATAAAATTGTGTTCAACAGTTCCTCTATAAACTCCCTCCCTCATCCTAGCTCCACCTGGTATAATATAAAATGTAATATACTTTAGAGGCATTTTTAATAAAACTTTTTCAGATGACTGTATGTGGCAATACAATCCATTTATAGCTTCCTAATAGTTCACCTTTATAGAGGTTTTAGTTCTTTCCTATCTCGTAGGGTAAAGAAGTTACTGTTTTGTTGGTTTTTTTCCTACAACTACCATGCATTTCTGTTCATTTAATCTCTCCCTTTCTCAGTGTTCCAAATATAAGAAAGGTCTTAGAGCAGGGGGTAGAAATCAGCTTGTTCATAGCCATATGAAATCAAGGTTTTTTTTTTTTTTTTTTTATCATTCCAATCTACATGTACAATCAGTAATTCTTAATAACATCACATAGTTGCATATTCATCATTTCTTAGTACATTTGCATCGTGAAATCAAGGTTTTAAAAGGCTCTTGTCTTGCCCTGATTTTTTAAAATTTAGGACCTGTAGTAATCCTGTTGCTTATGAAGCCAGAGAAAGTGGAGAGAGAAGGGAGGAGCTACTTCATTACGTGATTTTATTATAACAACTGCAAGGTTATTGTGTGTTATCTGCAGGGTCCAAACAAAGTTACTCATTCAAAGTGGATTCTTATGCGGGTAAGATAATTCAGAGATGGTGAACATTTGGAGTGACTCTATGGCAAAAAGACTCGAGTGAGTCATGTGTGAGCCTGGGAAAAGCAGACACTCCAATTCAGAAGGGTCACTTCCAGTAAGTGGCTGAAACCCAATTGCAGACACCGAGGCCCACCCACTTCTATCCTTTAAGGGCATGACATAGTCCAAGACAAGGTCAATGCAATCCTCAAGGAGACTCCCTGCCTCTTAGACTTCCTACCAATTCTTCTGCTTTTGGGCTCATCTTCAGCCCAAAGTTAGTGGGGCTGGATTTGCATGGAGGTTCCACTGGATCTGGCTGACTTATGACCACTCTCCAATCTTGGTCTGAGCATTCTGCTTCTCGGCCATGCAGACCATGGTGGGGGATGGCCCGCAGAGTGGAACACTGAGAAGCAACTCACTGCATTTTGAAGAACTCCCCCAATGCCAAGGAATTGGAGATGGCTGCATAATCTGCGAGGCCCAGTGCAAAATGCAAGTGCAGGACCTCTTGTTAAAAGAAATTGTTAAGAATTTAAAGATGGTGTCAGCAGAGCATTAAACCAAGCACTAGGCCTTCCTGAGGAGAAAGGCTTAGACTGCACGGGTCATACACACATGAAGCTGCATGGGTCATACACACATGAAGCTGCACGGGTCATACACACATGGAGCTGCATGGGTCATACATACGTGAAGCTGCATAGGTCATACATACGTGAAGCTGCATGGGTCATACACGCATGAAGCTGCATAGGTCATACATACGTGAAGCTGCACGGGTCATACACACATGAAGCTGCACGGGTCATACACACATGAAGCTGCACGGGTCATACACACATGAAGCTGCATGGGTCATACATACGTGAAGCTGCATAGGTCATACATACGTGAAGCTGCATGGGTCATACACGCATGAAGCTGCATAGGTCATACATACGTGAAGCTGCACGGGTCATACACACATGAAGCTGCATAGGTCATACATACGTGAAGCTGCATGGGTCATACGCACATGAAGCTATCCCTACCTCTAGATACCTCTGGATGTGAGGCTGAAGGTGAAGCTAAAAAGAGGAGTTCTGACTAAAACCCTGTTTCAAGAAAATTAGACACAGGGTTCCCATTTCTACTCTACACAATTGGGTTGATGTCCTTTCCCTCACCAGCAGAAGGCCAAACTTTTATTTTGGGTGGGGAATAAAATGAGGGTGATGAGGGAAGTGCCTCTGAACTGGGGAGAGCAGGCCCAATAAGGGTATCATATTGAAAGTAAATTAATTAAATGAATATTTTCATACTGAATTTGGAGACCCTACAGTCACCACCTCCAGCTCTGAGCCACTTTCCCCTCCAGGTTCTTAGAATGCCAGCTGCTGGATTTTACCTTCTCCAGGGCATGATGCTGGAGTCACCTTCTCCAGAGCACTTGACCTTCCCAAGGGAAGGGTGAGAGGGACTAAAATTACTAAAACAGGCAAGACTAAAGCAATAGAAAAATGGGTAAAAATTGAAAAAGCATTTCATAGAAGAAGCATTTCCATCAACAACCACAGGAAAAGATAATCAACTTATAACAATTAAGAAAACAAAAATTTAAATCAAAATGAGGTAACATTTCAACACCCATCTGATTGGCAGAAAATAAAAGAATCTCACAATTCCAAGTGTCCTTGATAAGGATATGGACTTGGAAGTCTCACACAGTGACAGAAGGAGTGTGACTTTGTAAAACCACTGAAATCTGTTTGGCATGACAAAATATATACATGCACAAGGCATACACGATTTTTCATCTATTGAAACTATACTTTTGATTTTCTGCACTATTTCTTTTCTAATTTTTAGAGAAGGTTTGACAGGCTTCATAAAATGAAAAAATGGGGGAAATTCATTTTGTCTTCTTTTTAATAGTAGTTTGTAAAAGACTGGACTTTTTTCTTTTTTTCACTTACCTAAGTAGTGATCTAGGCCTTGATATTTTGTTCATTTGTTTGGAGGAAACAATAGATAATTTAAGCTATGATTACAGCAAAATACTTCTCAGAATTAAAAATCAATAGTCTGCTGATAGATGTAACAACATGGATGAATCTGAAAAACATTACACTGAGTGAAAAGTGTGACTCTTATATGCTGCCATTTATGTGAAGAGTTAGAATAAGCATCACCAATTTATGATGGAAAAAAATGAGACCAGTGGTTGTGTCTGGGACTAGGAGTTTTGATTAGGAAGAAGCATAACAGAACTTTATAACTGGAAAGAGTTTGGGGTTATAAAGATACCCTGCATTTAAAATGTGTGCACTTTGCTGTAGATAATTTTCACATTAATGAACAAACAGACATTAAAATCTAGTTAAAGATAGCTATGCTGAAATTTAGGTGTGGCATGTACTGATGCCTGAAACTTATTTTACAATGGATTAAAGAAAGAAGGTAGCTTGATGGTTGGATGGATATGTGATAAAATCAAATATAGCATGATGTTAATTATAGACTCTTGGTGATGAGTATATGGGTATTTGTGTAATTTTTTCAACTTTACTGTGTTTGAAAAATGTCATTATGAGATGTTGATTAAAAAAAGATACTTGTAACATCTCCCCTTTAAATTAGATGAGTGGCATGTGGACTTTTGTTTTATTGCTGCTTAAGACACATATACGTTTTACTCACTCTTTCATTTGTATGATATGTGTTGTAATAACGATCTTAAGGATTGACTTTTGTAATGAGAACTGAACTAGACATTAGGAGACAAGAACCTCAGTTATTCCACTAAGTAGCTGCTGTGCAGTTATGGCAAGTCATTTGTGTCCTTTCGGAGTGGTCTCTCCTCTGTGATGTATCCGGATTTCCCCAATGATCTCTATCTCTAAGGAGAATCGGATTTAATTTTCAAATGAGGCAGGGATATTCTCGCACTCTTTGTCTTATGGGGTTTCCATGTTTATAGAAATAGATAAGTAGCAAGGGTCCTCACAACTGGATTGGCCCTTAGCAAGTAAGTCTCATCACACTGTTTATTAAACCCCAATGACGTACTAATACTGGCAAAGGGAAGGAGAAATGAAACAAAACAGCCAGACAGCATTGTCCTTCTTCTAATCATCAAATGGAGTTGAGGAGACAACATCTACTTAATGAAGCAGTGGAGGGCCAGTGGAAGATTGTAACCAGATGCTGTGTATGTGACACCCATTGGGTGTGAGCCGTCACGGTATGGCCTCGGATATTCCACTGATTGTCTGAGTGTCTGGGTCGGTAAAAGTTTTTCCTCTAGGTCCCAGGTTCCTGGTTTCTAAAATAATATGTTAGTGTAGATTTCCAAGGTACCTGGACACTGAGTTTAGTATTCCTAAAACTTTTTCAAAAGCAGGACAGAACGTTCAGAAGCAGTCATTGTGGGCTTTAAGAGGACCCTTGGGAAAATGGCGGGCAAAATAGTTACAGAAGATGTTCTCAAAACAACTGATCATTAACATTTTTCTCTAATGATGGTTATGATTTTTCTCAAAAGGAGGTGATGTATTGAAGCAGAGCCTGGCAATTTGGAGCACTCTGAAATGAGGCAGATCTGAAGGGAACGCAGGCTCTCTCACTTATTTGCCATGAGACCCAGGGCAAGTAACTTGTTCCAAAACTCCCTGTAAAATATGGCCAGCACTCACATGGGAGGGCTGATAATGGGTTAAACAAGAATTCATGAATGACACTTCTCAGGATGACTGGCATGTAGTCGCACACAATAAACGTAATTGGACACAGACAATTAAGATGATGATGGTGGAGAGTGTGTGAAAGCTGTAGTGGGTAAAAAGGTGAGAGCTGAATGGAGACCAATCTGTGCTGGAAACCTCACCACCACTGCCCATGAGACATTGGGCACATAATTTCTGTGGCAGATTGACTCCTATACCTCACTCAACAAAGCCCGTGCTCTTAACCTTAATCCGTGATCCTGTGGGCGTGAACCCATTTGCAAATAGGACCTTTTGAAATGTTATCATTAGGTAAGGTGTAGCCAAATTGGATCAAGGTGGGTCTTAATCCCTCTTACTGAAAGCCTTATCAAGAGAAGGAATTTGGGTGATTTAGTCATTATAAACCAGAAACCGAAAGAAGCCAGAACTCAGAGAAAACCACAGGAGCAGAGAATGGAGCAGATCGCCGTATGATGGGGGCAGAGATACAAGCCAAGGAGCCCCAAGGATCCCAGCAAGGCAACACCAAAGGGCTCCCAGCCCTAACATAAGGCATGGCTTTGCCAGTGCCTTGACTTGGGACTTCTGGCCTTTAAAACTGCGGTGCAATAAGTTCTGATTGTTTAAGCCAACCCATTGCATGGTGTTTGTCACAGGAGTCCTGGAAAACCAGGACAGCCCCTCAGTGCCTGTGTGAGCCAGGTATAAGTGAATAACAAACCACCCAAAAACTCAGTGGCTTAAAAAAGCAGTCCTTTATTATTGCTCAGTTACACAGGAGTGAGTCAACCAACCCAGGCTGGCAGCTGTGGTTTTAAGCTGCAGCTTCAGCTAGCCTGGGTTGCCTGCTGGCAGTTGAGTTCAGATTTGCTTTCCAGGTCTCTTATCCCCACATGGATGAGCAGACTGGCTGGAGCAAAATGGTTTCATGGCACTGGTAGAAGCATCAGAGAAGAGCTTTCTGTGCAAACCCATTTCAAGTCTGCTCACATCATCGCTGTGGCTGTGAACACCTCATTGACCAAAGCAGGTGGCAACTGAGTCCAAAGTCAAGGGGCGGGAGGGCACACTCTGCCTCTAGTGGAAAGAATTCATTAAGTCCAGGGTGTAGATGCAGGGAGGGGAAAGAACTGGGGCCCATAATTCAGTTTCCTTATATTTAATATGTGGTTAATAAAATGACCTCTTTCATAGACCCGCTTTAAGGATTAAATGAAATAATCCATGTAAAGCATTTAGCATAGTACAGGCACATAATTAGCACTTAATAAATGTCAGCTAGGTTCACAATGATGACTCTGATTACTCTATTCAATGACCCAAATATAATGAAACATTTCAGAAGAGAAAAGCAGGTGTGGGCAGGGTAGTTGTAAAAGATTCAGCAGAGAAGCTTTGAACCCGGCCTTACAAGATGGGCAAAATTCGCAAGAAGGAAAGGAGGGAGGTGTTCCTAGATGGGTTGGGAAAAGAACAAAGCAAAGGGCATAAAAACAAACTGATGTGGACTTAACAGTGTTCATTGTATGTGGAGTTATAGGTGAATAAACTATCCTTCATTTCCATTGCTATTCTGTTAAAATCCTTGAGGCAGATTGTCATTCCCAGTCCTGCTGTTTGTTTGGAAACAGAACAGAACATGTGGATATAATAAATTAGTTGTAAACCCGTGTTCTCTGCTTGCAACTTCCTCGAGCATATCCCCTCCCAAGGCAGGTGCTGTTTCCCACGGCCTCCTTCCATCCTGAATAACTTGTCCGCAGGAATCCGGGATACCAGATATTGCAAAATACTCCTTGAGGGCTCAATTCCACATTTGCACATTTTAGAATGGCCAATGTTTATGCAGGAGGCTCCAGGGGAGGCCCCTGTCTCTGTGAGTTCTGTTCTCCCTGAGCATTGGGGATCTGAGGCAAAGGGCCCAGTAATTAATATGGTGGGCCCTTCTATCCACCTTCCCGTATATCCCGGCCCCACCATGACAGCTGACTGCTGCCTTGTACCATGGGGCACTGGGTAACTGTCAGGCTACAGCTTGCTGCTGGCACAGCCTGCGTTGTCCAGGCTTGTTAGCGTCCCTCAATAGCCACAGTCTGAAAGGCATAGAGAGGCTCTCCTCCCCTCCCAGATACCACATGCACAGTCTGAAGGTGTTCTTTTGAGCCTTTAGGAAAATCATCCATGAGCAGTAAACAAATGAAAGAGAATCAAGTCAAGCTTGGAATCTTCCAGCTGTGACATTGTCCTCATATCTCCCTTTTCATCTCAGCCCATCCTACCCTAAGAAGAAGCATTGGTTTGAAAACCTCTCCTTAACCAACTTTGGTGTTCATTAACAATCTTGCAAATTAATTTTGAGAAACTGCTAAGCAAAACCCTTCCATCTTCCTAGCCCGGTTTGCACTGGGGCTCCCCTATTCCCTGTCCCCATGAGATGTGAGCTCAGGGAGATGGAAGTGGAGGGCAGCAGCTACTGGGCAAGCACTCAGTGTAGTGGATGCTGTGGTCTGCCACCCAGACTTGGTCTTCAGGACCAAGGCACTCACTGCCCAGCAGCTGAGACTGCTGCTAACCTCTCTCAGCTTTGCATATCTCTGGCCATTGCCCGCAGCTGAAGGAGGGCCCACCTAAGCTTATGTTTTTGTCCTGGAGGAAGCCCATACATATCTATGCCTGGTAGATATTGGAGTATAAAAGGACAGCCCCCGCCCCCCACCTGCCTCAAAGTAGGGCATCTCGGAAGGACCTGAGACCTCTGTTAAAATTGCATCCTATAGTGTGAGAAATGGATTGTTGACTTTGGACATTATCCATGATGCCCAATGGATGGATGTGGACGAAGGGTACAATGACTGAGAAGCAGAAAGGTGAACTGTGATATATACATGTTATGGAATATGATGCGGCTACAGAAAGGAAGGAAGTCGTGAGGTAGACAAGGAGAATGAAACTTGAAGACATTATGTTATGCAAAATAAGTCAGAAACAAAAGGACAAATATAACATAGTCTCTTATAGGGATAGTTATTTAAAACTTGGGGCCTAGATTGTAAGCTCTTATAGTAATCACAGTTATTTCTGAGCTTTAAGTGTTATTTCTAAATTCTGAAATGCTGTACTATAGGTGTAGAACTTGGCATTTCCCTTGAACTTTAGTATGTATATGACACTTAAGACTCAGATTGGAGTTCTGCAGCTCTGAGAGTCAGCATTGCTACATACAACAACTGTTAAAGAACCCAAAAGAAGAGATCAAGTTTCTGTTAGAGATCACATCAATTAAGCTGGTCTGGTTGGGCTAGGGTAAATCAGAATACAGAGCAAAGGATGAAGTGACTGTATTTTAGAACTTTGTCTACTCTATGAGACCAAAGGAAGAGAGTTCTTTTTTGTCCAAAACCTAAATTTTCTGTAGCACACAATCTAACTCAGCCTGCCTGGATGGCTCATTTAAACAACCCAAACACATGGAGCCCTGAATATGAGTGAAGACTTGTAATTCAGTATAGCATAATGTAATATCCAAATTCATCCCAGAGAATGTTGGGCAGGAAATTTAAAAGTATTGGCAAAGTCCCTTGAGGGACTGGAGAAAAAATATGGAACTACTAAACTTTCCCACCCAGAAACCCCTGATACTCTTAAAAAATTAGGGACTCCCAAGTTAATAGACCAAGCTTCTGATCTTGAGGCTTCCACTTATGAAACTTATTTCTGTAGCAGGAAAGCTAAGCCTACCCTATAATTATGCCTAAGAGTTACTTTTAGAAAACCTCTTTTGTTGTTCAGATGTGGCCTCTCTCTCCTAAGCCCAACTCTACAAGTAAAATCATGGGACATGGCATCCAGTGGTGAAAGTCTGCCTGTCAACATGAGACATGACTCCCAGAGATGAGCCTGGCTCTGGCACTGTGGGACTGACAATGCCTTCCTGACCAAAAAGGGGGAAAGAAATGTAACAAATAAAGTATCAGTGGCTGAGAGAGTTCAATTAGAGTTGACGGTAAAGAACATGTAGGGCCCCATCTAAGATACTACAAAAGTTGCATGCATTTTTACTTTTCAGAAACCTACAAATTTCTGATGGTTCTCAGACCATATAAGACCTGAAACCCAGAGGGGGCCAGTCTGTCCAAGAACATCAACCAGTTCTATCTCCTTTTCCCATATTGTCAACACCCCTTTTTAACATGAAAAAAATAGGATGGGTATAACCCAAATATCTCTAAAAATTGGGAAAAGGAACAGATGAGAAGGAGGAGTTATAACAGAGAAGTTAGGATTTAACAAATGAATATGACTACTGAATCATTATACTGATATTTCTTTTTTAGTCTCCAGTGTTTTGTAGCAGCTAGAAGGAAAAACTTGAAATTGTGCAACTATAACCCACACCGAGTTTTGAAATCTGTTCTACAAGTACTTATTAAAATGTACTTTGAAATTTATTGCTTTTTCGTATATGTGTTGTATTTCACAATAAAAAAAAATAAAACTGCATCATAGTTTAACTCATCTCTCTGCCTAGATGTGCTTTTTTTACTCCCCAACATGTGTTAATCCTGAAAGTGGTTTTACGTGGATCTATCTTGGATTTCCTGGTAAATCTGACTGAAGACACTGCTAGGTGCTGACTGTGGCTCTAGGCACTTTTTGCCCCTTCGCTCATTTATTTCTCCTAACTACCATCTTTGGCAGTTGAGGAAACTGAGGCTGGGCAGGTAAAAATGTGTGCCTCTCACCAAATTTCATGATCTTTCTGCTGCCTTATAATTGAACAAGCATAACAAATGTGGGCCATTTGTTGAATGAATGAATGATGAGTTAGATGTCAAAGCAGATGGGAAGGAGGGTGGTCAAGAAGACTCACTGAAACTGTGTTCCTGTATAAGTATCAGGGTGAGTCTCAGGGACTCCGTGCCGGGGTTCAGCAGTGTCCAGAAGTGTCTGTGTACTGATTGATCTGCAGCTGTGGGATAAATTAGAACCTTCCAGAAATTTGGTTGATGCTTGCATCAACAAAGGTGAGGATAGGAGGAAGGGGGGATGGCATCCTCCAGAATGGAGTTATTTGAGGAGTTTGGGGAAGTCATTTTTAACAATGTAGACAGGTTTAAAAGAAACCGAGGTTGTATTCATCAGGGTTCACTAGACAAACAGAATGAACAGGAGAGATCTGTAAGTATGAGATTTATAAAGGCGTCTCACACAACCATGGGAATGGAAGAGTCCAAAATCCACAGGTCAGGCTGTGAAACTGGCAGCTCTGAAGAAGGGGCTGGACAAACTCTGCAGGAGAGGCTGGCTAGCTGAAGAAGCAGTGAAAGAGTCTTCTTCTTTAAAAGTTTCAACTGATTGGATTATATCTTTGGTGGGAGAAGCACCTTAGTTGATTGTAGATGTAATCAGTTACAGATACAATCAAGTGACTGATGACTTAATATACAAGCCTTCTGGTTTATCAACCAGCCACAAAATATCCTTGCAGCAATGGTCAGGCCAGTGCTTGCCTGACCTGACAACTGGGCATAATCACTTTGCCAGGTTGACACCAGAACCTAATCATCACAGAAGGTAAAGCTCCCTGGGTCTAGAAACAGCAAGGAGCCATTGTCCCCCACCTAAGACTGAAGAGGCAAGGGTCGGGAGTAGTTGCTGGACCTCAAGAAGAGTTGCTGAAGTGGTTGGAGGGGTCCTTGCAACAGGAGCTATACCCTTTCATGGAAAACTATGTTCAAGCCACAGCCTGACAGAAAGGGAAGTAGAGGAAAAAATGTTCCAGCTTCCCTCCCATCTTGCCTTCCAATTTCTCATTGGCTAAACATATCCAGTAGCCAGAGGATAAGAGAGATCCGTGATACTATCCCCTCAGTCCAGCCTCTTGGGGCACAGAACAGAGTGGGCTATGGAGAAGGGGTCTAGGAGAGCACATGGAAAATTGCAGCACAGCACTGACTCAAGGGGGCTGGTTTCTAGAGAACTGAGCAGGCACCGAGAAGCATTTGCTTGAGGGTCGGTCTCCAAATCACGATCCAAAGTATCTTGAAAGAGAATGAGAGTGTCCTGCCGCAGGCCCCTGAAGGCCAGCAAGTTAGGGGGACAAGGAGGCATCATCATGGGCAACACCCAGGGGAGGCAGGAGGGAAGAAAAAAGTCTCTGAAATCATATGAAAGAAATCTGGGAACTCCCAGAAAGGACTGAGGAAAGCTCATAATGTGCTGCTGGGACTTGGGTACCAACTGGTTAAATGAGATATTATAACTAATATGATGCCTT
The DNA here is from genome assembly GCF_023851605.1 of Tamandua tetradactyla. Taxonomy (NCBI): domain Eukaryota; kingdom Metazoa; phylum Chordata; class Mammalia; order Pilosa; family Myrmecophagidae; genus Tamandua; species Tamandua tetradactyla. Next base: position 53,977,629 of record NC_135327.1, on the reverse strand, counting down.
GTGCCCACAAGCTGGTGAAATCTGCAGAGGAACTTCAACATAAAATCATGGAATATTAGAGAAAGAGGAATCTGAAATCCAAGCCAGAAGCTCATTCATTCAGCAAAGAGAAAGGGAGGCAGTTCATTTGGAAAATGTGTTTGAGCATGTTCTGGAGGCTGGGCCCCAGCTGCTTGTGCTTCTTAATCTGGGGTCACCAAACCTCAAGATGTCTATGGATGTAATCCAAAGCCATGGACTTGGAAGGGAACATTGCATTTATTTTCACTAACCTCTATCTGAAATTTAGAATTTCCTTCCATTATAAATGTAAGCGATAAAACACATTAGTATCAGGACCACCTGTGGCATTGTCACCAGTAAAATCACGGATGTCTTCAGATTACGATGCAATTATTTTTAGTGTTATTATTTATGGTCATTGCTATGCAGTAATGGTAGTTTGGTTAGTACATTAATAAAGAAGAACGTATACTCCTACATCTCACTCTCTGGAAAATAGTCAGAGATAATTAATATATCTCAATATAACTTGCTTTCTTCATATTCACGTGAATTTTATTTCATGCATTTGAAAACGTTATTTGATGAAGGAGTACAAGGCTTGACCAGATTGCCAAAGGGGTTCATGGCATCAACAAGTTAAGAATCCCTGTGTAAGGCATTGGGGAAATTTTATCTAATTCAAGAGGCTTTCTTCAAAGTGAGGAGACAGAATAATGCACGTGGCAAATTGGAGGAACAAATCATGGCAGAATGAACCTGCCTGAGGGGTGGGGCAAGACTTTTTAAGGAGGTGATGCTCAAAATGACTTTTAGAAGACAAGTTGGTGTCCTCCAGGTCCAGGTGGGAAAGGCTGGAGAGGGAGGAGCAGAGTGGGCATGGGGGTGTTCTCTGCAGAGAGATTAATGTCCAGGAGGATTAGAGAGCAGGGCATGGGATAGAGAGAGGACAGGTGATGCAGGAGAGCTCAGCAGAATCCAGGCAAAAGCATTCAAAGTATTTCTATGAGTTCTTGGAGTGACATAAAAGAACTCTGGGTCAGATAGGACTTGATTGCATACTGCGTTTCAGATTCAGTGTTATCACCTTGGCTGCTGTGGAGGATGAAGTAGAAGTGTTAGGGGTAGGGGTAGGGGACAAGAAGGCACATTAAGGCCCTTTTGCCAGAGTCTGAGCTTGACATAACGAAAGCATGAAGTAAGGTGGTACAGCAGACCAGTGTGCTTAACCTGCCTGGAGGTTTCTGCAGAAAGTTCCAGAACATACCAAGCCTTCCTATAACTCTGGTAAAGGAGGATGCTCGGGCTGTGTGCAGACTTTGAAGGAGATAATGTCACAGGAGCCCAATCCCCAGCTAATGAGGGACAGGAGCGGATAGATAAACACCCCAGCTGCCTCTATACAGACAGGCTATTCCAAAGTGTGTTTAGCAGAGTCCGCAGGGCACTGAGACCCCGCTGCCCTCAGTGATCACCTCCTGTCTTCCCTTCTCCGTATCCCTTTCCCGTGTTCTCACTGTTCATCCTGGAATCACTGCCCAAATAAGACACTTGTACCCAAACTTGGTCTTAGCATCTGCTCTGAGGGGACCCCAGACTAAGACAGGGAGTCTCACTGAGTCTGGAGAGATGAGAATGTGGGGAAAAATAGTTGTGAAAGGGGTGAGATTACAGAGCCCAGTTACTCATTGGATGTGGAAGTGAGAGAACAGGAGGCATCAAGAATGATGTTATTCTTTTCTGCCCTTTGTGGTTGAATGCAAAGACTTGCAATACCCTGAGCTGGGGAGGAAGGAAGAAGAGCACATTGTGGCAGGTGGGCACAGTGGGTTCAGTAAGGGTTATGCTGACTTTGAAATCCTCATGGAACACTCGGTGGACAATTCTACAGGCAGATGGAGATATAGGATTAGAGTTTATGGTGTACGAGTTGGGCTGGTGGGTCTGATTTGGAGCCAGCAAGGGTTTGAATGGGATTTTCCAGCAGAGCTTAGGGAATCTGAACTCAGATCTTTTGAACACGACACCTGTAGAGACTGCCACCTGCCAGATTGGCTTACCCCTCTCCTAATTCTGGTTCTGCCACCTGCCCCCTAAGCACCTCTCACCCTGACTTAGTGGAAAGCAGTTTCAGCCTGAAATTGCTTGCAGTAATGTAAAGCCAAGTCTTCTTGCTGCTGTTTTTCTTTTCTTCCTCCCCAGCACAGGCACATTGACAAAAGTGAGTGTCTTCTGTTCCACGTTTCAATTTCTACAAAGTATTACCGTACCGTTGATCCTAGGCAAACCAAGGCGTAAAGTCGTGCTAATTACCTAATTAAAAATATTGACCACCTCAAATCTTTCTAGAAGTATGTAGATGTACAAGTGAAAGAGAAGAGAGAAGCAGCAGCAAAACAAGAGGGAGAGTTTAGGGAAGGGGATGAGGATAAACTAAGCATCTGTTCTGGGAGACCTTTACGCTAAAGAATCTGGAACATTCTTTTTCCCTTCATCTGCCTGTTTTGTTCATGCGGGTTTTATTTTATCTTATTCTTCTTTATTTCTCCAGTGCCCAGTACATACTAGACAAAGAATGATTTTTAAGTATACAAATGAACAGATTTATCTTTTAAAAATATTCTTGAAGCATTCCATTTCCACCTAACTCTGGCTCGCATTGAACTCTTCTACCCCTGAGGTCCTGTGTCATCGCTGGTTTGAGCTGCACAATTAAATATTTGATGAGATACCTTCCTGCTTTGTTGATCAATTTAGGCATGAAAACCTGATATCTTCTACTGTATAATACTGAGTCTATTAAACACTCCTGCCTTTGCTATTTTCTTCTGTAAAATGGGGATACATATAGTGTCTACTTCGTAAGATTATTGTGAGGATTAAATAAGTTAATGCATTCAAAGAGCCTGGCCCATGGTAAAGACTCATGTCAGTTAGTTACTGTGGTAGTGGTTGTTATTTCTCCCAGACAGCGATGAATGGGGCCATTGCACTTATTACTATTTGAACAAAAAGTAGGGGTTCCATTATTGAATGACTTAAAAAACATGTATACCCATGTTTGGGAAATGGTTTCATGGCATTGATACTTCATATTTGGTAGTCATGGAAGGTGAGCAGTGACATCAGATTTAACAACTTTACCCCAAGGCCCTCTATTTTCCACATTTGAAGTTATATTTCTCAAAGTATTTCATTTTTTCTACTTCATATGAGAGCACGCTGGTTATAGCTAGGTGGGTGGGAAAAAATGCCTGGAATTTAAATCAAAGAACTTCATCCAAACCAATCTTCTATGGTGTTTTTGAGTGAGGTAACGTCCTGCCACCTCTGTTATTAGTATTATTTCCCCAATTTCTTAGCAGAAGGGTTAAAATTAAAGTGTGTTCTTTGACAAGTAGTATTAGCAGAACTTCCAACCTATCCAGTACCATGAAGCTTAGTGCTTAAGTCAGTACAATGCACACAGTAGATGCCCAATAAATAAATGCTGATACCTTGTACTAAATAGGCAAGTAAAGGTACATCTTGTGTCTTATAGCTGGATCAGGAAATTGGTGGGAAAATAAGATTGGCAATTTGCATGGGATGTCAATCCTCAAAACAATGAGTTTCTCTGTGAACAAAACGATGAATTATTGTAGTCTCAGGGTTTTCAGAAAAAACTTTTGATTTAAATCTTTGCACTTCTCCTATTGCTGCTGCACAGTGTACAGATTTTCCAGCTGTACTGTAATATTTAAATGTGTTTCAAATTATTTATTTACTACTTTGAGTAGTTCTTCCCAAATACTTTGGTTTGGTATTTTATTTATTATTTATTATTGTAATTATTATTATTTTGTAGAACAATGCTCTTCCAACCTTTCTTAGCTGAAGCTCTCACCAATGCCACTATGTGACCATCATTACTGATTTCTAAAGAGTCATCAATGTTTTAGAATCATCTTCGGAGTCATTGTCATCTTGACTTATCTGGCATGGCACCAATTTCCTGATTATAATTCAAAAGTGGCACGTTTTCTATTTCTTTTGTCTCTGGTCTCAAATGTGGAATTGAAAATTTCCATGCAAGATGGAAAGGTGAATGCCTCTACAGCTGTAAGAGACTTTTTGTCTTTGGCAATTACTTGCTCAACTGACCTTGCAACTTGCTTCCTCTCTTTGATGGATACTTTCTTATAACATGCTTACAGCTGTTTAAAAATGTTCCAGTAACCCCCCACCCCCCCATCCCAAGGGTGAAGTAGATGCTTTATGGTAGATACTGTCATCATTTGCTTGGCCACAATGGCTAATGTGATAACTTTTTCTACAAGTAGGACATTTAGGCTGAGGATGAGAAGAATCACTGGGCACACAAATAAAAATTTGAGATAGTCCTCATTAGATTGTCCGGCTAGTGAGTTAAACTCTTTTTCAGCAGAAAGGGATTGCCATTTATATCCTGCAAAACTCCTGACTTTACAGGTTTACAGTAAGTATTTGTACAAATTAAAGGCATTTAAATGTAAAGTTCTTAAAGGGACTATAAACTTTTAAAGGATAAGAAAACTCATTTTAGGACTTTAAATATCTGTATTCTTTAGAATATTTTAAAATAAGTTAAATGAAAATTTGAAGAGTTAAGCTTGTAATAAGCACCAAAGGAAGTATTGAAGTATATTGATTTAATTGAATTCAATAATTAAAATTGTAAAACTTTCATGAAAAATATTTACATTTTGATAAATCATTTTTTTTAGATAATGGAAAGCTATGATTCTCTTTAAGTAGTTACTTTAACTAAACATTTAACTTTTGTTTCTAGAAGTACACCTTGAATTTTCATTTCCTAAGGCAAATTTTAATTTATTCTAATTCTATCAAGGATCATATTTAGACTATCATTAAGCAACAATTGAGAAATTTAATAAACTGATGCTTTAAAATTTAGGAACAACTATTTCCAGGTGATGATAATGACAATAATAAAGACAATAATCATACAGACCTTCTGTTAGCAGGAAAAAAAGGTAAAAATAAGATGAAACTATCTGTAAGAAAAAGGCCTAAGTTTTACCTGTGAATTCTTCTTCCTAGATGATAACACAAATGTGGTCTAAAGCCAAAGTCAAAGTAATAGAATGTTCCAGTGAAGATGCTGGAGAAGAGGGGTATTCGATGGTGTAGCCACTTCAAAGCCTTCTCTAGATGTGAGTTTTAGGCATTAAAGTTCTGCATCCCCAAAGAATAATCACTGCATTCACTAAATTGATGAAGAGGGCCATTCAAAGTCTGTTCAAATCTAACTATAACTATTGGACAGTTTTCAATGGCTGTAAAAACACAGGTTCTAATTTTTTGCTCAATTGAAATGTACCTTGATCAATGCCTCTCGGCATGCCTGGTCTCCATTCAGGCACACCTGTGTTCCACTGCACACCTGCCAGGAAGGCTTGGGGAGTGAGAACTCGGCTCAACGCCTCGGGGACAAAACTAGCCTAGTCCCTTAGGTATGTCACCTAAAACTGTGAGGTTTGGCTTCCTCCTCTGCAAACCAAGAAGATAAACACACCTACACTTCAGATTCCTGTGTGGATTAAATGAGCTAATGCATGAAAGTGCACCGTGGGTGCTCAATAAATACTCCACTTTGCCAGTCCTATTTTTCCCTCCATGGCCTTGGAGTGAGCCCCCTTGGTCAGACCCTGAAGCCCTTACGCAACATTTTATTAGAAAGGGGCTTTCACAGCCATAAGCTTGCATTTGCTATTGTGAGGTGGCTGGTGTTGTCCTGTATGCAGTGCTCCTGGATTTCCCAGGGGGGAAAAGCCACTAGGAGCAGATTTTGCTTCTGCCACTTTAACTTCAGCAGCACTGCCTAACAAATAGCTTTGAAAACAGGCCAGTAAAAGTTCTATTCAGCTTGGGGCTATTTCGCTTGATCTTCAAGGAACATTTTCTTCCAGGAGAGGCCATCTGTATCTTACCACTAGAGAGCCTCTCTCTGCTGAGTCCTGAAGCTTCCACCCAGCTGCTGAGGGTGAACACAAATTCCTAGCATTTGGCATCACAAAGCATCTCAAAGTCCCAGGCAAGGACTTTGCTATCATTTTGTCAACCCCTTGCCTGTCCACTGCACCCCCACCCCCTGGCTTTCCAAAAGTTCCCATTATATACTGGAGTTAGAAGCAGGAACCAAGTGCAATCTAAATAGGCAGTGCTCTTTTATTTTTTAAAAGAAACATTGTGCTTTGAAATAATTGTAGATTTACCTGCAGCTGTGAGAAATAATGCAGAGAAATTAGGGAGCCTTTATCCAGTTTCCCCTATGGACCTTGCAAAATTAAAGGACAATATCAACATATCAACATTGATGCAGCTGAAATACAGGAGGGCTACATCACAAGGATTCTGTTTTTTGGCCTTTAATAGCTACATTTATCTCCCCACTGCCTTCTCCCATTCTGATACTAGCAATCACTAATCCATTTTCCATTTCTCTGATGTTATTTCAAGGTTGTACTATAAATTAAATCATAGCATATGTAAACTTTGGGGATTGTCTTTTTTCTTTCAGTGTAATTCCTTGGAGATTCATCCAAGATGTTGCATGTATCAATCATTCATTCCTTTTTACTGCTGAGTAATATTTCATGGTATGGATATACCACTGTTTCTTTAACTATTCACTTATTGAAAGACATCTGGCTTGTTTCCATTTTGGGGTTATTATGAATAAAGCTGCAATGAATATTCGTGTACAGATTTTTGAGTGAACCTAAGTTCTCTTTCTCAGCAATAAATGCCCAAAAGTGCAATTGCTAGGCTGTATAGTAGTTTGCATTGCATATTTAATTTTATAAGAAATTGCCAAACTGTTTTCTAGAATGGCTGCACCATTTTACACACCCCACCAGCAATGTACAATCCGAACCCGTTAATCTGAATCCTCTCGAGCATTTGGTGCTGTCAGTATTTTTTATTTTAGCTCTTCTGATAGGTCTCATCATGGTTTTAATTTACTTTTCCCTAATGGCTACTGTGGTTGAACATCTTTTGAAAGAATTTTTTTTGGAGATGGTGCAAGTTAAGAGCTGGCAAGGACTGAAGGTGAGCCCATTCCGAAGATTGAGCCCAAAATGTATTTGATGAGAGTCAGATCCCAATTAATGAGGGAGGGAGAGCTGCACACTTAACTCAGGCCTCCTGAATCCCAGAGGAGTGATGTTTCTAACAGGCCCTCCCTCCACCACACATCAGGGATGGTTTGCTTGCTCTGAACTGGGGGGTAAGGTGGAGGAGTTTGGTAGCTGATTCGTAATCCAGGGATTGCATCTTTGCAGCACAAATCTGGCACCCATATTTTTGTACATGAAGTAACATATACATAAGGAGGCACATTCTCCCCAGAACTAACATTTTTCCTTTCTTTAAAGTAGGTATATTAGTTTTGTCTCACCCTTTCACAGCAGGGAATATATCAAGAAAATAGCCTTAAAAAAAATTTTTTTTGTTAATTTTTAAATTAAAAGAAATTACAAGAAAGAAACACAAAGATTCTTAACATATGATCATTCCAGTCTACATATATAATCAGTAATTCACAATATCATCACATAGTTGCATATTCATCATCATGATCATTTCTTAGAACATTTGCCTCAATTCAGAAAGAGAAATAAAAAGACAACAGAAAAAGAAATAAAACGAAAACAGAAAAAAAAGTCACACAATCACATAGTCACATTGTGAAAGCTATATCATTATACAATCATCTTCAAGAAACATGACTACTGGAACACAGCTCTACAAGGAAAATAGCCTTTTATCATATCAAATTAACTCCTAATTCAGGGGAACACCTCTTTAATCAAGTACAAAAAGAAGAAACTAACATCCTATGCTGGTTAGAATATGCTGGGAAGGACACAACATCCTCTTTATGTAGGTAAGCTTTCCCGTCACAAAATGAACAGAGTCCAATGATAAATAAGCCAGTTATACATAAATTAAAAGATCTTTTATAAAATAAGTCCGTACTCTTCAAAAAGTACCAAGGTGATGAAAGTCAAATACAGATGGAAAAAAAATCCAGATGAAAGAAAACTAACAAGACTTTCATCAGGATGAAGAATACTGAAGAACTGACAACCCAAGGTCTTGCGTGACTGAGGCCTCTAATTTGTGCTACATTATTGAAACAATTGATGAAATTTGAATATGGACTATAAATCAGATCCAGTGTTTAATCTTCCGGTTTTGATCATTACGTTATGTAAGAGAAGGTCCTTGGTCCTCGAAAATAAACAGTGAATTTGCAACTTAATTTCACATGGTTCAGAGAAAAAGTCTGTAGAAAGATTGATAAAGCAATTGAGGCAAAACAAAAAGAATTGGTGGATCTGGAGAAAGGAGATGTGGAATTTCTTTGTACAATTCTTGTAATATGTCTTGTTAGAAATTATATCAAAATAAAAACTTGAAAAAAATGTCTGTTCAATCCATGCTACAGTCACCATATATATATATATATATATCAACAGTAAAAAAGGGGGTACATCTAATTCAGAAGGTGTTTCCAGGTTGGAAAGTGACTTGGTCAGTGGAAGACACAGTTGCATGATAGAATAGATATTAACCAAAATGTAAGCTCAAGCAAGACAGGATATTTATACTTCAAGGACTCATGGGCCAACTAAATAAGCCTTTTAAGTAGAATGACTACCCTGGTGGTTCCTGCAGGTGGTACCCAGTGCTTGGGGCTGGGTGGCAAGCGTGTCCAGGTGTGTGGCTGGCAGCTGGGCTGCTGTGCGTAGCATGACTGCTGACACAATTTACTTACCATCTTGCTGTTTCTGTAGCTCTTGCATATGCTTTCTCATTTACCTTTCACAGGAGCTACCCAGATAGAATATACTGGGAGAAGCAGGGGCTCCAGAAAACTCAAGCTCTGGATTTAAGTCAGTGTCCTTTCCAGCTCAAGAGAATTCCAACCTTCCTGATCTGAGCTCTGCACACACCCACTGCTTTTGCACAGAGAGCAAAGATGAGTCTGTTGGGCCTTGAAGACAAAAGGCCAGCATGCCATCCCCACTGGAATAGCGCCCTCTTATAGACAAGGGTGCCATGGGCCATTGGAAACCAAGGAATTTCAAATCTAAATATTGGGACAAGTAAATAATGACCCGCTTTCGATCTTGTAAAAAATGATTTTTGAGGATTTCCTCTGTGTCAGGCACAGCCCAAGGCACAGCACTAAGCAATGGGGATGCAGTTTTAACCCACACAGATGTGGATCTTGTACTTCTGATGCTTCTAGCCTGAGGGGAAACTAGAGACTAAGGATCCCGGGAATACGCATTCTAACGGAGAAGCCCAGGCTTCCAGGAGGTGGACTTACAGGGACCCCGCCCTGATTTGGGGTCCCAGGGAGTCTTTCTGGAAAAAGCCAGATGTTAGCCCTGGATGGGGATGTGAGAAGAGAGAATACTTATCAGATACAGAGAAGAGAAAAGGAGATGTGTAGCTATGCAATGGGTATGACATTGATTTTGGGGGACCTTGAAAATTTCCCTGTCCCCCCAGCTACATACACACTTACTTATTGTTCATTCAAATTTCCCAGAAATCTCACTAGCAGGGATCTTCCATAATTCTTTCCAGAGTAAGTACTGAAGTCATGGATTCTGAGGTGTTTTTTTAATTAATTTCTTTATTAATTAAAAAATTTAACAACAAATGAACTAAAACATTAACATGTGATCATTCCGTTCTACATATATAATCGGTAATTCACAATATCACCACATAGTTTCATATTCATCATTTCTTAGAATATTTGCATCAATTCAGAAAAAGAAATAAAAAGACAACAGAAAAAGAAATAAAACAAAAACAGAAAAAAAAGATTACATATACCATACTCCTTACCCCTCGCTTTCATTGATCACTAGCATTTCAAAACTAAATTTATTTTAACATTTGTTCCCCCTATTGTTTATTTTTATTCCATATGTTCTACTCATCTGTTGACAAGGTAGATAAAAGGAGCATCAGACACAAGGTTTTCACAATCACACAGTCACACTGTGAAAGCTATATCGTTATACAATCATCTTCAAGAAACATGGCTACTGGAACATAGTGCTACATTTTCAGGCACTTCCTCCAGCCTCTCCATTACATCTTGACTAACAAGGTGATATCTACTTAATGCGTAAGAATAACCTCCAGGATAACCTCTCGACTCTGTTTGGAATCTCTCAGCCATGGACACTTTGTCTCATTTCACTCTTCCCCCTTTTGGTCGAGAAGATTTTCTCAATCCCTTGATACTGAGGCCCAGCTCATTCTAGGATTTCTGTCCCACATTGCCAAGAAGGTCCACACCCCTGGGAGTCATGTCCCATGCAGACAGAGGGAGGGCAGTGAGTTTGCTTGTTGTGTTGGCTGGAGAGAGAGGTCTTCTGCTGTGTTCTTAGCAGACCAATTAAATCAGAATCTCAGGGGATGGGACCAGGTGGTATTATCTTCCAAAGCTCCCCAGGGGATTGCAAAGTGCAGCGGAGTTGGAGAATGGATGACCCAGAGGCCCCTTCCATTCCTTCTTGTCCATCCACACTCATGACCACAGGGAAAGGGGAAAGCTCTGGCATGCTGAGGTGGAGGTGGGTGGGGAATCTGAGGCCTCCCACCTTGGAAATTGGTTAAATATATTGTGGCAGCAACAACCACCCAAATGAGGTAAGGGAAATGTCCCTCTTTGGGGTCTTTGAAAGATTTCCTTTTGAGTGTCTGCATCTGATTATTAAAATACTCACCAGCTCAGCGATCGAGAGGCAAATACGGCATTTCTCAGTAATATAGGAAGAGGAAGAAGGAATCGATGCCTGAGCCAGAGTGAATCACTTTCCATCATCTTCTTGGAGAAAGCAGCATGGCAAAGCTGTTTGTTATTCCACAAAAATTCATTGTGTTTGTTACTTCGTGGCCTGCAGCAAAATGAGCAGATGTAATAGCTGTTGAAAAAAAATTAAATGATACGATGACTGATTTATAGCTCCTTCATAGCATAAATTATAACAGGAGATGGAAGGAACGGCTTTTTTGGAAGACTGCATTTATGTAGAGGTGCAAAGCCCTCGCTGCTTTTCCAGCTGTTGCTAAACTTGCTAAAAACCAAGGTCTGTGAAATATGTAAACATCTTATTCCCCTCCCTAAACACCGAAATGAAAACTGTGGAATATTCAGATCCTAGAGGCCAGTAGTAGAGAACGTGGGCCTAAGGCCTTAAGTTCATGTCCCTGACAGGCTCCAAGCTTGTCAAAGCTGTTCTTTAGTCACCTTGCTAATAGCGGGGTGTGCTTCAGTAACTGAACGGGTCACGTAATTAAAAGCATACTCCTCTGGCTGGGAAGAAATCTGCCCGTACCCTCTAAATTAAAGAAAACCTACTAGTTATGCCAGGTTATATAATTTAATGAAGCAACTGGAGAAAGAGCACTTTAAAAAGTGTGATGGTGCATTTGCTTTTGGTGTAATATTAAGCACTCAGGCAGAACATTTCTCTTTCAACTCCTGGCCGAGACTCATCACTCCCGAGTAAATGAATTAAAAGCTGACCCATAAAATCTCCATGCAACATGGGACCTGAATCTCAGGGATGAGCTGGGACATGGCATCATGGAAATGAGAAGACTTTCTTGATCAAAAAGGGGAAGAGAAAAATGAGACAAAATAAAGTCTCGGTGGCTGAGAGATTTCAAACAGAGTCAAGAGGTTATCCTGTAGGTTATTCTTGTGCATTATATGGAAATCCCTTTTTATTTCATGGTGTATTGGAGTGTCTGGAGGGAAGTACCTGAAACTGTTGAGCTGTGTTCCAGTAGCTTTGATTCCTGAAGACAATTTTATAGTTATATAGCTTTTACAATATGACTGTATGATTGTGAAAATCTTGTGTCTGATGCTCTTTTCATTCAGGGTGTAGACAGATAAGTAAACAAAATGAATAAATAATAGGGGGAGATAAGGTAAAAATTGAAATATTGTGGGTCAATGAGAGGGAGGGCTAAGGGGTATGGAATGTATGAGTTTTTTTTTTTTTATACCTTTTTCTGGAGTGATGCAAATGCTCTAAAAATGATCATGGTGAAGAATACACAATTCCGTGATGATATTGTGAGCCACTGATTGTATATTAAGGTTGGACTGCGTGTGGGTGGATATTTCCCAATAAAAATATTAAAAAAAAAAAAAAGCTGATCCACAGCCTCATTTGGTTGACAGGACAGAGTTGAATGGGTCCCAACTGCATGGAGTCTGTTTGTACTTGCCTTGTAGTCTCAGGCAAACAGCCCTGATGTCCAACATGAGAGGCTAACATTTCTGCCTTCCTCATTGTTGTAAGCCACAATATTTTTTTTTCCTTTCCTCTTCCCTATTTGTTCTTTAAACACAAAATCTGGTGGTAGATTTATTTGACCTCACCAAGTCCAAAGTGGCATCTCCCTCTCCTTGTTCTTCCTCTTTGGCTGCTCCTTTATTTTCCTGCTTCTCTTTTTCTCTTTCATCTGGCTTCTCCACCCAAAAAGCCAAGGGAAGTGAGGTAACAATAACTTCGTTGCATTTCACCTGGCCCACCCAGAGAAAGTCTATTTCTAGGCAAATGCGGAAAACCCAAACCTTGTGGAACGAACCCAGCCCTTTAATCTAACATCCTCTGTGCGCTGCAAAGCCTAATGTTTAATTTGAAAAGAATCTGGAAATAGCATGAAAGGAAACATGGAATTTGCATAGCTCTATATGTGTTTAAGATAGACATAGTTGTTTTGGAAATACTGTGTTTGAGGACTTATCCTTTACTTGAAGTCACTGAATTTCATTGACTTCCGAGATAAGGAGTGTAATTTCCAGCTGAGGGGTGGTTGCTTCACCACATGTTATCCAGGTATCAAGAAATAGACACCAAACCCTATTATTCTGGAAAACTGAATGCTGATAGAGCTGTTTTACTTACCAAAGCTAAAGTAAAAATGAAGTTGTCATGGTTTGTTTCTAATAACAGCTGGATGGTCACACTCTTCAGAATCTTGCTAAGAATCTCTTTTCTGTTCTCCAGCTTTCATCTTTCTGCTTTCTCTCTCTCTCTCTTCATTGCCATTTCACCACGGCTTTTATCAATATTCACAATTGATGGAAAAGCGACACTTCAATCAAAGCTAAGGAAATAAAAAGAATTTTTTCCCATCAAAGTTCATTGTCTCCCCACCCTGAATCCCATCCCTGGATCTTTGGGTGGGCCCCAAGATAAGAATCTCCTTCCTAGAGACATCCTTACAGGTTATAGCATTTCCTTAAATTTCTTCACTTCCTGAAATCTGCACCCTTTCTGCCTTGCCCCTCTCCTGTAGAGGGTCCTGGAAGCAGTGGGGAAGCCTATTCTGCACACCTGGGTTTCCTGCACCTGTCCATGAGACTGTCTTAAAGGGCACCTTGAACAAGGCGAACCTTTAAGACACCCGAAATGTTAAAGATTTTCATTAGTCTTCTCTAGCTATTAAATTTAGAGTTCCAGAATGCAACTCTGCCTCCAAAGGGCTTCGCGGTAAAAATAAGTCCTTCTGCAGGCAGTTAGGTTAGTTTGCCCAAACCAACTCCTTGATTACAAAAACGTAAAGTTTCAGTACCATTTAAACTTTGAAAAGGAGAAGACACTGAAAAAAATTGTTTTCAAAAAGAGGAAAAAATACACGTCACATTACGGTTGTTGCAGATAGCTCAAAATCTCCTTTGTGCTCATTACTAGTTTGAAATTATGGTAAATATTAGGCTCACCACTAGATCTTGCTATTTAGAGCACCTAATAAAGGAGCACATATATTACTATGTCACAATCTAAAATATTATTGTAACCATTTCCATATGATTGGTTTCCTTAATGAACCTATACATTTTATTTGATGCATTTAGCATTTTTAACTTTTTTTTTTTTTTTAGGTGCATGGTCCTGGAATCAAACCCAGGTCTCCCGCATGGAAGGTGAGCATTCTACCACTGAACCACCTGTGCACCCGTGATTTGTTTAAAACCATTATTCTGAAAAACAGTCGTGGACGTCATGAGATTATCTAAGGAGCTCATGGCACAAAACATGGTTAAGAATCTTGGCTTTGAGGCTAGATAATTCTTCCACCTAGATACTTGGTGGTCCCTGGTTTGGGGCAAGGGAGATGGTGGAAGAAGAGGAGAGAGAAGATCATGGAATTTGCCTTGGTCCTTTCTTCAGAGCTAAAAATCTGAGTAGCCTCACCAGATGTAGAGGGGGAGAAACTCACACTAGACAAGTGCATCTGGGACCTCAAAAACAAATAAACAAGCAAAAGCCACTATATGTCCTACAGCAAAAGAGAAAATGGTTTCTTACAATTTCTTCCTTCTTTCCATACATATTTTTCCTGGTGCCTTTTTTTTTTTTTTTTTTTCATGGGTAGGCATTGAACTCAGTTCTCAGGCATGGCAGGCAAGAACTCTACCAGTGAACCACTGTAACCCGCCCTTTTTAGCAGTTTTAATAATGAAGTTTTTGGTACATTTTAGGAGATGCCAGTTGGGAGCTTATTCTTTTTGGTATCACTTTGCATAAGGGTTTGTAGGCAAAGCCATTGTACATCTGATTGAGCCCTTTTACAAACTTGCATACACTCAAGTCCTACTGCTTAATGCTACTAATGGTTGCAGCAGTAAGGAAAGGCCAGCTTGCCCCAGGAGCTGGTATTATATATGGGGGAAGTTAGTTTATTTGTAAGACCAAAGTAGGCATGGGCTGAGATGCAAATTGATACCATTGTATAGGTGAAATTCCCAGCTGTGAACCTCGCAGGCTTGGGGAGTAAATAAGTGAAGTAAAGTGAGTCCAATGAGAGAGAATGTTTCCCCAGAGTTTCTGTTAAAATATTCTCATCAGGGTTATATTACAAGGAGGAAGCTTTGACGAAAGCTGTTGTTGGCTTCTACAATGTCTTCTGATTCTGCAAGATGGTGGAAAGAGAAACGAAGGAGGGAGGAAAGTGGGCAGCAAATGTAGGCAGTGCCATTTATGGGGACAGGGGGACAGACACAGATTTGCAGTCAAACAGAGCTGGGTTCAATCTACAGCTGTGCAGCTTGCCTTGCTGTGTGGTCTTGGGCATGTTGCTTAACTTCTCTGAGCCTCCAGGCCTTTATCTGTACAATGGGCACACTAATAGTACTGGGTTATATAGTTGTTTTGGGAATTTGATGGCATATGATGTGTAAGATGTTAGGCATAGGGCATGGCATCTGGTAAAAAGAACCTAATAGACGGTAACTCCTGGGTGAGAGTGCTGAGATCAGGTGAGTTTGTGAGTAGGGAGGAGAGGCAAGTATTTGAGCAGCTGCTATCTTGATGCATCTGCTGGGTTTAATCTCTAGAATAAACCAGTCAATCCTGTGCTGCTGGAAGGAGGGTGTCCCCTATAGTAGACTGCCAGCAGCCTGACTTCTGTCCTTTACTTTAATAATCTTGGTTGCTTTATTGAATACCTGGCTGGTCTCTGTTTTTCTAATTAAGTAATAGTGGTTGAAATCTACCTTTCTCATAAGCAGGATTAACTGGTGTGTGTTTGCCGTCATGGTCTTTCTCAAAGCTAAGATAGTGACTTTACTCCTCCCTGCACTGAGGGTGTGTGCACATAAATGGTATTGAGGTAAACAGAGCCGTAGATGCATATCTGTACCTGGGTTTTTATTCCTATGCAGTGCCACCTAGTTAGTATTTTAAATGGGATCGTCATCTCACTGATAAATGAGATAATCCATGTGAAAGTCTGTGTAAGCAGCAAAGTAGTATTGAAAACCAAGGTTTCATTATTATTATTGTTGTTCTTCAAAAAAAATTACTCAGTTCTTGGCAGACTGTCCTCTTGAATCCTTTAGCCCACCATCAAAGAAGAGGTTAAATCCCCCAGGGAGTATGGAATCCCTAAACTTCAGCCCTGGCTGATTCCTAAGCAATTGGGGAGATTCCTAGTCCCATTTAGAATCTCATTTTCATCTTTCTACAGGAAGAATAATCCTAGGATTAACCCATCATCCAACCTTCTTGATAATCGTTCTTGGGGAGAGATGTTAAAAAGTGGATGGCAGAGAGAATGGCAGATGGACTCTGTGGGTAGTTCTGCCAAACACCCTTTGCTTCTTCTAACAATTGATGATGGACATCTCATTCATAAAATAATAACACCTCTCTTAAATTTATTCATTTATTAGTGAGGATGTTTTTTTCTTTAAATTCAGAAAGCATGATCTCCTAACTCCTACAGTGGTAACTTTTGGACAAGACTAAATTGAAAATGTTGCCTGCTTTCTCCCTAATTACCTGTGTGTTTATGTAAACAAATAAATGAATTTTACACATATTATTTTGCAGCCTAAATTAAGCTGTGTCTTATGTGTTAAAATAATTCAGTGATAAAGAAAAGATGGGTCATGTGCTTTGGACTGAGACATTAATATGATTTGATTGTGGAGATAAAATATTTATTGGGAGATTTGCCATGTATTTGCGTACAAAACTAATGGGGTTAAGTTAAGTTCTAGGAGTGACACAAAGGGGAGAAAGATACAGTTCTGCCACGGGCTGTAAAATGGTTAACCATTGTTTAAAAAGCTGTTGGTACCTCTTCAAACTGCCAAGAAGAAACCAGCTGGCTGTGAATATTTGACATTCGGTTGCGCCATGTCTGTGCCGATGCCCGCTGTGGCTGCAATGCATATATACTGTATTTGCAGGATGAGGCACTGGCCTTCAATACTAGCTTCATGATGATTATTGTTAAAGATCATGGGCTGGGTGCCTGGGTGGTTCAGTGGTAAAATGCTAGCCTGCCATTCCGGAGACCCAGGTTTGATTCCCAGCCCGTGCACCACAAAAAAAAGTAGTGGGCTGGTTTGCATTGATGATTCCTGATGTTGTGCCTGCTTTAGTAACTGTACAGAGTGATAACTTATTGGCAGGGTGTCACCCTTGAAGAATTACAAAGGCACAGCTATTCACCAACATCGGTGGCCAATATCCAGGCTTGCTTTGAAAACCATGCTTTGAGGGAGCTTGGCCAGAAACAGCTCAGGGCAGCTGAATTATAATTTGCTGCTTTTAAATCCAAGATTTGACTATGCATTTAGAATAGCTTTTGCAAAACTGGCAGAGGTTGGTTTCTAGCTTTTTTTAGTGTCTAGATTTGATCATTTCCCCCTGGTTAGTGTGGAGAGAACTAAAGCCTTCTGTTCTGACCAAACAACCACAACCCAAATAAGCCAAGAGAATATGAAAATACCAGGGCAAGTGAAATGAGGAGTGCCATTTAGAGCAGCCGAGCTGAGGCATAGAGCTTAACGCCATTGCTAGGGCATGCCGGGGAAATTTCTTAAGAAACCTGATGGCACTTCTTGTATGAAGTGGGAAAGTAGAGGCTGTTTAAATCATCAGAAAAAGGTGTCAATTCTGTAAAGGCCTGTCTGTTAAGCTCTTCTGTTATGTGCGCCTCTGTGTACCATTTTGGTAAAAGCATCTTCATTTTCCTTTGGGGACCCATTCCTTCCCCACTTTTGGTACCTGAGGTTTGGAGGGGACTCTCACTCCCCACCTCCACCGTGTCCAGTGATGGTCACATGACCCAGCCCTGACCAATTAGAGCGCACTAATCCCGGAACAGAGTAATTCGTTTAGAGTGTTCTGACCTACCATCCATTCTGGGCGAGTCAGCGCAGGGCTTTTGTCAGAGATGTTAGGAAAGAGGTGCTTTCTTCCCTCTAGGTTAGAAGTAGTTTAGAATACAAACCTAGCACTCCTGGAGACCATCTTTGTTACCACATAGAGAGAGCTTGTCTGAGGATGAAGCCAACTCAGAGGACTGCAGAGTTGAGAGTTGCTGAGGGATAAACTCCTGATAACACAAATTATTTTGAGTCATATTAAATGAGGATCTATGTCCAGCTTTGCCTAAAGCCAGAGATCCAATTAATTAACTTGTTTTTTTTTTGCATAGGACAGTTTGAATTAGGTTTCTGCCACTTGTAATGGAAAGGGTTCTGAATAGTTCACCATCTTTATAAGCCCGTGTATCAGGCATCTATTGCCACAATAATGCTGCCTAACAAAAATACTCAAAAACCCAGGGGCATCTAACTATAGTCAAATCTTTCTTATGCTTCTGTGAGTCAGCTGGGACTGGTTTATTCTAAGATGGGCTCTGCTGGGTTTCGCCCCATGCTTCAGGTTGGGTCAAATCTACTCCCTATGTCTCTTATCTTCTTTGGACCAGTGACTATCTGGGGTCTGTAGTTCTCCTCACACTGGCTGTGTGTCTGGGATGCCAGACAGCAAGTCCAATCCACAAGCACACTTCTTTGCTTGTGTCATGTTGACTTACAACCCATAGGTCAAAACAAGTCACTCGGTCAAGACCAATCTTAAGAGGCTGGAGAAAGCACATCTCCCATGGAGATGGGAAGAAGGAAATGGACGTTTGAATCTACCATAGCCTAAACTTAAAACCAGAGGAAATAAGGAGCACTTATTATAAAATCAAGTAATTCTAAATGTACAGGGCTATAAATATAGTGATAAATGCAAACTGCAAATTATTTTAGAAAAGTTAACAAAACAAAAATATCACTTGTTTTAGTACAGATATCTGTATTCCTGAAAGATACAAACTTCTGATTTGCTTCTATTAGAAGTGGTTTCAAAATTAGTTTCGCAAGAAGCTAGAGCATTGTCACGGTGCCCCCTTCGGAATGAGAAGTTATTTCAGTGATATATGACATACGCATCCATCACCTGATAGAGGCATTCAATAATAGCTTGTTTAATTGGATTTGGGGATTCATACGTCACACAGTATGCAAATCTTGTGGACTCCATATGACATAAAATTAGAGGAGAGTATCTGAATGCAGCTGCAGTAACAGTTCCTGTTCTTCTGAGTGTCAGCTGTGTTTCAGGTTCCTCACCAAAAGATGCTCAGGGGTGTCATGTGGCCAAAGTCCCCAATTCTGGTAAGGACCAGAGAAAGCGTTTTTGGTGTGGTCTGATACGTATGTCAAAATCTGAGCTGTTATTTACCATGTTGCAGGACTGTTGTGTTTAGTCCATGAGGAAGAGCTGGTGGCTTACCAATGGCTGTTGTGGAATCTCAGTTCTAGAAGAAAATCATTGGTCCTGTTCTGCTTTAAGGTAGGAGGTTGGAGTGGGGGAAGAGAGACCTTGGCTAGAGTAGACAACCAAGGGAGGAGGCTTGGCAGGATGGCAAAGAGCTTAGGCTCTGAGGGTAGTTTTCTGTCCTGTATGGCAGGGAAAACAATAGATTCCTTGTGAGGTGGTAACGCAGAGATCTTTATTTCACGTGTCGCTGAGCGAGCACAGTTGTCCCTGTAAATGCTCAATTAAAAACAAAAACAGTCCAGTTCTCTACCCTGGCAGTTCTGTACCTGATCTTTCTAATCTGGTAATCCCTTGAAATCATTTTTTGACCCTTAACTTTGGGGATTGTTTAAATTGGGAGACTTTTCTAACCACTTGAGAAAATAAGTGTTAAAGGCTGACTCTGTCCCTGCTTTTGTGTGAGCTCCAATAATTAGTGTCCTGACTGCCTGAGCGATCACAATTCAGCATGAAAAACTCCTGAGAAAGTGGAAACATTTTGAATATCAAATTCCACTTGAATTAATATATCTGGATGCAATGTTTCATAGATAAAATCTTTGGATGGAAAGCGGTACTTTTTTCCTTTTTTTTTTTTTTTTTTTGGATTCAGGGATGAGTGTAAAGTAGCTGGGGGCGCTAAAATGATCCACCCCCACTCCGGAAGTGAAAACAGTGAAGATTATTTTAGAATCTGTCATGTCTGGTTTCCAATGTAACAGTTCAGGAAAAGAGAATGTGGACCTTGTTCACTATCCCATCTAAAATACAGGTACCAGAAGAACATGATTCTGTTTATAAGGCACTTTTCAAACCAAGTAAGCACACCTTGAAAATAATTACCTGGGAGGGGTGATTCAGACACGGGGAGGGGGCACGATTCTTGATTCTCATTTGAGCACAGGGACAATTAGGTGTGCCGCCGGCGCCCGCTCCCCCGAGCTGTAAAGGGGAAGGAGAGCCAGTGTGTTTCTGTAAATCTCCCTGCCCTCTTCTGTTTTTAGGATGGGAAACTCGCTTCACGCCTGGGTGACGCCACTGAGCGATCGCACCAGGTTGAAAATGACAAAAGCCCTGACCACTGAGTCAGGTGAGCCCCCCAGGTCCCCGGCCCGGGCACAATCCTGAGCGAAGCGAGGGGTACCTTGAGTGGCCACAAGGGAGGGATCCGTCAGAACATGAAACGGGAGGGATGCCGAAGCGTAGGCCTTGCCAGGAGAATGTCCTGCCACTCCCCCACTTCCAGAGGTTTCATTCCGAGGCCCCACAATAAAATTGGTTTTTCTGAGAGAGAGATGATTTCGAACCTCAACTGTTTGCAGTTTCAGAGGCAGAGGGACAGGATCCAGTCAATGCAATTGCTTTTTTTTTTTTTAACTCATTAAAAAAAAAAAACATGAGTTGAAGATTTAAAAAAAAATTGAAAATGAGTCAAGCAACTCATTTAAGCCCTCTTTCCCTGAGCTTTTGTTTTTGTTTTTTACATCCAAAGAAATACAAGTGATAAACCGACTTGGTATTTTAAAACTTGTGAGACTGGGGCTCATGTATTCCTTGGAAACCTTGGTTCTCAGCCCCTCCCATCCCACGTGCCCCCCACGGCCCACAGCAGGGTTGGCCTACAAGTGGGGCCCGTGGGCGTCACCCTGCTCCTGCCACACCCACTCTATTAGAATTCGTTCTCTTTGTGGGTTTTGGGATATGGCTGCCCTTGGACAGTGACTTCTGCACTTTAGTGTTTGGAAAGCTTGGATGCTCTATGACCCAGAAGCATCCCTCCAGCTCTCCCAGCCTTGGTGCACCAGAACCAGGGTCACAGTTTATGCCTTCTCAGAAGAAACAAAGTCAGCAGCATTATAATATCCCATTAGGTCCTAAGGATAAAAAGAACAAAAAGATACCATCCCTGCCCTCAAGGATTTTATGGTCAAATGAAGAGAAAGGCAGGCAACCCTATCATTATGCTACAAGGCGATTGATTAAGCAGAGGGCTGTGCCAAGGAGAGGGAACCCAGTGGGTGGATTGCTCAAGCCTAGCTGGGGGAACGAGAGGAAGCTTCAAAGAGAAAGAGGCCTCTGAGCTCAGACGGGACAGACACAGAGGAGTTGTACAGACAGGTGTGCAGGATTTTAAAATAGAATTCAGACTGTGAGTTCTCTGCTTGAAAGACTCTGAGTGCTCCCCATTGTCCCCAGAATGAAATCCAAACTCCTTAGCGTGACTGTAAGGTCGCCATTATGTGGTCTTTGCCTTCCTTGGGTATCTGATCCTTTCACTCTCCTGCCATGCTTCTCTTCTCCACTACTCAGCACTGTATGGTTACTCTCACCTGGAGGCTTTCGTCTACCTGTTCCATCGGACCAAGCTGCTCTTCCCTCCGTCTTCAGTAATGACTCTTCCTCATCACTCTGGTGTTAGAAGAAACACCAAACCCATTTGCCCCCATTTCCAGTTTACCTCTTACTGCACGCAAGAGAGAGGTTACAACTTGCTGGCCACTTGACAACAGTGAACACCAGGTGGCTTACTTTGGCTAATGAAATGGAAGTGGAAGTTACATGTGCCACTTCTGGGCAAAGGTGTTTGATTGTCAGCGTGAGACTCTACAATGCTTTCTTCTTTGGCTATGGGGATGCTGGAGGCACCATACGAGGGATCACATAGAGGCCAGGGACTCTGCAGTCTCCCTGACCCATAGCAGACTACCTAAGTTTGAAACAAGTGTTCATTGATTTCAGCCATTGAAATTGTAGGGGTTGTTTGTTACCATAGTATACCATAGTAGTATAAAAGGACTGATACAGACCTTTTCTATTCAACTGTGTTAAAGTAGCAACCTGACCCATTCCCTCTTTGCTTCAATTTGCTTTCTATTTCCATTTATTTTTTCATTGTCCTTATCTGAATCTGTGCTCTTTGTATATTTAATCTGTGACCTAACTCCTTCCATTTATATAAACTCTCTGAGAGCAGGTACCTTATCTGTCTTGTACTATGTCCTTGTCATTAGACAAGCCTCTGGCACAAAATAGGCAATCAAGAAATGTTGGGCAAAAGGAAAACGAAAAGCATATCTTATGTGTGCCACGTGAGATGGTATGGCTAGTCTCTAGATGAAGGAATCATATTTAGGAATGCATGTATGAGAACGCATGGACCAATGGGCCTTCCAACTTAGGAAAACAAGAAGAAGGAACATAAGTGATTTATATAGGTTTTATGCATCCCAATTTTCTAAGTGTTGGAATCCAAAATGTAACAGGTATAAAAGAATACAGTGTTTATCCTAATATTTTATCATTTATTGGTAAATAAACTAGTTAGATGTAAATTTTATGCTGAATTTATGATGTAGATTCTAATATTATAATGAACATCAATGAGGTTTTGTCTGTTTTGAAAGTAAGCTTTATTAAAATGTACGGCTTTAGGCATTGGGAGCAGAAAAATTGCAGTAGTGCTTGAGTTTTATATGATTTTCCTTTTAAGATCAGAGTATTGAAACTCAAATTTTTGTTTGAGTCATTCATGTTGGCATTGATTACCTCCAAAACATTTCTTGAAAAATGAATCTCATATAAAATACTTAAATAGAAGAGCAGAGAAGTTCAGTCAGGTAAAGTACTGATTGACTATAAATAATTTCAAAAATAATTGAGTGATCTGTAGTTATAGCAGAATATTTATTTTGAAGAGGAGAGTTAAATTGCTTATATATTCCTTACTCTGCAAAGAAGTGAAAAGTTTTTGAAATGAATATTTTGTTCAAATTGTATTGTTGCAAATCTTTCTGAAACTACGTGGCCACTTTGAAACCTATGAAGTCATTAAAACTATTAGAGCTTCTAGTGCAGCCCAAATTGGTTTCCAAAAGTAAGCTCTAGCTTTCTTCTCAACAGTAAATTTTGGATGAAGGTTTTAAAGACGGTTTTACTTCCTTAGGAAGGTTTGCTAAAGTGGTTGGGTTTGGAGTTTACCTAACTTTTCAAGCTGAGTTCCTTTTAGAGTTAGATGATGACCCTCCCCCCCCACCCCGCCCATTTTGGGACTTCCAATCCTTTTCCATTGTATTAAGAAATGTTGAAATGATAAAACCCTTTGAAATGAATGGAATTAAATCATTTGCATTATTGCTCAGGTAAAGCTCAATATTATCACAATGACTCTCTTAACAGAAAAACTTAGCATGAAAACCTAGGGTCAAGAAGAATGTCTTTATGTTTTCAGTCCTTGCAAGGGCACCTAAATGAATTCCTTTGTCCCTACAACAAAAACTTTGGATATCTTTGGCATGTCTTTCACTTATGCTCATAATTCTTATTTGCCAATAAGTAGCTGCACAATATGAAAGTATTGTTAATTCTCCACTGATAGCTGAGCCTGCTTGTGTTTTGTACCCATAACAAAGGTGAACTGTGGAAACTCTCCACTTTAATTAGCCAGTCTCCTATACTAGAGGGAATTACAATCTTCCTTTCCATCAAACTCATAGAACACTACTGAACAAGGGAAATTGTCTCAGGCACTATGAGTTATACAGGAAATGGGGAAGCTCCAATGTGCGTATTGGGCAAGAAAAGACTCAGTGGTCAGACTTTTCCTTTCTTTTGGAGAATTCTTTACGTACAGGTGCTGTTTCCCTTTAAGATGATCTTTGCAGCAAATGGTAGGAAAGAGACATCCTGCCCAAGGGAAGTTAGACTATGAGAGCTTCATAGGAGAGTAGTACCCATGCAAATGGGTAATTATACAGGCTGTGCAGAGCGTAGGCAGATTATTTCATGAGAACCTTGCATTGTTTTGAAGGTAGGAATGGATGATTCCTTGTGGTAACATTACAACCAAGAGATAAAGTGAGAAAACACAGGCTGGTTATGGTAGCAGAGTGTGCTGCATCCTTAGACACACTTGAAGGGTTTCCCAGGCTTTATCACCTTCTTTGAAGGTGTCCCCTGAGACACTGCTAAAGAGATAGGCCTAGATGGGCATGTCCAAATCAGATGATCTTGCTCCAATGGCTAAAGTTTATTGAATTAAAAAGGAAACATGATACACACTGAGACAATCATATCCTCATTTTCAAACCTGAAGTAGGGTACATAATGAATGTGAGATGCTCTGTCATGTTCTACTCGCTCTAGGGCACTGTGGCCAGGCTTCCAAAAGCTTGAGAGCTTTCTCCAGAAGCCTGAGCTAGCTTTGCCCATGATCAGGGCAGCTTAAAGCATCAAAGAATCAGTGGCCCCAGGAGAGCTCGCTCAATCATTTACAGGAGTTTGTATATAAACACCCTTGCTTCAATGCACTTTGGCCAGCCTAATTCTGAAATGCGTATTTTACACTGAGTCCCAGAGTTTCCCAACAACATTAAGTTCCGGTTACCCACAGTGCTAACTGACTTGATGATACATATTTTATTTGCTATCTTCTCTTCCCTGCCTCACTTCTCCACATTTTCATCAGTATTTTCTTGAATCATCTCTCAAATAGAATGCATGCACACTGATCTCTGTCTTAGGACTTCTGAGGAAACCTAAACTAAGAAACAATAAGATCAGGCAAATGTGAGGTCAATACTAGGTCATAACAACCC
Source organism: Tamandua tetradactyla (assembly GCF_023851605.1). Taxonomy (NCBI): domain Eukaryota; kingdom Metazoa; phylum Chordata; class Mammalia; order Pilosa; family Myrmecophagidae; genus Tamandua; species Tamandua tetradactyla. Next base: position 53,952,821 of record NC_135327.1, on the reverse strand, counting down.
AAAACCATAAATGTTCAAGTTGAAGTTCTAAAATAAATTACATCAGGGAGCCTCTAAGCTAGTTTGCAGGTGGAGAATGAAGATATGAGCAGCAGGTAGCAGAGATGAGAGATCATGCCAGATAGACAGAGAGAGAGAGAGAGGCACCCACCCAGCCAGCAAGACACTGCCTGATAACCTTCTAGCCTTCGTTTCTTTATGTTTCTTCTTTTTCTTGAAATAACTTGAGGTATATCTATTTGTTGCTATCAAATAACCCTGATTGAGACAGAGGTCAAGAATCAACTTGGGTCGGGCCATGGTGACTCAGCAGGCAGAATTCTCACCTGTCATGCCAGAGACCTGGGTTCAATTCCCAGTGCCTGCCCATGCAAAAAAACAAAAAAACAACAACAACAAAAAAAGAATTGACTTTGGGGAAAGAGTTGAGTCAAGAATAGGGGTTTGTAAGGAAGCCCTAAAATGTACCTAACTGAATGGGAGGCATGTTTTAGAAGAATGCAGAGAGGGAAGGCCCAATAGGAAAGGCCCAGGGGATAGAATGAATTGATGTAGGAGGGGAGAGAATTAAGCTGTGATAGGACAAAAGGATGATGTGTCTATAAATTGGGAAAATACTAATGGAAAGAAAAGCTAACATTGCCTTGGAAAGAGGCAGTCATTGGTGTTCTCAGAGTCTAAGTGAAACTTGGACTTAAAAATGTGAATGAAAACCCTCATGAGATGCACAATCATGTTGGGTATCTTCCAATCTGCATTTCAGTTTCTACATGGGCTGGGAGTGTGCAGGGTTCTGAGTTGTTTGTTTTGTTTCATTTCTTGAACAGCTGCTCACACTGTCAGCCTAATGAACATTAGGAAAACAGAGTGGAGCTAAAGGACAGGATGGGGGAGAAATGCAAGACATTGCTCACTGAGTGGGGGTTGGAGCAATTCTCAGTACTCAGTCCAAGTACTTTGACTTTTTCTCACTCAGTATAATTCCCTTGAGGTTCACCCAAGTTGTTGCATGTATCGGTAAGTCTTTCTTATTGCTGCATGGCGTTCCATGGTATGGATAAGCACAGTGTGTTTAACCATTAACCTTTGCAGAACATCTGGGTTGTTTCCTTGGGACTATTATGAATAAATCTGCTATGAACTTTCAAGTACAAATTTCTGTGTGAACATAGCTTTTCATTTCTCTGGGATAAATATCCAAAAGTGCAATTGCTGGGCAATATGGCAAGACCACTTTCAGTTGCATGAGAATCTGCCCAACTCTTTTTCAGAGTATCTTTGCTGTTTTAAATTTCTGTCAACAATGTATTCCCTGCCTTTTGTGTCATCACTGTTTTTTTTTGTTTGTTTCTTTTTTAAGTCATACTGATAGATGTGTAGTGTCACCTCATTGAGGTTTTATTCTGAATTTCCCTAATGGCTAATGATGTTAAACACCTTTTTCATGTGAAGATTTGACATTTGGCTATCCTCTTTGGTAAAATGTCTGTTCATGTCTTCAGCTCATTTTCTAACTGGATTGTTTGATGTTTAATAACTTAATTTTTAAAGTTCTTTTACAATATCACCATTCCTTATGTCCATTATTCCTCATTCTTCTAAGTTCAACCTCCCTGTGGAATGAGCAAGTACTTCTGTCCCGATTTTACAGATAAATATATTGAACTCCAAAAAACCTTCTTAGTGTACCTAAAAATCCTGCTGTAATGAGGGGCTTACAAGGGGTCTTTGGTTGCCTGATGATTTCATTCAAATTAAAGTATCTCGCTAAGGAGGGAATGTCTAGAATTAATTTGATACAGCGGACAGAAAAGTAAGTGATTAAGAATAATGGCAACGTTGAAGAAAACTATCAATACCTTGGAATCTCTTGTAAAAAGATTATATATGTGTCCAACAATAGATTTCAAAATATTTGCATTTAATGGGGAGGTACAATCCATTTTAATTTGTAGTGATTGCTTATATATTTGAACTTAGTTCTACCAACGTATTTTAGTTTTTCTCTTTGCCTTGAAGATTCATTGTTTTTCTTGATTTATATCAAGATAACTGAGTTTTCTTTATTTTCTTTTTCCCTTCCTCTTATTTTGGATGTTATATATATATATATATATTTTTCCTTTTGTGGTGGTTACACTTATATTTTAAACATGCTTTATTTTTGTGACAGAATCTAGCATGGACCGATATCTCAATTCCCCTTCAAAACAATGCAAGGAACTAAAAATACCTTAACTCTGATCGATTCACTCCCATCTTCCAGGTTATAGTTTTTTAGTTTCACCTTAATTAGTAAATATAAAATTATTGTTGTATGCTTATTAATTTGTATATTGTATCCTACTCCTTTTTTTCTGAGTTCATTTTCTTTGTGTAATTTTTTTTCTGAAAATCTGTAAGTAATAAACTCTCCTAATCTATATCTGAAAATGTCTTTATTTTATCCTTTTTCTCAGATTATAGCTTAGCTGGGTACATATTCTAGGTTGACAGCAATTTTGCCTGGCACTTTGAAAATGTTTTTTGTTACATTGCCTTCTAGCCTTGGTTTTTGCTGTCAGTTTTTTCCATTCCTTCGTAAGTAAGGGATCTCTATCTTTTTATCTCTTTCTCTCTTTTCTACAGTCATTGAAATATGTCTATAATTGGATTTGTTTAAATTTATTGCTCTTAATACTTAATGTATTTCTTCATGCCAATGATTCATGTCTTGTTCAGCTACGTTTAATGAGCTATCAGGATGGTTTAGTGTCCTTGTGTAGGTTTAAGTGGCTAGAATCTCTTTTAAGATGTCTTTAGGTAAGAAGGCACTTTGGTTTAAATATTCCAAAATTTTTGAGTGTGCTTGTTATATCATCCCTTCCTTACAACTTGCTGTTTCTACTAAATGTGCCCAAACAATCTTAAACACTCAAGTTATAACATCCTATTCTTCACTGCAATTTTTCAAACAAAAATAAAAGCCAAAAATCGAATTGCTTTTATAAACCATAGTTTGTTAAATATGTTGATTTTTGTAAAAAGAAATCTAATCTGAAAAGGTAGTAGAATCATAAAATGGTGATTTTCTAAGTGTCCTAAAAGTACTTTATGATTTGCAAAGGACATTATTAATGCTTACCATGTCACGGAATTCACTAAAATGTACATGGCTTTAAGAAACACTGTGGGTTTCTTATGCTTAAGGAAAAGTTTACATGAAATCTATGTAGCTTAAATCAAGAGAAGCATAAAATGATCATCCTTAGCACACTTGATTTCTAAAACCATAGGCACTCTTTTCAAATGTAATATAACTAATCCTAAAGAGAGATAAATACGAGTCATGGTTCAACTCTTACAAATTAAAGCATTTTTGGGGGGATTTCTGACCTCAGGGATTTAAAAATGCACAATGTAAAAATGTAAATTAATGTACTCAATAGAAATGTACAGATCCCTCACAGGTGAATGAGCAGCTGTTTTAAATGTCTTTTTTTTTTTCTATACCAAGTATATATATCTCATTAATGGAGCTACTGAAAATCCTACTATAATTTCAAAGCATGGCCTGTGAAGTAATAACTTATGATGTGAAAAATGCACAGTTCGGTACTCCAAGAGTATGCTAAGCCTCTCAAGTACAATGTTCAAACTCTCGGCAGGAGACACGGCATTAGAACAACTAGATACTAAAAGTATGGTAATTTGTGTGTGTGTGTGTGGGGTTGTATTCTGGGAATGCTATTCAATAGATTTCTTATTACCTTAAGTGAGGAATGTCTGTCAAATGTTATTATAGTAAACAAATAGAAGGAAGCTGATCACAACTTATCTAAACCCTGGGGACAAAAAATTCACAGAATAGTTTTGCAGCTCCAGGATCAGGAATATACAGGCATATATTTGCTTTTGCAGATGACCAAAAGCAAAAGCAATTCTATTTCTAAGCAGTTGTGTATAGTTAAGAAATACTATAGTCACCTCATACACTTTCAATCCTCAGAAGGATTAATTAAAAAGAAAATCATGTCTTTGAAAAGTTTAAAATATAGTGTTTAGCAATGGACTAGTTTAGCAATGGACTAGTATGTGTGCAACTTTAAAAACCAATATGAACCCAAAAGAAATTAACATGTCATAATACTGTCTTCAAAATATTCTAAATAATGTATAGTCCAAAATTTCTGATATGAAATTCTAATATAGTTTGACATGCAGTTGGTTAAAGATGGTTTCCATCATTATTTACAGTATGTATGTTAATATACATCAGTTAACCTCTGAAAACTCAGCTTGGCATTAATTTGGGGGCTTTATAATACTATGCTGAGGTCTTCAGGAGCCACTCAATGCAAATACAGTTCTGGAAATTCCATCTCATGGACTGGGACTGACAGGCATTGGGCATACTCAGAAGTAATAGTCAGTTTTCCTGGCAGTCTTGGAGGAGGGCTTATGTTGAGTTCTAATATCTGAGCAAGACTATCATGAAGCAGATTTACTTTGCATTCGCACTGTGTTGCTATTTCTCCAAAAGGCGTTTTCTGGAATTTCTTCATCACGAGGCACCTCTCTTCTTTTTCCTTTTCTTCTATTCCTCTGGTATCAATTGCTTTCCTCAATGCTTCAAAGGTTACTTCTTCAGGATTACTAACCACATCGTCAGAAGGAGTTTGCTGAGTAAAGCATCCACCTTAATGGATACAAGTCCACATTGCTTTGACTTCTAGAAAGTCGATTTCCATCTGTTACTTATGGCATATAGAGTACTGATAATACCTCAACATTATATCTTCTTCCACCAAAATACTGTTGCTCAGAAAGTATGTTCACTTATCTTGGGAAGATTTTGGAATCATTCATTTATCTCTGAAAATAGGCTCTGGTTAAAAATAAGGGCTTCTGTATGTCAAATTTCCATAACCTGCTCATGACACTGGGTGTAGCGTATGTCAACTTTGTAAGTCAGATGATAGCTGTCCCTGCATTTGGCCATTATGATTGCAAGCTTAGTGGCAAATCCTTATAGATGATTGTGCTGTCCTGTAAAGCAATGGTTAATCAAATGAAATCAATAATCACATCTTTACTGACCACTTCAGTAGGGAGCAAGAGAACATTCCCTTCCCAATAGATGTGCCAGGATAGTTGTCCACACTTTTCATGAAACCTGTGTCTCGTCTACAATTTTTTTTTCTCTTTCAGTCTTTAGGTCAGATACATCTGGTATTATTCTGATCCCTTGGAGCTTTGCCCTTATGCATCACTGCCATTACTAACTGTCTCAGTACACAATCTTCCACGAGAGGGGATGAAAACAAAGGACCCAGGAAAGGCCCAGATAGCACAGTAACAATCGTCTTTGTATCCAGAGGTTACCGTAAGTAAAGATCTCAGCTACAGTATCTGAATTTTTCTGGCTCCCAAAGCCTCTTGTGGACTGATACACTAACCATGAGCTGTTGTTCCAAAAACCTCTGATAATCTGGTAGGTGCCTTCCAAAGCACCCTATTGTTTGGATGCTAGCCTTCTGTACCTGCTTGTCATTGTCTTCGGAACTTGTGTTTAAGTTGGCACTGCCCTCAGATTCCCCCTGTAAATCATTTGCTTTCAATTCGACACTTTCAGACATGGATGCTTCAATAGAGTGTTTGAGACTTCTAGCCCTGGGGCCTATGGAACCTTTAGCAGCAATGCGGACAGGCTCTAACCATCTGAATTATACCTGCCTAAACCTGCAAAAACATCTTTTTATTTTTTACCAGCCTCAAGGTGTCTTAGAATCTCCTGGATCATATAGTGAGAATACTGAATGGAATACATTACATTTTTAAAGCATTAAACTGCAAATTAAATGGGATCTCATAGTTTACGATGCTCTAAAGTACGCAAAACTGGTCTAACCGCGCTACTCATAGCCCCAGAATCGCTGGACCCGGCAGTGCTCTGAAAAGGCTTTCAGCTGGCACGGCGGGTTCTCTTCCATGTCCGTCACGGAAGGAGAAGGACGGCCTAACAACCGTGGACCTCTTCTACCGTTCACATGGGAAACAGCAGAGATGGAACAATCTTATCCAGAGGCTGGGGGGCCCAGATGGCTGCCCAAAGTTTGTCATCAGCTGCTTTGCAAACCAGGCCTTGAATACCCGAGTCCAGCAGTTTTGCTTTCTGCTCGTATTTGTGGATCCCTATGACCAGAATGACACATGGCATTGAATTGAGATACGAAAACGTCATAACATCAGTAGGAGGGGATACTCTTCAATATTTGCCAATTTGCTAAAAAGATTTGTACCAAGAACTCGAAGGGCCTGCAGAAGTCTGGACAAAGCGAAGGGTGATGGGCAGAGGGAGAGGCCGCCCCCCTGCTGGCTCACGCAAGGAAGCCAGGGACAGCTGCTACCGCCGGCCCCCACCTCCAAGACACACCAAGCACTGCTGTTCCCGCACCCATCAGGGTCTTCAGAATTTTACACACACTTATTTTATAGCTTTTTAGATTACTTTATAATTCTTCATTCTTAGGGTGCTAGAATGAAGGGTACTTCCCTCGTTTCTCCCTCATGATGGTTAATATGCACTTGTGATTTGTACGTTTTGTTAGTGAACTCATCTTTGATAGGGACCTTGGGTTGTGAATGTGTCCTTACTTCAGCTAGAGTCCCTTCAATTCCATGGCTTGGAATCACATGGTTCGGGATTCTCTCAACTTGTCTGGGATATGAATTTAAATCTCATACTTAAACATGGCCTGAGCTTGTGATTTCAATAGCATTTGAGACTTAATTTGCATTAAGAGCCTAAGACAGACCAAAAACTTTATTACAGCTTTTGGGGGCCAGTAAAGAATTCTCTTAGTACTCTCTTTCTTTGAAAAGGGATTAATAAATGCCATGCATCATAGTGTACTTCAGAAGGCAGATATGGAAATAGCTGAAAAACCATTTAATAGCTTGTAGTTACATAACACTTATTTAGTAGGCAATAAGCAACTCAGGGTCAGAGAAAAAAAATTATTTTCTTATGTAGAAATAATCACCAACTGAGAACTTATTATAGTTCAGGTATTTCTTCTGGGCACATTAAATATATTGCTTCTCACTTTTATGTCATAGTTCCAAGGCAGCTATTATTCTCCCCCTTTAATAGGAAAAAATTAAAGTATCTTCACATACATAGTTCACATCACTGAAAAGGAACTGACAAATTAATTAATGGAAATAACAAATTATAGCTTATTAAGCAACAGTTTGCTACACATTATCTGACTTTCATATTATCCAATTACATTTCTGTAGAACAGAAATTCTGTAAGCGCCTATAACAAAAAAGGATTCCTTGTTTAAAAAAGTGTGGTAAAGACGGCAACTCCTATTATTTGTTTCAGCTTCTGAGTTCTGATCCTCCTTTTGTAGATTTCCAGTCCACTCCAGGAATTTTTTTTTTTTTAAGTAGCCCCTATAACATCCCTTGAAACTAGCTCCTTGAAGAATTTGCTTTTGGAAATGCTATTTTCTCCATTCTTTCCATTCTCAAAAATATTCAGGGCAGACTGAATTTCAATAGGCAAAATGCAAATGAGGTCGAGAGAGGCAACTTCAGACACTTGTAGACACTGAATGAAAAAAACAGCACTCCAGACTGCTACTTCTACCCCCTAAGACTCATCAACAGTATTTATTAGGTATATGATGTAAAAAATGTAAGCTTATTAAGCAATGCTCAACTGTACTTTCATCACACTTGTAAAGATTCCGGCTACTAATGAGAAATGTAAAATGAAAGTTTAAAAGGATTTTGGCCAATTGTATTTTCCAAATATGGCCACCATTATATCTCCCATCCCACATGGTAGTCTTATAATGTGACTTTGATAATCTTCTCATGTAGCTATGGCAGAAGTGATGATTTGAGACTAGAAAGGCTCAGCCACAAAAGATGGTGTGGCTTTCTCTTGGTTCCATCGGATCACAGCTGCTGTCCTGGGGGGAAGATGAGGCCACGTGGAGAGCCCCTGCTTAGGTTCATGGCTGACAGCTCAGGCTGCATCCCCAGCTGACAGCCAGCGTCCACTGCATGACCTGTGAGGGGTCACTCTGGATGACCATATTTCCAGCCACCATCTGATAGCAAACGCATGAGAAATCCTGAGCAAGAGCAGCCCCCTGTCAATGAAAGGGAGGGGTAAGGGGTATGGTATGTACAATTTTTTTTTTCTGTTTTCGTTTTATTTCTTTTTCTATTGTCATTTTATTTCTTTTTCTGAATTGATGCAAATGTTCTAAGAAATGATCATGATGATGAATATGCAACTATGGGATGATATTGTGAATTACTGATTATATATGTAGAACAGAATGATCAAAATAGGAATGTTTGCATTTATTTGGTATTTTTTTGTATTTAAAAAAAAAGAACAGCCCCCCTGGCTGGTTAACCCCCCAAACTGAGAGAGAATACTGATATGATTGTTAATGTGTCTTGCTCCTGGGTTTGGAATAGTTTGTTAAAACAGAAATAGGTAACTGATAGAGGTCGAATTTTTCGATGCACAGGGTTGCCTAGCACATTTGAAAAGCTACTCTAAGACCCTTATATCATTTAGGATCTTAAGAAGTACGTAGCGTATAAATAGACAATAGAATTAAATAAGAGGCACTCTGAAACTTTGCCCTGGATTCTAAAAGTAATAGATGTTCAGCATAGAAGATGCAAAAATTCGGTAATACATACAAAGAATTTTTTAATTTAAATTTGAACAATGCTGTAGATATCAATTTGTAATGTGATTTTTTTCACTTGTTTCCATAGATCTTCAGTGCTCTCTTATAGTATCATATTTGATGTGTCTTAGGTTTATGTAGGTCACATGATGGCAATATCATGTTTAATATCTTGTTTTTTTTTTTTTGCATGGGCAGGCACTGGGAAAATATCTTGCTTTATAGATTTATTCTTTTAAGAAACTTTTTCTGAGTTCTTTCTATGGGGAAGGTCATAGGATGGTCATGAGACACACAATAGCTGGCTATTGCCCTGGCCATCTTGACATTTCAGCTATTAGAAGGAAGTGGGCAATAAACACTCAGAGAAAACCACCATCAGGTCATTGAAGTGGGTATAGATACTGTGAAGTGAGTTCACAGCATACTGGGGTGAATGATAAAGGCAGCCTAAGCAGGTCTAAAGCTGAGACTCAGAGGAGAAGGAACAGCTAGCTCTGTGAAGTGATAGGGTAGAGCATTCAAAGAAGAGGCCATTGGAATTGCAAAGGCTGGTAAAATGAACGGAAGCTGGTATGCAAAGGACTGTATAGGATGAGGGAGCAATGGTCAGCAGAGGTTTATATCATAATTCAGTTTATAAAATCCCCTCTAGCTGGACGTCGAAGCTGTGTTTAGTTAGTTTCTGTTATGAACAGTGCTGCAGTGAATAGTTTCATAAACATACTCCACATCTGTTTTCCGCACATCTCTTCTTATTTCTATTGAATAAATTTCTGGAAATGAAACCGATGAGCCAGAGTTTGCACTTTTTAAGGCTTTGATACACAGCAGCCTTCAGAAATTTCATCTAGATTTAAAAATTTCATCTAAATTGAACTTTTCTTTGGCTTTCTTCGCTTTCCTCCCTCTTTTCTTCTTTCCACTTCCTTCTTTCCTTCCGACCTCTCTCTTTCTCCCTCTTTCTCCTCCTTGTCTTTGTTTATTTCATTAGAAGAAATTTAAGTTTGAAGATTAAATTTAATAATAAGTTCAATAGGATGAATCTTAAAGGAAATTTTATAGGAAGAAATGAACTTTAGTTTTCCAACATGTCAACACTGGCATCTTTTAACTTTATTTCTTTAAAATACTAGCACCATATTTAACTTTTAGGAAACCAATCTACTAATTCTTGGCCCTTTACCCTACTTTAAAAAAATTCTCCATTTGTGTTTCTCCTTGTTTATTCCCGGTTGAGAATGAAGTCGGGCGATTTTGCAGGCCCATAGCTTAGGGACATTGGCGGCTATAACCTCTCATTGCCCGATTGGGTTGGATTTCGCAGTCTCACCTGTCCCCTGAAGACTACTGGTCTCTTAGGCCACAAACACATTTTTGAGACTCCCAGGGCAATCCTGCCTCCCCAAAGGCTATGCTAATGTATTTTAGAGACCCTGCAAGAATACGTGCTAAAATCCCAGACAGAAACATTTCAATGAGACTGGAGTGAGGAACAGGAGGTTTTTGAATCACATTAACTTGTGGGCATGTTTGTGAAATTGTCTGCTATCTAGGCAAGCTTCCCCTCAAACAAATAATTGCTTCCCCACAATGAGGGGGACAAACATTTTCACATCGGCAATGTTTGCAGGTGAAACAAACAATCCTTGGAAGGGAATAGACAAACCTAGGGACTGTTAGCTGAAATGTTTGGGAAGCATTTGCCATTGTAGGCAAATTCCACGTCTGGTCTGTATTAACGATTCTCAAGAGTAAATAGTGGAGGAACTGAGGGTTTCACACTAAGTCAAAGAAACAAAAAAAGGAGATATGTTGTCCATTGAGCATTGCACACATAACTTTGTTTCCTTCAAAATTCATGATTTAATTTCATTCAGGAGTGAGTTTTTTTTTTTTTAAATGCAGGAGCTGTGTTTCAGTGTGAAAACCTGTGTGGTATCATATAATTATAGATTGCTACTTAGTAACAAATAGCGCTGCCATTTGCCAATTAAAAAAACAAAACAGACAATTCTTAAGATAGAGTAAAAAATCCTTCAAGGACATTATGTTCTATTATTTGCTTAAAATTCAACCCAATGAGAATTCTTAGGGGTCATTACTGCCCCAGGGCAAATGCATGAATTAGAAATGGGGGCCCTTTCCTCAAGACACTTTGCTGCCATCTGCCGGAAAATCATCATAAGTAAAAATGCAAATCAATGCTGACAGTCACCGACAGCGCCCTCTGTGGTTGTGCAAGGCATAGACAGCCTGCAGGACTGTAACTGACCTTCTAGAGGATATTACCAGGCTTAATTAAATCATCTGGTAGAGGCTGACATTTAAGAAGTAACCAGTTAAAAGTGTCTTTTATCAATATGAATATGAAATGGAGAAGGTTGGATTTCCCCACTGATCCAGGCTGTAGGTAATATAACTACATTACATGAGGTGCTAATGGCTTGAGATGAATTGCTGACAATTTGGTCATAATCAAACATTGACTTCTATGAACGGTACTGTGGGAAAGAGAAAAGGATTATCGGGGGTCAAGGAGGGTAGACTTTGTCAACACCCCTGCAGAAGACTTGAGTTGTGCTGGCCAACATCTGTGCTAATAATATATAAACTGCAGTTGTTGGCAACGGAATGGAGGGAAGTCTCCAGCAAACAGTCTTTGCTAAACTTTTTTTTTTCTTTCTTCACTAAATGCGGAGCTGTAGATAAATGTGCAGATCTGAAAATGGAGCCTGGTTTAATTGGACAGAAATTTCAGGAAGCCAAGTAACAAATGACAACTTAATTAAATCTAATTAAAACATGTTAGACCTTCTTGAGTCCTCTTTCAACAGGATCTGGGGACGGCCACAGGGAGCAGGGAGGCAAGGTGCTTTCGTTTTCTTTTTTCAGATTTTCTGGTCTCAGCTATTTTTTTTTTTTCTCTTGACTATTAGAAATGCAGCTGGATCTTATTTATAATCCATTTTCACATTTGTTTGAATTAAAATCCCAGCTTGTTGTGCTTTCAAGGTTGAATGTGCACGGCAGCCAACATTTATCCAGCCATTTCAGGAGTTACTGGGTAACTGGGCTCCAGGAAGGAAAACTATGCCACGCGTTTGAGCTGCAGGAAGGGGAGAGAGAAAACAGAACCAAACCCAAAGCCTCTGACGTCACTCTTGTTTGGAGAGAGATTGTTCTGCTTTGAACATGGGCTGCCTACTTAAGATTCTAATTATTGTAAATTACTTAAATTGGTTCTAATACTGATGTTTTATTATTCAGTATTAAAGAACAAACCATTTATATAAAAAAGAAGAAATTCATAATGCAATCAAAATATTGGCAGCAAATGCTCTCCATAGAAAGCTTGGGCCTGGAAACACCTATGCTCTCTACTCTACCACCTGAATTCTAATCTGAGAGCTGTCATGTGCTCTCCTCTAAGTCTTTTCCAGTATCCTGTTTATGTCTAAATCCAATAGGCCAGACTTGCCAGCTTGTTACTGCATGGAAAACTCCATTGCTCAGGGAAACTTATGAATCCCTATATTCTTTATGCTTTAAGATCCACTGTGACATCTCAAAGTAATTGCCAGGTAAACCTACCAGATGGTTTTTAGGGAAGAGGAATAAACTAATAATTTCCATTAGCATAATATTGTTATTATAAAGATTTAATGACTTCACTGATGTGGTGTCCTGTCCTGGTGGAAAGTTTATGAGCCAGAAATAAAATAATACTTATGGGTACCCATGAGACCGTTTGAGAGAAGTACTGGAGAGGTTAATGAGATCTCAGGTCTCTTCAGCTCCTAACATAAATGTTCTTATTTGAACTAAGCCACTTGGTCTGGGAGGTGATGTGGCAGATACAAAACAGACTGGACAGAGGGTGAGGAAAGCTCAGTTCTAGTCCCATCTCTACTGCTACTCTTCATGTTGGAATCTAGGCTCTGACCTGGTTTCAGACTCTCCAGGTTCCAGTTCTGACTTCATTCTCTACTGGCTGGATGACTTTGGGCATGAAGTTCTTTGTGCTGGAGTTTTTTCATCTGCAAAATGGATATAATAAGAGTATGTACCAAAGGAATAGGTGGGTCCTTCTACTTTACAGAAACCTGCTTCGGGTGCTGTTTGGTCTCTCTTCTTGGGACACGGTGCGGGGAATGGAGAGAAGAGGTGGTACATTTTTATAGAGACTCAAAAACGGACTATTCAGCCTGGCCAGATTTAGTCATCAGGTGCAAGGCTACAACCTTCTTTCTGACATGGAAGTAGCACTCTCCATTCTGCTCTTTTGTTTACAGAAAAGGAAAAGACCCTTTGGAAATCCAGAGAAATGAGTCAGGTGATTTCTATGCTTTGGCTGGACAACTCTGTCTTTAGCTGGTGTCTTGCACATAAGCCATTTATGCCCCTTGTTTTAACAAGGATTATTTGGTTTCAACTTGTCTGACCATAATCAGTCAACTAAGTTCATTAGGCTTTAGGGATACAGTTGAGTAATCAATTGGGCTATTGTCTTCTCGGTCTTCTTCCAACAGAGCAATTGTTCTTTCCTCCTCTAAGGAAGAAAGGGCCCACGTCCCCTCCCATGTGGCTTTAATACACAAACTTTCTGGATCGTTATTTGTGGTTGTCCTGTGAAGAATGCAAATGGCCTTGTTCTGCCATCTCGAGAAGAACTTTGACTTTCAAACCTTTGCACTGTTGGAATGGATGGAACTAAGCTTCTTTTGTAGAACAGTCTCTTGTCTTGGGGCAAGTTACAGTTGGTATCCCTCTTCTCTGCCCCAAACCCGCTTCTCCTCTTGCTCTGTGGCCTGAGACTACAGATGCCTGATGTGTGTCCACAGTCAACAAAGAAAGAACTTCTCTCTAAAAGCCAAATATCCAGGAAAGCAACAAGTTAATGAGTGAAGGTAAAAGTCATTGAAGTTTCTTTTAAGCACATTTTTTTTAACTTTTTTATTGTCTAGAATAACATATATACAAAGCAAAGACATTAAAAAAAAAAAAAGCAATAGTTTTAAAAGCACTTTTCAACAGGTAGTTACAGGACAGATCCCAGAGTTCGTCATGGGCTACCATATGATCCTCTCAGATTTTTCCTTCTAGCTGCTCCAGAATATAGGAGGCTAGAAGGCTTAAATATTTTTTTATCACCACAATCAATTTTTTCTTTCTTTTTTGTGAAAAATGACATATATACAAAACAGCAGTAAATTTCAAAGCACAGCACCACAATTAGTTGTAGAACATATTTCAGACTTTGACAGGGTTACAATTTCACAATTTTAGGTTTTTATTTCTAGCTGCTCTAAGATACTGGAGACTAAAAGAGCTATCAATTTAAGGATTCAGCATTGATATTCATTTGTTAAATCCTATCTTCTCTATATAACTCTACCATCACCTTTGATCTTTCTATCCCTCTCTTTAGGGGTGTTTGGACTATGGCCATTCTAACTTTTTCATGTTGGAAGAGTCTGCCAATAATATGGGGTAGGGAGATGGAACCATCTATTGTTCTGGAGAGGCTGGGCCCTCTAGGCTTCAGGATTTATCTGGTCCAGGGACCTATCTGGAGGTTGTAGGTTTCTGGAAAGTTACACTAGTACATAGAACCCTTGTGGAATCTTATATATTGCCCTAAGTGTTCTTTAGGATTGGCTGGAATGGTCCTGGTTGGGGTTTGGCAGGTTATGATGGGTAGCAATATCTACCTGGTAAGCACATTTATTGATTTCTTTAAGGGGCAATGTTGATTTTTCTTTTTATTTTATTCATAAGCCATTAGTAATCCTTGTGGATAATTTATATATCTTTAAGCCATATGACTTGGTATAAATAGCATTTTTGTCTTTAGCTGTAAGTTCAGGACTCAAGACTCCCTTCTTTGAGTCCCCACTGCATTTCAGTATTTGCAGTTAGTCCATGTGATTCCATTCAGGTTAAACATTCAGCCCCTATGGAATTCAAGCAATTCATTTCCTAGTCAAACAAGCTAAATGCAAGAGACAAAATGAAGATAAATTCCTCAATGGGCCAAGATAAGCTGGTTGAGTAAGAGGAAAGATAATTAGTAAACCTTAAGCCAGCTCTGATTCTTCCAGGTTTATCTTTGTAGCTTTTAGCAATGGAGTCTGTCTCTGATGTTGACCCATTTCTATTTTGTTTTTACACTGGGAGCAGTTCATTTACAAGGTTCACCATAGCTGTAAATATGCCCTCATATTGCATGTCCTTGGTATATTGGGGACCAGGGGAAGACTGTAGTGGAGATGGCCTCAGAGGTAAATAGGATGGGGGTTCTTTTCATATGAACACCCTAACAACGGGGAAGTTTCCTTTCTGAAATGGAAACCAGACTTTGGTAGCCAGACTTAAAACTGATGCCTCACAGCATGCTCCACACGAGGCAGCTGGTATGGAGGATTTGGAGGATGGAAAGGAATCTACGCTTCTTTTAAATGTTCCTCTAAATCTAAAATCAGTGTGAAGTTTTCATATTCACTTTTCTCCCTGAGTGCCCTAGTCCGTCTATTTCCTGCTATTTTATTCCTTTCTTCCTTCTCATCTCAACTCACCCAATAATAATGACCAGCAACACACAACTCTCTGGCCTACAGACATCCCTGAACGGTCAGCAGGCCTCTTGCTAAACAAAGTGTGGATTCTGAACCAACAGCATCTACATTACCTGTAAGCTTATTAGAGCTGCAGATACACAGACCCCATTACAGACCTTCTGAATTAGAATCTGTATTTTAAAAGTTCCCAGTTTATATATATATATATATGTATATATACACATACTAAAGTTTCATATCCCCTTGATCCATTTTTCTAATAGTTTTAGTACGTGATTTTTTTTTGTCCTCAAACTCTCTTGGTGTCAAATTCTGGCATTTGAAGAAACAGTAGAATATATCCAGTAGATGAATATAACAAAAAGTATTAGACGTAGACTCAGGAAAGCTGGTTTTAGTTCCTTGATCTGTCTCCAATCAGCTGGGCAGTCTTGGGGTAGTCAGTTCACCTCTCCAAGTTTCAAGGTATTGGAACTGATGACTTAAAATTGTTGTGACTATAAAATTTGATGGTTGTGTGAATACAGGACTCTATTTTTATGGAAGAGTTCACATAAACATTTGTCATATATCACCAATAGTAAGCATACAGGGGTGGACTCTTCCTGTCAGCAAATTTCAATTTCATGACTTCCTTCTCCTCCACGATGCACAATCAAATCTTCAAAGTGTAGAGGGGCCAACTGGTTGCTTTGTAAATTATTGGGAAAACTGAAACTATGAAGAGCTATAATTTCCTCAAAGAGAGACTCAAGACCAAAAGGATGAAAATGGTTTTGTTTCCAAAAGGACTGTTGAAAATGTGCAGACAGACATGCTAACAACATGGCTGAAACTTGAAATACTCGGTGCTGGATTATCTAATGCTTCCAGCTGAATCTTTCATATTTTGTATAATGTAAATCATGATAAGGTTTAAAGTAAAATGCCTTTCAGATATTGAAAGGTAAGCGAGTTTTGTGTGTGTGTGTGTATATATGATACACATTTATATGTATGTCTGTGTCGCATTACATTGTTTCCAAATTCCAAACCACTTTTGAATTTTATTCAAATGATCCTTGTTGCTTGTTAAAATACGTACTATTTTACAACCCAACTAAATGATATTTAATCTATAAATACTTCCCCAAACTTATTAAGAAGTGGTCTCTAGTTTGCCTGTAGCATAGGATTCATCTTAATTTGACTAGCTTCAAAATTAATCATTTCACAACTACTTTGCTCACTTGCTGTAAATACTTCAAGTGCAGGGGAATGTTTTTTTAATCTTGGCATACCTAGTATCTGGTAGAGCGCTTGACACGTTGGAGGGTATATACTAAATATTTATTTAATTAAATGTATCTAGTGTTATATAATCTGCGACTTGTTTCAGCTATGTTTTAGAAATTCCCATACTTTTGTTGTTGACACAAAGACAAGACATTTTAGAATATCTAAAATGGAATAAATGGACTCGAAGATTCAGAAGTAGTAGGAAATTTATAACCTCTGTAGAATTTAGGAAGAGCTGCTGCATAGCCTGATAATGAAAATGCAGAAAATTTCAGGAAACTTATTACCTTGTAGAATTTAAGAAGAGCTGGTGTATAGCCTGATAGAAAAGGCAACTGTTAAGAAGGAATAGGAGGTAGGATAAGATAAGATTGCAAGTAAAATCAAACAAGCAAAAATCCTTCAAAATCAGAAGCAAATATGTATGCACCCATGCAGATAGAAATAAACAACTGAATGAACAAATAAAAGGGAGAAAAGACCCAGCTCTTTCTTACTGTTGAATTTCAATCAACAAATATTAAAGGAATAAGGGAAATAGAAAAATCACCGGCAGGCAACCACAGTAATAAATATTGCAGGCTAGAACCACTGATAGATGCTAAAATTACTGGACAAAAGGATGGTGAGAAACAGAGTATTTGCATAGTCTCAAAGTATCTTCCCACAGATATTTATTAATTACAAAAAGAAAGGTATAGGAATTTGATAGCCAAGAAACCCAGAAGATATTACATTAACCAAAGGACCAAATTCAACATCACTGAGAAGAGCACAGCATCACTTCTGGGTTTGCTTGTTTGTTTTTTTTACCAAAAATATATAGCATCAACATCATTGTATGAAAACATCACACAAACTCAGATTGAGAGCCGTTCTGTGTGATAACTGACTAGTATCCTTTAAAATGTCAAAGTCATGGATGATAAGGGAAACGAGGCACTGTCATAGTCCAAAGGTAACCCAGGAGACATGAGAACTAAATGCAATGTGTTTATCATGATTTACATTATACAAAATATGAATTTTATGAAAATATGAACTAAATTCTGGCCAAAGAAACAGGCTTCCTGTGAAAATAGGTGAAATTTGAATAAGTTCTGCAGGTTAGTTTGTATTATCAACAGGTTTAACTTTCTATTTTTGATGATTATATTCCATTACGTAAGTTGATAAGATTTGGGTAAGCTGTGTGAAGAATAAGTTGAAAACTCTATTTTTGCAATGTTTTTAGAACCTAAAATTATTTCACGATAAAAAGTTAAAAACACCCCTAAATTAATCAGCCTCTTGGAGACTTCATAGAGTGAGTCTTAAAAAATCCAGGAAAGGAATTATAGTGGGGGAAATGATCATACTATCAAGTCAGATAGAATATATAATCAGTACTTTCAAAAGTAGGTAAATTGAAATTATCTTCCAAATGTCAAGTGAAAATAACTGATATACTCAAATGAAAACAGTTGGAAGGAGGGAGAGGAGGAGAAAAGACTAGAACACAAAACTCTCAAGTTGAAAGGGATAAAATATGGATTTAATTGTGGCTGATTTGAAAGATTTACCTTGCAAAATCAAATTCAGGGGGGGCTGAAGAAATTGGTTTCCATATTTCCCAAACTGCAGTCCTGTCATCTCTTTTTATTGATGCGGACATCAAGCTAAATAAAAAGAAAGACCAGTGTTTGTTTGATTAAATTCCAAAACAGCTGCTGGAGCCCAGAAACCACGCGGTAATTTAAAGATGTCAGAGGCTGGCCTTCATGCGTGGCAAGTCGGCTGTGAACGTTCACCTTTAACTTGGGGGCTGTAATTAGATCGCAAAGTTAGTTTTTATTGTTCAAAATGTTTTTTCACTCCTCTGCCCTATTGTGTGGGTTAAGCAGGTCTGATCACACTCTGCAAGTTCATCACATTTAATTCTGTGCCTACCATGCTAGATTAAATTTAAGGGTCACTGAAGTCAGGAGCCGCCAACCTTTGCCCTTTTAATGGTTCTCACCATTAATACTTGACCCTAAAGAGCTATGTATACAATAAACCATATTTATAGGTGAAGAGGGAAGGGAAAAGTGAAGCAAAGTGGGTTGCATGATTATTTATTTTGCCATGCTATTCAGAGATTAGGAATGTTCACACAGTCTGCATTTTAGATGGTGAATTTTATGGTGTCTGGACAGGACATTTGGATGCACTCCTATTTGAGGACACTCAGAATGACACTCAGCTCATCTCAGTCATGTCAGGGAATGATGATACTTCCTCTATTATGCCCTAACCTGAAATCTTTCTCTCCGGTTTTCTTTGGATGTGAAAGAAGGGAAATCAAGGAAATGTATTACATTTAAAACTATCCCTCACAGAAGGGTCAAAATAGTGGAATAAGTTTGTTTTCAAAGATTAAAGTTATGAGACATCTGAGAAAATTACTTTGGAACTTTCTGAACTGTGTTCCAGTATCCTGTTCAATAGAAGAGATCACAAAGAAAAGTCTCTATGAATTGAAATCTCGAGCATTCTAATTCCCACCAGTTTTGGATTTTCCCCCTATTTAGTAGTTTCTGAGTTGGTTTTCTCTTCCTTAAAATTTGGGCAAACTTTCCTTTCCTTTTTAATACTTCTAGTTTCCAGTGCGTATCATTATTTACAGGGTAAATTAAAAACTCTTCACTTTTTAAGTCCATGAGCGTGGCATCTGGAGTGGACATAGGGATTTATTTCTTGGGACTCTACCTTCCAGAGCATCCAGGCTACCCACTGATACTTAGGTTTACAGAGTGTCCATGTGTATGTGTTGGGGAGTGGGGAGAGCCGTGAATGTGTGTGTATATGTGCACACATGTGAAATAGCACATTATTGCTTAAAACACATATGCAAATATTGCAAAAGAGGGCAAAGTTCATTATTAATTTACTCACAGGAACATTCTACTGCTCACTCATTATAACTTTTGGGGGAGTGACTAGACAAATTTTTTTCTTAAGCCTAGAATAATTATTTTGGCAATATTTGAGCTCTCTGAAAGGAATGCATGGTGATTAAGGCAAAGAATTTCTCTTGGTCACGGATTGACGGAGAGCGGAGAGTCCTGGGCTTATAAAATACTCTATTTCCTCCATTAATTGTGTCCTTGTTGAGCTGTAACCAAGTAGCTGAAACAAATAAAACTTAATAATATTGTTTCCTTTTAAAATATTTCACTTAATTTGTGGAAGAGGTTGAACTCCTTAAACATGCACAGTTCTCCTCAGAAGAGTTCTTCTGCCTCTATCCCCAAAACCATCTTTCTTCTAAAACATTCCAGCAATGCCCGTGAGATTATCCTCTCTTCTCCCTCAGTGAAAGAGGCTGCTTTAACCATCCTCTAATTTGAGAACATATATGGAAAGGAAAGCTGATAGATACAAAGTTAGCCTGGGTCCCTGCAAAAGCTTCCCTGTCTTACCTGGAACTGAAGCTCATAGCTGATACTTTCTTACTATCTTCTCCACAATACCTCTCATTTTATTTGCCTTTGAAAGCTTTGGTGAGAATTCCTAATGCTGTGAGGAGGCATCTTCTTATGAAAGGATGGGATGGTGTTTATGAAGGAGGACATATTTTCCCTACACTTGAAGCAGACAGTCCGTGGAAAGCTGTGCAGCAAGCAGAAAGAGAAGAAACTAGAAAGAAAGGGTGAGCATAGGTGTGTGAATGGAGGATTTGGGTATCACTATCACTTTGGGCTGGTATGTTGTGTTTATCCATTCCATAGAGTAGAAAGCATTCTAGAATTAACACAGAGATGCCTCTTCTGAAGCTAATCCTCTCATATCACGCACATGGAGAGCAGAACTTTCTATCTCCTTTGTCCTTGTTCTTTCCCATATTGTGAGAGAAGCTACAGGGATGGATAATCACTCTTCCCCTTCTGTGGATACAGAAAGGTACTGGGAGATGAAAAGCTACTTGGATCATTTTTCATAAAATGATTCTGTGCCATCTTTGTCTACATTGTGCAGCCAAACACAGTCAAAGAGGCACAGCTATGCAGGGCCTTTATCAGTACTATGTAGACAAAGAAATCTCTTTAGGAGTGGAATTGTCTTTGGCTCTTATAAATTCTAGATGGAGATTATTTAAGAACATATTTCATAAATATGAATATGCAAATTTTAAGCTCCTCAAAATGTCAATTTAGTGATGGATTCATTCTTCTTTTCCTGTTGCTGCTGTGGTGGGCAGGTCAAGGTCATGCCCTGGTGATTCTTCTCTGCTAGGGATCAAGCCAGGGTTTTTTTTTTTTTTTCTTTCCCCCAAACACCTTCTGCATTAGGAGCAAAGGAATAACCTTAGTGAAGGGAGCTGCATGCTTCTTAGCCAGAACCCAGTTAACGGTGGTGAATTTTCTGATTAGGAGAGGAAGTGCATGTCCCTTAGGGATGATTCCCTACACTGGAAGATGGGTAGGCATGGATGACTTTACCAATGTGTTGCTAGGTGATCACCAGAGCACTCAGGAGTCAAGAAATGGGCAAGCATTTCTATGGTTTGAGACTTCTGGTTCAGTTTTTAAAATGATGAAATGCCAATTCAGCCTCACAAAATTGATGAGCTACTTTAAATGTTTGTGTTTCACAAAGCCATACTTTCACACATGTACACAGACACACACCAACATAATGACTGCACATCCCTTCTCTGGGTGAGCGCGTCCAGCATCTGAAGTTGAGCATTCATGATGGGAGGTCCAGCCCCATTGGTCTTCCTGAAGGCTCCCCCCCCCCACCACCACCTCCTGACAATTTCTGATACTCATACTGGAGAGAGATCATGAGAGTTTGAGACTCGCAGGAACGCAAAGACTAGTTAGTTCCATGGATTTTCTTTTTTTTTTTGTATGCTGTGTGGTGGGGGGGTCACATATCCTTCCTTTTTCATGTGAATATTCCATTACTGCAGCACCATTTATTGAAAAAAATTTTTAGTGGAGGGAGTGCATGGGCCGGGAATCAAAGCTGGGTCCTCCCACATGGCAGGCAAGAATTCTACCACTGAACTACCCTTGCACCACCAGTTCCATGAATTTTACACTGTGATGTTAAGTTAGAAAAGAGATGCAAATGGCCCAGCACCCCCATTTCTCTAGGAGGCTCTGGAGACCCACGGCTCCCCCAGGACAAGTTTGGAAACCAATGCCTTAGTCTGACTTTCTTTCACAGCTGTCTTCCTCCATCTCAGAGTCTTAATTTAAGAAATAAGCTGTTGGGAAGGGGAGGTGCAGAAAGGAGGAGGTAGGAATTAATGAAAGTCTCCAAAATGTGGCCTGAGAGAATAGATGAAAGTTCACGTCAAAACCTGAAATCCAGGGAGTAGCCTGGATTTTATTTAGGAATGTTAATCACAAGGCATGTAAAAATTAGCACCGTATCACACAAACACAAATAGGTCTATATTACACAGTTATTTTAAATAGTTTTACATTATTTGCTGCTTTCCATTTCTTTTCTCCTTCCTCTTCTCCTCTCCCTATTTCTTCTTTTTTTTTCTCTGCCCCTCCTTTTTAAAATATTCTTTTGATAAACTGCACAGGTCAGGTCAGATTTTATTGCCTTTAGTCAAAAGTGATTATAAGACTAAAGACAAAGGGTCAGCACACTTATCTTCAGGCTGCACGACAGTATATGGAAATACACAGTCCAGGGTAAGAAATTCTATACCTGAAGTTATCATAGCAGTGAAAAATGGTTCAGATTATGCTCTCCTCATGGCATTTACTCATTTCTGTGTGATGAATGGATGTGAGAAGTCATTATTAGAGAACATAATGGTCTCTGATGATGTATTTATGACATGGAAGGATATCACGTGATGAAGTGTTTACAACATGTAATGAGTTTATGTAACAATCTCTTAACAGCCTGCAATTACATTGACTAATTCCTTATAAAAATACTCAACAACATGCTCTCATGTGCATGTACTTGATGTCACAGCACTTTAGTAACAACTCCTCCAAACTGCAAAACCAAGCAACTAAGATGGCTCAATACTCCTTTCCTATGCAGGGTTTATAAACCATCCCAGGTTTGGTTACTCCGCTCCAAGAATTGTCTCTTATTGGAAGTGACCGTGGTAACTAATATAATGCATATGTGCCAAACAGCTTGAGCAGCAGCTTTAAGCCTTAATATAACCATTTGTGACCTCTATTCCTTTGTTACAGTGAGGGGAATATACCCACCTGCTGTCTGGCAGCGGGATAATGTCCGTACTAGCTCCTTTACATCTTATCTAGAATTCCCTCTTGCCTTATTTCACTAATTAGTGAGGAACATGACTCATGACAGGTCCCCACACGTTTAAATATGGAACAGAAATCACATTCCATATGATTAATGCCTGAGCTGTTAAGAGACCAAGGGGTTGACTTGCAGGACGTGAAACGAGGCCCTGAACTTCCTTCTTTCAAGAAAGTGAGTTTCCCAATGCAGGCGAGAGCTGCTGAGCCCATCCTGCAAGATGTGGGAACACACGAGGGATGTGAAGAAGTCGGCCTGTGAGCCAACAGAGAAAAGAGGAACATGTGATGGAAATACCACCGACTAAACTCTCATCGGAGTATGAATGACCAGTTGAAAGGGATTCCCTGAAAGAAATAAACGTGTTCTTAGACAATAGGAATACTAATTTAAATACATGGAAGAAAAAGAAAAACAAGGGAGGATTAAAATCTTTAGTTTGTAAATTAAGAAGAAAGAGGTTGTACAAACTAATTTAAGAGTGGGAGAACTCTATATAATTATCTAAATTGTCATCATGTCAAGAAAAGAAAAACTTTTTGTTTTCCTTCAAAATGTGGCAGATATCACAGGATTCTAACAGGACATGAGAATATGGCTAATTCCTTATAAAAAGACTAAATAATATAACACTGATAGCACATAAATATGACCAGGGGAAATAATCACAGCCTTCATCTGCATAATTTTTATAATTTAAAAAACACTTTCTATAACAGTTAAACTTCAGAACAATCTGCAAACAAGCTCAAGAAAATGTGTTTGTTTTTCGTTTTCTAAGAATTTGAGGAGCTAAATGACTATGTCAATGTTTTGTAACTAAGGCAGACTCTTTTTCCCCCTCCTGAGAAAATCACAATTTCCTCAGGCTGGGTGGAGGCATCAAAGGGCCCAGAACCTACCTGAAGATACCAACTGGAGGAAGTTAACACAAAAGGACCTCCACACACCAAGAGTCCACTCCAGAGTGTGATGGCCTTCAGTGCTTTCAGCAAAACCAGTTCATATGGAAGCAAACCAATCGAACTGAGGGAGAGGCCTGTCATCGAACGGCATTGAGCCTGAGTGCCAATATCTAGAGCTGGCCAGCTATGTTTGGCCTTTAGCGTGGCTTCAAAGAACAAAAACATATTAAAACATCACTTGACACATGGTTCTTAAGTCTTAGCCTCAGAAATTTCATTTTGACAATGTTATAGACTTGATTGATTATTTATGGAGTGACTCACCTGCTCCTCTATGTCCTGATTATTTCTTCTTGTCCAGATGTCCCAGGAACTTCAATGCGAACCCTCCATAAGAAGGAGCAACTGCATTTGAACAGATAAATTGAATTTGAAGACTAACAAGAGTCTGGCCAGTAATCCATTAGGGCAATTTAGTTGAAATACTCTGGCTATTATTTCATCTGTGGTTAGCCAGGCAATTGAGAGAAAAGATATACTGACAGGTACATTGATGAAGCTACATCCTAGAAAATAACTTCTTTCCAGCAAAGACTCACATAGGTTCATTTTCATTTTAAATGTCATCTTAAATGTGTAGTTTTTTTTTTTTTTTTCCGTTTGAATCTCAAAGAAAATTAATGGACCCTCTCTTTTTTTTTTCTTTTAAACTGGATTACAAAGAACTTCAAAAAAAGTTATTTGACATTGACTTTTCACTATCCCCCTTGCTTTCAGCTTCAGAGACATATTCAATTTCCTCTTCAAAGCCAACATCCAATTCTGACAACTGCAGGATATGTTTCACTTGTCCTGCACCACATCCAGTGATCGTTCTGGAATTCTGAGTTGCGAAGGCAGCAGTATTTTCATAGTTATACTTGCAACACTCAGAAAAAGAATATGTGGGGCAAAACTTTTAGACTACAGGGATCACGAAAGTCACAAAAGTGGTTCTTTCTTAATATCGTCAAGATAGGAAGGTGGGAAGAAAAATATATCACTTGAATTGGTAAAAATTACTGTTAAAAACACAGAACATTTAGGATCAGATTTTATTTGTTCAAAATATTTATTAAGAATCTGTCCAGTACCAGATGCCAAATAAAAATGATCCAAATGCAGTCAATACTGCCAATTAATTGAGTAATGTGTTTACTTCCTTTGTTTTTCCTTCAATTAAAAGGATATAGACCAAAATCTATTCCTTATCACTTAGCCACACCCCCTCTCCCATCAAAGGAATTGAGAGGAATTGAGGATTGAGTGACTTCTATCATTTCCTTAAAGAATCCAAAATGTGAGTCTGAATTTTTCTGATAAACACAGGAGGAAACTGTTTTGTATTGACTTTGGAAAGAGAAGCGTGCCTCCATGGGTTCAGCTGCCGTTGGGCCATTTTAGATTGCCCTCTATTGGCAAGGCAGCTCTGCTAGGCTCACGATACTTCACAACTCCAACAGATCAACTCCTTCTACTGCTTCGCTACATGGAATGTGCTTTTTGCATTATCTTCTTTGATATTCACATGTATTATGATCTCCTTCTTACGGATGAGCAAACTGAGGTTCTACAAAACAAGATCACTTCTGTGCAGGTTTAGTTAATTCGTGGTAGATGTAGGCATGGAGTCTCTCTGTGCTGTGGGGCTTTCTTTTAGGCCTTCCTGCATGCTTGTCATGAGAACCCGCTCCACCTCCTGTATTCCGCCATCGCTGACTCTCACTGATGCCTTATTATTCTCCATATTTTAAAACGCTCTTTTTAAAAAGGTGGGGGGTGGGGTGGGGTGGGGTGTGCGAGGGGAGTTCAGTGGTAGAATTCTCACCTGCCATGCAGAGACCTGGATTCAATTCTCGGCCCATTCACTTCCCAAAGAAACCAACAAAAACAACAAACAAAATTCAAGAAATGTTGTTGCAATAACAGGATACTTACATGGAAAAAGAATGAAATGTGACCCCGCCATACAGCGTACAAAAAAAAAAAAGATCTAAAGATACCTTAAAGGAATCTTGAATCAGAGAACTGTACCATGCAGGCATTTTCCTTGGAAGAGGTTTCAAAATTTAAAACCACATCTAGATATCAAGAGTAGTTTGGAGGGCATTCCTTCTTTTTTTCCCTCTTTCCTACTTTTTCTTTTTCCATCACAAAGTCAATAAACTTCAATAGAAGCTTAATACTATTATTATTTTCTAATATTAAGCTATGCAGCTTTATTATTATTATTTGTAAATCAGAGTAAAAAAAGAAAATGACTTTGTTTCAAAGATGAAGTACAAATGTTTACCTCAGAGTGGGTTAAACGTTCAAAGCGGGTGAAGGAAAGGGGCCTCCTTACCACTGGTGGATGTTGTTTATCACCTTATTTCCCAACCTCAGGGCATGGCCTCTTGACATGACCTGCTGGAGAGGGCGGAGGTTGAGAGGGAAATAGGCCAGAGGGCAGAGAAATCACACATCAGCCAGGTCCCAGGGCACAAAGCCAAACGAGGCCTTCGAAGTCTGACAAGGTCTGTCTTTTTACAGGTCACTGAGCCCAGGGCTACTGCTACAAAGAAAATAAGATTTGCATCAGCCACAACTTAAATATCCTTAATAAGGAAAGTGATCAATAAAAGAAAAAAGAGGCCGGAACCCATAGGTCTAGGTAGCAGCAAGAGCGTAACTTGATTTTTTTGTTCCAAATTTTCACCCACAACATTTTCCTTTTAATGTTTATTTGAATGCTTGCATGATATTTAGTATTCATTGGTCCATGGAAATAGTTTAAAAGCCATCATGATTTTTGCAAGACAATTGAGGCAAACTTAGTTTGGAATGGCGCTCTGATTTACTTGTTACTTTTGAAAAGGAAGATTCTAACAAGGTAGATAATACTCTAAAAGAAAGAAATACGTAAGCACCGGAGCATGAAAAGACTACTTCTCCCCCCTATCCAGCTTTATTGCAATAATTAGATTTACCATAATCAATAAAATGTGTAAGCCAAGTTTATTGAGGTATCAATTTCCCATTGCATAATTTCCCTCTGGGAACCTTAATTTTTAATTCAAAAAGAAAAGTGGAAGATTTGTCACACAGATGCCAATGAATGTGTGAGGTTAAGAAAAGCACACGACTCCTTATAGAACTCAAATTGGGGCTTAGAACAATTCTCTCTCCACTACTTCCCATGTCATTTGGCTCACAATTAATTTTCCAGGGAAATGAGATCTGGAAATGGTCAAGATTTAGATCTCTTTGCTTAAATTACAGAAAGATATGCTGGTGATTTGATGATTTTTGGTGATTTTGGTGACTTTTCCTTCATTGTCTCCAATAGTCAAAAGCACACAGTAGCTGTAAATGGTTGGTTTACAAAAGTTGTACCATAAAAAGAAGTGGGTATGGGCTAATTTACAACTCACACATACACCAGTATTTGGACTGGGGCATGAGACTTTATGGGCTTAAAAACTGAGGCTGAAAGTCCAGCTAATGAAGATGAAGGTACTTATTGGCAACATGCAGATTTTTTTTTTTTGGTAGTGGTTATATGATGTGTTTAACTGGTTTAAAAAAATGACCCAAATCCGTCCTCCCTCCCATATCTAAGATCTTTGCAATATGAGATCGTAGCTCCATCTATCAAGAGAAGAGTACATTTCCTTGCCCCTTGAGTCTTAGACGTACTTATGACTGGTTTTGGCCAGAAGGATGCAGTGGAAGTGGTGGCATGCCAATCCCAAGCCTGGGCCTCAAGGGCCCATATCCCAGCCACGCCATGCACCGAAGTCCAAACTAGGATGTTTGAAGACAAGAGACCACATTAAGCAGAGATGAATCTTCCCAGCTGAGGCCATCCTAGACCAGCCAGCTTCCAACCAACTGTGCAGCTGATGCAAGCAAATGAATGAAAGCAGTCAAGACAGGAACTACTCAGGGGCCTTATATACTTGCAAAGAATAATAAATGCTTATTGTTCTATGCCACTGAGTCTGGGGATGGTTTGTTACGTAGAAATAGCTAACTGACACAATATTTAAGTCCTATATTCAGGAACTGACATCAGAGCTCATTTCTAGAGTCTGTGTACTAAAAATTACTAATATAATAGCCACCATTTATTTATTGAGCATTAATTAGATGTAAGGTAATCAGTAAAATGTTTCTGATTGTGTACTGAAAGCCACCCTTATGTGAGCATATTTGGTAGACTAGGAGTGATGGAGGGATTGACCTCTTGAATTTAAGTTATGAAGCAATGTTTAATGTTTAGTGACTATGTAATCACATTATTGAAATAATTGATCCCAATTTACATGATAAATTAACAGTTTACCATTGAATGGCTGGTTTCTTGTATGTGACACTAGCAAGTCAATTAACACAGACCCACATAACTAGTTTTAAACAATTACTAGTATTTGTCTACACTGTATATTTTAAAAATCATCTGATTTCATTTGAGCTACCATCAGATTTCTGTTTGGTTTTTAATAAGATACAGACTCAAGATCCTAAAATAACGAGCTGCTAGGCCAGAGATCATTTGGCAAAGGCAGACCATCATGGCTGCGGTAGACACAGCAAAATGATCCCACAAAGTGAAGCGCTTCAGATTTTGGAGTAAGGATGAGTCAGTGTTCATGGATCTAAGAAGGGATATAAATGCATCTGCTAGTTAAGCACAAGGTTTTTTTCCTAAAGATTAGTAGTATTAGATAAAAGAACAAAATTCTCTTTTAACTAAAAGAGCATGCTGCTAGGATGTTTGTAGTCTTAGAGCTAGCACCTTCTTGATGTCAACACATATTCTAGTCCATCCAGACCAAGCAGTCACATTAACCTCAAACACACAAAGCATGTTCTTACCTCAAGCCTTTGCACTTTGTATCCGCTCAGACTGAAATGCCCTCAAATACTGGCCGGGTTGGATCCTTCACTGGAATTCTGGCCTCTACTCAAATGTCATCTCATCAGACAGACGTTTCATCCCCATCCCATCACTTTCTACAACTCACCATTTATTTTACACGTGCTTTCACGTGTGCATACATGAAATGAGATGCAAACTTCACAAGCAGGGATGTTGTTTTGTTCACTGCCATATCTATCTCTAATGTCTAAAATAATGCCTAGCACTTTTATATTGGATTTTACCCAGAATGGTACATATGTGTGTTGTGCGTTCAGCAAGAATGGTATAAAAACCTGACTTACACCAAGTACATTCAGAGAACAGTCTTAATTTCCACATATGCATTCAAATATGTTGCCTATTCCTTACTTTTTAAACAGCAGAGACAGGGCTGATATATGCTTCACTTATAGAAATATTTTTTTCATTTTGTACCTAAAAGATAGCTTCATGAAGGTCCAGATGGACGTAATTTAAGACATAATTGAATTTTGTGTCTAGAAATTATATCTTCCTCTGTTCTTTTCAATGAGCTTTTTTAAAAAAAATCCAGTTATTGTTAAAATTAAAATTCATGAACTTTTGATCCCCACCATCAATTATGACTCAGTTTGAAAGACTACATTTTAAATTTAATTCTAAGTACAGATAATATTTTAATCACAGCAGAGATGTGTAAATAAAGCAGTTACCATTGTAAGCAACCAATGAATTCTCTGGTTTTTATGTCCTGAGCTAAAGGCATGCATAATTTTTGCTTAGCTGTAATTATATTGTGATTTAAAACTTAACTGAGGGGCAGGCCACGGTGGCTCAGAAGGAAGAGTTCTTGCCTGCCATGCTGGAGACACGGGTTTGATTCCCCCTGCCTGCACATGCAAAAAGAAAAAAAAAAAAAACTTAACAGAGGGGAGGGGTGTTTTCCCCACTCTAGTATCTGGGAAATGGGAAATCCGAGGTAGTTTTGCTGAGTGCTCACTTGAGTTTAGGGTGAGGCTTTTCCTTCCATATCCCCCCTCTTACTGTAGGCATTCAGGGCTCTAAGTTTGGATAAGGCCAGGAGGCATGTTGGATGCTGCCAAAGGGAGTTTGTCACTTGACGTCTGTGGAAAGTTCAGCAGGACTACTTCTTGGGTGTAAGAAAAGCCTCCACTCACAAATTTGCTGGAACGACAAGCTGTGGGTCTCTGGAAGCTGATTCAGCTTTCCAGCAGATCCTGGTTTCTTAAACAATGCTCTCTCATTGCTGTCTTATGTAAAAATACATGAAATACTTCTTAATAATATACACAAAGCGAGAGGCAGAATCATAATGTAAATTAGTGTTAATGGAAAATCAACAGTATGTATATAAGCATAAATCCAGGAACACCTAAATAAATACCTAATTAAATTAAATATAACTTTTTTTTTTGGTCCAGATTAAAAGCGATCGATCAAGGAAAAGATAGTTCTTCCTCACAGACATCCATAAAGAAATGTACCAAGAGCCCTCAAAAAGAAGTGAAAACATCCAAACTAAAGAATGACATCATCTCCTACAGACCCTTACTGCCCAAAAGGTGTCCTCACACCAGCAGTTCTGGGGCTCACCTTGGGGCTGGCTTGAAATGCAGGATCTACGACTCCACCCCAGAACTACTGAACTAGAAGTGGCATCTCAACAAGACCCCCAGGGAATCTCAGGCACATTTCAGTTTGGGAGGTCCCAGGACACGGCATCCTTAGATTAGCCACCCTATCTCACTGACACCCATTTCCCCCAAGGAACTAGTAGCTCCTTGCCAAACGCCAATTTAGGGAATTTTTTGCTCTTTGGTCTGCCCCATTCTCCAGACAATCTCCACAAATACAGCTTCTCACAGGCTTGATTTTATGTATTAACTAGTAATGATTTTCCAATTGCATTTCCTGCCAAGGGCCTGATTTTATTTACAATTTTGGAGGAGGGAACTGAGTAGACTGGGGAACCTGGCAAGAATATGTGTGTGCACAGAAGGCCTTTCCCCTCTAGTGCAGAGATCTGCAGGCCCAAGACTCTTCTTAGAAAAGTGTTTTTCAAACCTAGGATAAGAAATTATGGCTTGCTCATGAAATTAATATAGCAGATCATAAGCAGCATTGAAACTTAGAGCAGAAGAGCAGTGAAAAGAAAGAAATGGCATGTAATAGAACATCGAAGAATAGCACCTAGAGTAAGGGAAGTATTGCTTTGTGAAAATTATGTTCCCATTGTATATATACATGTATATGTGTACTAGTTTCCAAGCTACATGCAGGGTTTGTTTTGTTTGTTCATGTTTTGCGTTGGCCACCAGTTAAAAGTTTGAAAGTCATTGCCTTAGAATATAGCTTTGAATACACTCTAATGCAGAGGTGTAAAGAGGAGGTTTACTTTGTGAGATATCAAGGGGAGAAATGTTATAATTTCCAGTTGTCAGAGGGCATAGTTAATAGTAAAGGTTTAAGATAAAAATCTGTAAAATTATGTAATTAAGATTTCTACACCAGAACCAACATTCAGAGTTTATAAAGGATATGTGAAAGGAAATCCATCATTAATACAATATTTCTTCAGGGACATGGGTGCCTGGTTTAATTTTCAGAAATATGGATTTGAAATAGAATTTTGGAAATGTCAGTGTTTCTGATTCCTGAATTGCAGTAATCTTCCACTATTTGAAGGTTGTTGTGACAAAGGTATCATGTCCAGTTTCTAAGAAGAAAGTACGATTTAAGGCTCTCCCCCAAAAAACTTACTGGGCATGAAATGTCTCCTCCAAATCAGCATTTATTAATTGTATGTAAGATGTTTAGCAATATAGTTATTTGATCTGCCATCAAATATATATGAGGTTGCCATATTTAATTAATCACAAGAGGTGTTTTAGATTTTTCAACCCAAGATTGGTAGAAAACTAACCTCTAGGGCAGATAATTGACATCTTTCACAGTGAGAAACTTCCTCATAAAAATAAGTTGGGATTATTTTTGCCTACAACTTTGAATTAATGTACCAATATCTTATGACATGCAATTTTATTCAGATTTTCACTCCATTTTCTTTAGGAGAACAATTTTACAGAAAATTTATTGACTGAGAGCCAATGTGGTATCATGTGTCATAGCTAGGAGCTTGTGCATAAGAAGTTGCTTTTAAAAATAATGATGGTATATCGGAGTCAGTAACTGGGTTCTGACTTAAATGAATTGAGATTCATTGGCTGTTCCATAAGCTATAGTATTTGGCATAGTCGTTTTGTTTCCTTTTCTAAAGGGTCAATACTTTTTTTTTTTAGTGAACATTATATATTAATATGTAAGAATTCATTTGTAAATTTATCTTTATACATAACTGACTTCACTCATAAAATAATTTGGACTTAATGTCAAAAGGACAGTATCAGTGGAGATGGTTCTTATATTTCATCTTTAATAGCTAAGAACTTTGAAATGGTTTCCAGAAGATAGATAGATAACAGAGCGAAACATTTTTTTTGCATTAATATGTATATAGATGACATCAGAGAGATTTCTGTGGAAGATGCACACAAATGATATTGAAGCTTTTTCATTCATATCAGCTGATATATTTATTTCATTCATAAAATAAAATGCTACCAGAGGGACTTCACCCCATGGCACAGGGGACTGAGTGCTTTGAGTCAACTATTAAAGCTGTAGAAACACAATTAGTTATGAAGAGTAACATTAAAACAATCTGATTTGGGATTTATAGTGCTAGTGAAACTTTAAGAAAGCAAAGGTATAATCACACTCCAAAATAGAGGAGATCTTTTGATTATCTGGTTGCTGTTCAAAATAATTTAAACCACTTAGTAAAGCACATGATTCATAAATTTAAAATCTAGGCAAAGAGCAAACACCTCTGCTCCTTGGCAAGGCAAAAAAGAAAGCTCTGGTACTACACAACCATGGAAGTCAGAGACCTAAAAGAGCCAGCTATAATCCTTTCTGGTAGATTTGCAAATAAATTATATTTACCATATTAGAAGAAGGATTGCTTTTCTGATTAGAAGTGAAAGGAGCGTTATGCAATAGTATGAAGGGTTGACTGTTGACAATAAACACCAGTTTTTTTTTTAGTGTGCAGTGTGTGTGCGAGTGGGTGTGTGTGTGTATTTAAGGGACATATGATTTTCTGGGTTGCCCCTAAAGAGAAGCTTAATTTTCTTAAGTGTCTAAGTTAAATTGGGCTGCCTGTACTTCATGGACTTATAGAGACATAATTGCGCCTAGGCTACGATGGGTAATTTTCAGGTTTAAGTCTCCGTTGAGTACTTGGATATATTGGTGATTATAATTGCTGCTCACAGCTGAAAGGTTGAAAAGTTCCAATGAACAATTCATTCATTGTCTTATTCACATCTGGGTTAATGTTTCCTTCTTGGATAACTCTGTACCACTCTGTTCTTTGCTTCTTGCCACAAGATAGCAATGCCAATTTCCCTCTGTTTACTTGAAAGCTCTCAGGGCTGATGTATCAGTCCTAGCCACAAATTAATGGAATTCTTTCCAGCTGCAATGCCTTCAGATAGTCGAACAATAAGCCAAAACACTGAATTGCTTTGGCTGTTTTCCTCTTAACTATATGCCATTCTTAGAGATGATGTAAACACAATTACTGGTTGCAGTGACCATAACATTTAAGATCTTTCAAAGAAATATATGAAGCTGTTTTGGAAAGCCCCTGGGTCAAAAAAAGAAAACAACAACAACAACTCAAATCTATTTATTGCCTGAAGCTAGAGGGCATATCATCTCAGAAGAAAGAGAATTACAAAAGGAAAGATACAAGTGTTTGCACTAAATAAAATGGTGTAGGGGTCAATAGCTGAACTCTGGAACCCAATCTGCCTCCTGGGTTTACATCTGGCCTGGGTTATTGGAATTATCAGCATTGTTTCAACTCTCTATGGGATGAAACTTTGGAAAAGGACCGTGGAACAAGGAGATGCCGTGGGGGGCTCCCAATGTCCTGGAAATGAGGTATAGTTGACTCCAGATCACCAGTTAATCTGAGAGCAGAACATCTGGTGAAGTGAGCCATTTTGTCCCAGGTAAAAAGGAGTTGGAAGATACATGGACAACTGTGGCAGCCTAGGTTTTGTGGCCTTATGCTGAAAGACCAAGGGTGGGCCATGGTGGCTCAGCAGGCAGGATTGCTTGCCTACGATGCCAGAGGACCTGGGTTCAATTCCTGGTGCCTGCCCATGTAAAAAAAAAAAAAAATACCAAGCTGACTAGTATGGTTGAACTGATAGAGTGTTTGGACAGACAACTTTTGACTCTTGAATCTTAAAATATCTGGTGACTCACCCTCTATGTTGTACCTACTTGATGTTCTCAACAAATTTGTTGGATTGAGTTGATCCTAAAATTAATCTGACTTTAAAAAATTTTAATTAATTAAGTTTCTTTCATTCCATCAAAACTTTTTCCACTCTTGGAGAAGTCCAGTTTGGAGCTATGACTTCAGTCCCAGAGTAGTTGTTCTCAACTCTGCCTGCCAATTAAGTTGTTAGAGAGATGTTTAAAATATTCATACTGGGGCCCCTCTCACGTAGAGTCAGATTCAGGTGGTTTGGGGTGGAATCAAAGAATAGATATTTAAAAAGAGTTTCTCAGATGAGTCTAATGTATGGCAAAGATTAGAAACTCTTGTTTTAAAGGTAATCAGAAATGACTGAAATAAGGATGAAATGGGAAGGTCATTTAAAGAAAGAACTTTGACTACTTTGTGCTTATCTATTTGTGTATATTTTTTTTTCTGATTTTTGCATCATTTTACTTATTTTCCCCAAAGTGACCTAATCTTTATTAAAAGTAGGAAATGCAAGATATATGCATATATATATTTCAGAACAGCAGAATGGAGTATATGTGAGTTTCTCTAAACTCACCAATTTCACCAATTCACATAGCTTAGTGCCATGTATGTTTGTCTGTGGGGATAGGGAATGGGACAAAAATAAAAAAGGAATATGAGCCCAGTTCTGGCACTAAAGGAAATGATTAATCTTTTGCAAGGAGGAGATCAGATATATATGTATCAAATAATTAGAAGAAATCAAATATAAACAGTCTAGAATAGAAATAAACTTCTGCCAAAATTTATAGCCCAAATGAACTCAAATTTGCCCTTGAACTTGTATTTTTTCCATTAATATTATTGATTGAGGAAGGAAACAGAATATGCTTGACTCTCTGAAAGATTAGAAATCTAAAGAGTTCAAGTTTATATATTAACTGAAGAAAATAATCACCATACAAAAGCTCTAAGAAAAGAAAAAAGTGGGCACATGCAAATTATGTATGGATAGGATGGTTGCTGGAAAATGTAACGATTCTGAAATTTGATGATGTTGGGCAATCTGGTCCTTTCTAAAATATCTTCCTGGCAGAAATTTCCCTCTTAAGCTCAAATTTGATGAAATCATATGGTTATAAATCAAGTCCAGAAATGGAGATCAGTAAATATACCACATCCTCCCAATGGTTTTTGAAAAAATCCTATCCTGCTTCTCCCAAGGAGAAATGTCTTGATTATGTGGAATTTGTCATTTTCAACTCTAAAACGTTATTCAAATCAACAGTCTTTTCAGTATCTTACTTAAGCATTTTGCTACTGAGTCAAAGAATTAATTCAGGAGGATGAGAAAGTGGACACTGAATTTACAAGCACATCCTTAAAAGCATGAGTCTAAGTAAGATCCTCCACTTCCACTTAAGAAAAAGCTGTGATCATTTCATTGGCAACTCTTCAATTAAGAAAATGTATTAACATAATGACTTAGGTAGTGAAAATTTCATGAATGTATTAAAGTCTTCCCTGGCACATCAATCCCACTAAAGTCTTTTTAATAATGATGGAAATGCTGGTGATTTTCTCTTCTACAAAAGTCCTTAACTGTTAAGTATCTCTCCAAAATACTCCCTCTTTGGGGAATACCACCTGTTCTCTCTGCCCTTTCTTCTCCTGGCAAGCTTTCATGCATCCTTCAGGATTTAGGATTAGCTAGAATCTCTTGTTTAAAGTTTCCCTTGGCCCTCTCTCCACCCCAGCCAGAGTTAGGTTCTTTGTAGTTCCTGTGTAACAAACCGTTGTGAAGCAATTTTAATTGATTAATTGTTTAATTAATTCTGCCCTGTATTTCAATTATTTATGTATCAGCTGGTCAACCTGTGTCCATTTTATTTTTATTCAAACAATATGATTTCAAGTTCTATTTGACTTGTCATATTTTAATG
Organism: Tamandua tetradactyla; assembly: GCF_023851605.1. NCBI lineage: Eukaryota > Metazoa > Chordata > Mammalia > Pilosa > Myrmecophagidae > Tamandua > Tamandua tetradactyla. Next base: position 53,916,852 of record NC_135327.1, on the reverse strand, counting down.
TAATTTGTTTTGATGTGAGTAGCTCATGTTTGTTGTAAACAAAATAGAAACTAGACAAAAACCAAAAGAAAAATATCACCCATAATCCTACCAACCAGAGACAGCCACTTGTAATACTTGCTGTATTTACTTCCAGATATACATCCGATACTATTATAAGTAGGCTGTGTCCAGATATTTACTCCTTTTGATAATACTTGATTGATAACCTCATTTATAAACCTGGGCACATTTATACAATTATTTTCTTAAGCTAAATACTAAGATGAAAATTGTTTCAACCGATGTGTCCTTTCTGTTTTTTTAAGATCTGATTTATAATCGAAACTGATATCCAGAAAACGTTCCAGTTTACTCTTCTAAGAGAATATGAAAGCTCCCCTATGCTATGACAGTAGTGTTTATGTTTCTTACCTAAAGGGCAGAGAATGTTTTATTCCTGTTGCATTTCTAGTGCTGATAGCACTGTCTAGCCCAGCAGGCCTTTGGATCGGAAAAAGGATGAATGAATGGAAGGTGGATAGAAAGAAGAAAGGTGAATTTATGTTCACTGTCAAAGCAATCTCCCTGTTCTCAGCTTTTCAAATCAGAAGTTATTTAAAAAGCAACCTTTTAGAATGCAGGTTGAGGTGCTGGTTCCATTTCTTCACCTCTCTTTCATCCTCATGTTGTGATAGCCTCATCGAAGGCATAGTATATTCTCCTTTGATTTGGAACTCAGCCCTGGCTTTGTTCAATGTCATGGAGGTGGCAGTGACAACAGGCTGTTTCCAGGGAGGCCTGTGGGTTTTCGCTGGCCTTCTTATGTCTGTGTCCCCAGAGAAGCACATCCTTAGGTCACAGCTGCCCCTTCAGCCTGAGCCACAGGTGAAACATGGGGGAAAGATCTGCACACCCTTAATTACCCATACCTGCATTGAACCAGCTGACCTGCCCCATGAAGCAGATTCTTCCTCAGATATCACAGGCTTAAAGCCTTCTATTCCAGCAGAGCCGAGCCAACATCAACCGAGTCCCAGCTGACCTGCAGTGGTGTGAACTATAAGTGGTGTTGCTTTAAGACTCTGAACCTTGGGGTAATTTCTTACATGGTAGTTTTCCTGATGTAATTCTCCCCACAAGGCTATAGCTTTCTGGTTTTCCTTCCATAGGCTACCAAGTCATGAAAAAAACAAAGCAAACCTCAGACATGACATTTTGTGCTCTATCATATGTGGAGGACACATGGACTGCTCAGTGGAAACATCAGGGAGCTTCTTGAAAGATACTAGTTCAAATCCTGCCACCACCCATTGTTCTGTGACATTTTTCATTTCACTTAATGTGTCTGAGGTTTAGTTTCCTCTTCTCCAAAATGAAGATAAGAAAGAGTTCCCTGTCATGGGGCTCTATGAAAATCAAAATAAATAATGCACAAATATTTATCCTTGAAATCTATTTAGTCATTTCCTCTCTATATGCTTTCCTTGAAATTTGATGTTTAGCAATGTGTACTTATGATGGTTGAGTTGATGTGTCAACTTGGCCAGATGATGATGCACAGTTGTCTTATCAAGCAAGCATTGGCCTAATCATTATTGCAAGGCTATTTTGTGGGTTATTAATAAACCAGAGGGCTGATTTCATCCATAGCTGATTATATATGCAGTCAGCCAAGGGGAGTGTCTTCAGCAATTAGTGATGCTTAATCTTATCAGCCAAAGGCTTTAAGGGAAATTCAGAAGAGAGGATCTCCCTTTCTGCTTCAGCCAGCAAGCCTCTCCTAGGGGATTTATTGAAGACCTGCATCTAAATTGTCAGCTTGCAGCTTGCCCTCTGGAATTTGGACTCATGCATCCCTACAGCTGTGGGAGACACTTTTATAAAATCCCATATTTATGTGTATCTCCTGTTGGTTCTGTTTCCTAGAGAACCCTAATACAGTTTGGTACCAGTAGTGGGGTGCTGCAGTTTGCAAATGCCAAACATGTTGGAATGGCTTTTTACATGGATAAGGGACAGATTCTGGAAGACTTTTGAGAAGATGAATAGGAAAGGCCTGCATTGCTTTGAAGAGACTGCTCATAGAAATATGGATGCTAGATTTCTTCCAATAAGGACTTAGACAGAAATGATGAATGTGTTGCTGCAAACTGCAAGAAAGGCAATCCTTGATTTAAAGTAGCAGAGAATTTGACAACATTGAGTCCTGGTATCAGATGAAAGGTGGAATTTGAAAGTGATGAACTCAGATGTATAGCTGAGGAAATTTCCAAACTAAATGTGGAAAATGCAACTTGGCTTCTTCTTGCAGCTATAGTAAAATGTGACGGTAAAGGGAGAAGCTAAGAACTAAATTCGTGGGTACAAGGAAACCAGGAACTGATAGTTTGGAAAATTCTGAGCTTTTGGAAAATGAAACCCCAGAGAATAATGCCCCACATGAGGATTTAACCAAATATGGAACCAGACAGAAAAAAATCCAGTCAGAAAAGCCAGGATTAGAGAAGGAGTTATCCAGAAAGGATTTGTGAAAAGTCCTATTCTCTGTTGGTTTTGACCCCTGTCTATCCATGCAAAGTCAACGATTATTTTGTGGGAGATTTGTATGAATGGAACAACTGCCAGTCTGGACTAAGGGGGACAGATTGAAGTAAAAATGACTTCAAAGGCAGAACCATGGAAACTAAGGTCCAGAGCCAGGAACTCTAAGGCCAGGAGAGTGGGTTCACCTATGCATGCAGAGAGGGTGATTTTGCCTTGGAAGCAGAGGGTGGGCCTTCCACTTCATTGCTCTGGAAAAGTGTTGCCCCTTCAGGCCTCAGAAAGGGTGGTACACATTTCCCTGCAATGGGAGAAAGCCTGGCTGCTACCCCACTGTTTGGAAGAGGTTGGGCATGTGCCCCAGAGATGGCAGAGTCTGGTTGCCACTCAGATGCTTGAAGAGGGTGGAACAAGAACAAGGTGGTCTCCCCTGCTTGGATGTGTTAAAACCCTCACCCCCATGTTTAGAGAGAGAAGGGCCACTGTGTAAACTTTAGAAAAGGGTGGGACTGCCACTTTCTCAAGCCCCAAGGATAAATGATCCTCAGACCTCAAAATCTAATGAAACCTGCAGGTTTCCACAATTGTTTGGGATCTTTAAGCCCTGTTTTCTTTCCAATCTCTCCCTACGGCAATGGGATCATCCATCCTATGACTGTCCCTTCTGTGTATATTGGCAGCAAATAACTTGTTCTGAGTTTCAAAGGTTTATGGCCAGAGAATAATTTTGCCTTAGGGATAGACCATGCCTGTAACTGATTTTGATGAGACTTTGTACTGTTCCTGACTTTATATTATATTTGTCTTGTTACTGAAATGGTTTAAGGCTTTTAAAATGTTTTGATTAAATGAATGAATTTTGTTTATGGAAAGAACATGTCTTTTGGGGTCCAGAGGGTAGAATGTGCTGATTTGAAACTGTTACATACCTGAGAAAAGTCATGCTATTTTAACCCAATCTTGTGAGTGTAGGCTTATTGGGCATGGGATCTTTTGATTAGGTTGTTTTCATGAAGATGTGACCTCACCCATTCAAGGTGTCTCTTAATTAGTTTATTGGCATCCTTAGAAGAATCAACACAGAGAGCAGCTGCCTAGACATAGATATTTGCAAATGCTTGGAGAGCCAACATAGAAAGCCACTGGAATCAGAAGCTGAAAGCAATACAAGCCAAGAAAAATGACCAGGAGATGCCAGCTATGTGCCTTTCCAGCTGACAGAGACACCTCAGACATGATTGGCCTTTCTTTTTTTTTTGCATTGTAAAAGTTATATCTTTATACAATCGTCTTTGAGAATTAGAGCTACTGGAACATAGCTCGACAGGTTCAGGTACTTCTCTTCAGCTACTCCAATACACCACAAACTAAAAAAAGATAGCTATATAATGCATAAGAATTGCCTCCAGGATAACTTCTCAACTCCTTGAAATCTCAGCCACTGAAACTTTATTCTGTCTCATTTCTCTCTTCGCCCTTTTGGTCAAAAAGCCTTCCTCAATTCCTTGATGCTGTATCCAAGCTCATCCCTGGATTTCTAACCCACATTTCCAGGGAGATTTATACCCCTGGGAATCATGTCCCACATAGTGGGGAGGGCAATGAGTTCACCTGCTGAATTGGCTTAGAGAGAGAGGTCACATCTGAGCAACAAAAGAGGTTCTGTAGGGGTGACTTATAGGCCTAATTTTAAGTAGACTTAGCCTATCCTTTGCAGGAACAAGTTTCATAGGGGCAAATCCCAAGATTGAGGGCTTGGCCTATTGATTTGGTTGCCCCTCTGCTTGCAAGAATATCAGAAATTCTCCAGATGGGGGAGTTGTATATTTCTTCCTTTCTCTCTAGTCCCCTAAGTCTCCAAAGGGACTTTGCAAATACTTCTTTATTCACTGTCCAAATTACTCTGAGATATATCAGCGCATCACACTAACCTGTACAAACCAACAAAATCTCACACCCTATTTGAAATTCCATGTACTTATGGTGTTCAACTAAACTGACCGTACAAGTTAAATCAGGTAATGCACTACCAAAATGTAAATTTTATACCAAATAAACATCTCTCCCTTTGTTCTCACACAAAAGTTGAAGTTTTAAAATATGGACAATATCATCCTTTATTTACCCTGTATTATGCTGTACCTTAGTCTTGTCCAGACCAGCTTCCTTTATATCTCTACTTGAAGTCTGGGATCAGCCTTTCTTGAGTGAAGTTATCCTTTTTCTTATTGACACCTTAATTTGGACATCTTAAGACCTTATAACTGTACACTTTTAATTTAATAAATCTCCTTTATAAAAGCTAATCCACTTCTGGTATATTGCATTCTGGTTGCTAAAGCAAACCAAATAGTATTTATCATATTTACATATTTGCATAATAGGTATGTTGGATTGAAAGTGCTGTGTACCCCAGGAAAGCCATGTCCTTTAATCCTGATTCAATATTATAGGGTGGAAACCTTTGGTTAGATTGTTTCCATGAACATTGACCCACTCAATTGTGGGTGTGACCTTTTGACTAGGTTACTTCCATGGAGATATGGGACACCCAATTGTGGGTGTGGTCTTTTGATTAGATGAAGGTGTGACTCCACCCATTCAAGGTGGATCTTAATTAAATTACTGGAGTCCTTTAAAAGAGGAGACATTTTGGAGAAAACACTGTTGCTTAGAGCCAACAGATGCAGGCGTTTGGAGATGTTCAGAGTGCCAGCAGAGAGAGCAGATGCCTAGACATGGATGTTTTAGATACAGGACTGAGCAGATAGAGCCATGTGTCTTCCCATGAGATGCCAAGCAAGCCAGAACCCAGAGTTGTGTTCCAGAAGAACTAAGTGATGACCCACAGACACTTAGGGAGGGAACCATTGGCATTAGAAGCTGGAAACAATGGAACCAGGATCAAGGACCTGTAGGTGCCAGCCACATACTTTCCCATATGACAGACATCGGCCTTTCTTGACTGTAGGTATCTTTCCCTGGATGCTTACTGATGTTTGGACATTTTTGTGGCCTTAGAACTGTAAACTTGTGACTTAATAAATTCCCTTTATAAAAGCCATTCCATTTCTGGTATATTGCATTCCAGCATCATTAGCAAACAAAAACAGTAAGTTAAATCAGTTGTATGTGTATCTCTCTCTTCTCTTCTCATCTCAACTCATCCCTTCTTGTCTTATTTCTTCTTTTCTCATCTCTTCTCTTCCTCTCTTTCTCTCATTCTTTCTTTAGGACTATTGCTTTGACTCTTTTAGATCTAAAGGCCTTTCTCTGATTGCATCCTGTAACGTGTATTTACTAAATATTGGTCAAATATTGGCTATCCATAGTTGATCTGAATTTAGTGACCAAGCATAAATAGTATAAAAGACAATAATCTGTAGTGATTCTTGCCTTCTGTACTGCTGAGAAGTGTGCATTTCTAGTTTAAAAGGCCCATTAAGTTTTGAATGTCCTAAGGAGCTCAGAAGTAAATACAAAACCAGTAAGAGACCTCTGTCAGAAAATTAAAACAATTCTATCCTTTATAAAATGATGCAATTAAAAAATGGTTAGAGATGCTAAATTAATTCACATGGGTTCTAAGATCAAAAGGGAAGAAAACCCTTAAAATACCAAAAAGACAGCTAAAAATCAACAGGATGCATAAAAAGTGCCTTTAAATGTCTAAAAGTTGTTCACCTATAGATGAATTAGTACTGGGAAATGTGGTTCTTAGAAAAACAACCTAGGACTGAGGAAACAGGAATCGAGCATAGTGTTTGGATAGTAGAAGGATAAGAGGTACAGTTAGAGAGAGCTGGTTTAGGAGGTGCAATTTATCCTGAGGAGGCTGGGGGAACCCCTGCAGAATTTTAGGCAGAGATGTTGCCAAGACATTCTGTCCATGATATGGAGAGTGGACTGGACAAGCAAGTCCAAGGCAAGAGTTATATGCAAGTTTTTGTAATCAATCACATGAGGGATGATGGAAATGGTCATCTATCCAGGCTAAAATAGGACTTCAGTTGACTGCCTCAGAAATCCCTCAAGGGTGAAAGAGGATCTCAGTTACTATAGGGAGCAGGGTCCTATGCCCAAAGAAATGGGACTGAAAGTAGCTAGATGAAATAATCATTAATACCCTTGATAGGTTAGAGGAAAACCCAGAACTGGGGCAGAAAACCTTATGCAATGTCAATCCAAGGAAGAGGCGGTGACTCAGATGGGTTGCACAGAGTGCCCAGGGGCTCACCTTACTACAACAGAGATGATTTTCAGGTTGTGCCAACTGGTGGGAGAAGGGACTATGAGTTGTATCATCAGGACCATGGGTTCTTCTTGACTTGACAGGAGAGAAGGGCTGAGCCAAGCAGATTGCCATCCTCAAGGGCTCAGGCTGGGACCGGCGGCCTAAAAGCAACGTAAATTGCCCAACCCTTGCATAAGCTTCTTTCCATGAGACCAGGTTGTTTCATGTACTTTGTGACACGCTGGGATTGGCATTAATGTGTGGCTGTTACATTTGGGGAGAGATGTCTTATGCTGCAATCAAGAATTATCCACACTTAAGGAATAATCATTTCCATTGTAACACAATCCCTTTAGGACATGAAAATATTATTCTTCCTCTCTTCGTCACATTGAATGTCTACTACTTTTGTATTTCTTTCACTAAATTGCAAGTCAGAGCTTTAATAGGAGACCACATTTTCCAAAAATCTGATCCAAATTCTGGTTTGTGCAGGCAACTGAATGATTTTGAATCCATTGTTTTTTTTTTTTTTAACATTTTTTTATTAATTAAAAAAATGAACAAACAGAACATTTAGTTATCATTCCATTCTACATATACAATCAGTAATTCTTAATATCATCACATAGTTGCATATTCATCATTTCTTAGTACATTTGCATCGATTTAGAAAAAAATAAAAAGACAACAGAAAAAGAAATAAAATGATAATAGAGAAAGAAAAGACTATACATACCATACCTCTTACCCCTCGCTTTCATTAACCACTATTTCAAACTGAATTTATTTTAACATTTTTTCCCCCTATTATTTATTTTTATTCCATATGTTCTACTCTTCTGTTGATATAGTAGCTAAAAGGAGCATCAGACATAAGGTTTTCACATTCACAGAGTCTCATTGTGAAAGCTATATCATTGTTCAATCATCATCAAGAAACATGGCTACTAGAACTCAGCACTACATTTTCAGGCAATTCCCTCCAGCCTCTCCACTACATCTTGAACAACAAGGTGATATCTACTTAATGCGTAAGAATAACCTCCAGGATAGCCTCTCGACTCCGTTTGGAATCTCTCAGCCATTGACACTTTGTCTCATTTTACTCTTCCTCCTTTTGGTCGAGAAGTTTCTCTCAATCCCTTGATGTTAATTCTCAGCTCATTCTAGGTTTTTTCTCAGTCCCTTGATGCTGAGTCTCAGCTCATTCCAGGATCTCTGTCCCACGTTGCCAGGAAGGTCCACACCCCTGGGAGTCATGTCCCACGCAGAGAGGGGGAGGGTGGTGAGACTGCTCGCCATGTTGGCTGGAGAGAGAGGCCACATCTGAGCAACAAAAGAGGCTCTCTTGGGGGTGACTCTTAGGCCTAAATTTTAAGTAGACTTGACCTATCTTTTGTGGGGTTAAGTTTCATGTGAACAAACCCCAAGCCTGGGGGCTCAGCCTATAGCTTTGGTTGTCCACACTGCTTGTGAATCCGCTGGTTTTTATCCAACTATATTCTTACATTCAACAAATTAGTCTTTGGATTTGGATCAGAATTCTGTGTTCTCTAAGACAGGCACACTCAAGTAAAAGACATGATCACACCTCTGTTTTAATGTGTAACCAATTTAATTATATTTGCCCTAGGAATGTAATAATTTCAGTGGGTTCAAGCACAAAAAATTAAAATGTTAGACATCTTTACAATTAAAATAACTTTAATAAGAAAGTACTTTTTGTTGTAGAATGTGAGGTTATAGACACAAGAAACTCAAGCAATTGTTACATTTAAGTGTCTGGTTCAGTGTTAAGAGTGTCTTGGAAGTTTAAGCTGAACAATGTGAAGCATATTAAATGGACGATCACGTGGCTGATGAATGAGAAGTTAACCCAAGCCCAGACAACAGTCCCTTCATTCTTCCTGTTTTTTCTGCAAACACATTAAAAAAAAAAATACATACTTTGCATCCCATGCCTTACTTTGCCTATCTGAAAAAACGAAGTGACTTCCCAGTCTTATTTTCTGAGCGTTAATTATAAATCAACAAAATAATGAAAGCAGCTGTCAGAACTATTTTATAACATGAAATATATTTTAATTGCTTTAATTTTATTATTGATCCTGTGGAATAATTTTTCTTACTTTTAATTTGTCTATTAAGATTTGTAAAACAGCAGATTAAAAACATTGTTGTGATAAAAGGAAATAAAGGGTGTTTTTACTGGTAAACTTATCCCAGAGACTCATACTTGGGACAATTGAGGCTTGATGTGCTGGACCATTCTGATTTTCCATGAGGCATTGCTGCAATTTTAAAATACTCAGGCAATAATCTGCGTAAATCAGTTCAATGTTTACATAAGGAATGAATAGGCCTGATATCCTATAACCTCTCTTTCCCTTCCTTCTCCCTTTGAGGAATTTGTTGTTAGTGGTGTTTTGTTAATCATTCCATGTTGAAACCCACATCGAAAGCCTTTTATCAATCATTAAAAAAAAATAGAGGAGAATCAGAAGGCAATTTGGAGTAGAGAGGGAAGCAACTTAAACCTCTGACGAAGTAAGGAACTGAATATTAAATCAATACAAGGAAGTTCAGGTCAAAGATTGGATTTTGAGAAAAAACTGGTACTCTAAAAGTTGGGGATGTCAATGGACAATTCCTATCATTTGAGAAGAAAGAAAAGAAAGCATGTAGCATGAAAAATCAGAGATAAGGTGTGGGCCTTAATAGGAGATAAGATATTGTGTTTCAAAATAATGGAATAAATAGAGCTTCTTTTCTAGCATCTTCTTACCTTGAGGACCTCTTAAAGTAAAAAAAGTAGAAAACAAACAAACAAAAAAACAAACCCACAGAGAATAAGAAAGTCTGTGGTTCAATAAACTAGGAGATTTCTGGACCCTAAAGATGTAGTAGGCATAAAAAATGGTCAATATTTGTATGTAGTAGTAGTCTAGGTATTAGGTCAAAATGATAGATGACTCAGAAAAGAAAGCTAAACCAAAATATGACTTTGCAGACCAGGGCTGGGAGACAATGGTGTAGAAACTGATGAACCCCAACCCACTTTTCTTTGCAAAGCAGAGAATGGCATAGGAATTGGCAGACAGGAAGAGGGTAATGGCAACTCTTGGAACAAGGAAGAACAGCCTTGTTCAAAAGTCAGTTAAAGGAGAAATTGAACCAGAAAAATATCAGAGGTTAAGAATGACAAGCCCAGAGGAAGATGAGCTCGATGTGCTCTTCCAACAAGAGGATTAATAACAGTTTGCAAACCACAGGCTGAGAAACCCCCTCCAGCCTCTGGACCTGTCATTAGGGTCTACCCCTTCCCAGATGGGCCATCAGAGGTTCTTTCTGTGAAGAACCAGGATGTCACCCCCAAGAGACCAAGAATGTCTTCTATTTGGCATGCCTGGTGGTTCAGCCATCCAGTCACCGGGACCCCAGAGTGATCCTCATCAGTATAAAAATCCCATAGATAACACAGAAACCTCCTAGTCAATGATTTGCTATGTTACAGTGAAGTGTAAGTGGATAACAAAGCAACATCAGCCTTTTGAGGGAAGCTTTTTACAGGAAAGGTAAAGATCAAAACAAATAGGAAAAAAGCAAATCAGAGGAATGAGCAGCAATATAGGGATATAGGGAAGAGAAGAACACTTTAAAGAAAGTATTAAATTAATTTAATATTTAATTTAAAAATTTAAATATTTAAGAATAATTTAATTCTTAAATTATTAAGAATTTTAATAATCTTAAAAAAGACATATGGAGATCTTGTAAATGTTGCATGTAAAGATGTTGCTAAAATGGAGCAATCAAAGAATGAGAAAGTGTTCTTGGAAATTAAAAATAGGATAACTAAATTTTTAAAATTAAAAAATAGAAGTGTTGATAAAATTGAAGAAAATGCTAAGAATATAAAAATAAAAAGACGAGGAGATAAGCTATGGGACAGAAATTAGAAGATTATTAGCAGATTATTCTGAGTCACTTAATATACAATTAATATGTGTTTTAGAAAATGAGAATAGAAAAAAACAAATAAGAACTAAGGACAATTAAACGTCCCAACAATATTCAGTATACTAAATAAAAAGATTCACACTGATAATTCAGTCAACCCGGGGTAAAGAAAAAAATTGTAAAAGCTTCCAGAGAGGGGAAAATCTGGTCACATGAAAGAATTAGGCATAGGAATGGTGTCAGACAATAATAACGGAAACTAGAATGATAGGAAAATGTCTTCAAAATCGTGGTGAAAATGGTTTTCCAATCATAATTCTGTACCTAGCAAAAACTAGGGCATAATAAAGCCATTTGTAGACATGCAACATCTCAAAATCACCCCTTGCCCCCTTCTCTATCAGCATGCCTGAGCACCCCGTCTCAGGAAACTTTGGGAAAACATGCTTCAGCAGAATAAAGCCCCCTCCCCAAAAAAAATGATTACTAGGAAGCCCTTGGATCTGGAAATTTCAATATGTAGGAGAGGCAAATAGAATTTACAGGATGAGAGCAAAGGGAAGTGATCTAGACAGAAAAGCACCCAGCATGGAATGTGAAGGGGTCCAGGAAAAATGACGTAAGGACAAAAGTCATACGTGATGAGTGATCAGGCAAGTTTGTTCGAAAGCTGTTTTCAGGACTGTGTTATGAGAACCACTGGGAACAGTGAAAAGAAATAGGCAAAAGCAAATACAGAAATTATCTCCAGAAAACAAAGAGACGTACTGACTTTGGCTTAGAGACTCTTGGCTGGCCTCACCCCAACTTACACAGTGGCCTTGGGTCCCTTCCACCCAACCTCCTTCCTCTCATCCTCCTTCAGGGTCAGACTTGCACCGTGGGCTGAGGGCTCGACAACAGTCAGGGAGCTAGCTCCCCATTGTCTTTCACACAGACAGTTTCTATGAGATTCTTGCACATTTAACCCCACCATGATAGCTCCTTCTTGGAGCACCCAAGCTAACTTCTCTAGCATCTTTGGTAAGTACAATATAGGAGATAGAAATGGGCCATACAGATATTCAATTTTTGCTTAATGATAATACACATGGTATTATTGCTTTTCACAATGTAGATACTGTTCTAAAAACTTTATATGCAATTCATTTCAATCACCCTATGAGGCAGGTACTGTTATTATTTGCAGCATTTTATAGTGGGAAAACAGGCACAAACAGGCTAGATAATTACCCAAAGGTTGCGCGCCATCTGCCTGCCGAGTCTGCTTTTTTAAACATTGCACTAGCTGCCTCTTAAATAATATGTTAAGGTCTCTCTATAAATTTGTTTATCAGTCCTGAATGATTAGTGTCAGATTTGACTAATAAGCTTTTCAAATGTTGTGAGCTTTTTTCCTCCTTAAGAGAGCATGGACTTTCCAGCAACCTACAACCTCCAGATAGGTCCCTGGTCCAGATAAGTCCTGAAACCTAGCCCAGTCTCTCCAGAGCATCAGATAGTTCCATCTCCTTACCCCGTATTAGTGACAGACCCTTCCAACATGACAAAGTTAGACTTGCCATAGCACAAACACCCCTAAAGAGAGGGATGGAAAAATCGAAGGTGATGAGTGGAGTTATACATAGAAGATCGGTCTTAACAAATTAATATGAATGCTGAACCACTAAATTGATATCTCTTTTAGTCTCCTGTATTTTAGAGCAACTAGAAGTAAAAACCTAAAATTGTGGACTTGTAACCCATGTTAAACTCTGAAATATGTTCTATAACTAATTGTGGTGCTGTGCTTTGAAATGTATAGCTTATATATATATATATATGTTATTTGTAACAAAAAAGAAAGGAAAAAGTTGATTGTGATGATAAAAAAATATTTAAGCCCTCTAGCCTCCTATATTCTAGAGCAGCTTGAAGGAAAAATATGAGAGGATCATATGGTAGCCCATGACAAATTCTGGGATCTGTCCTGTAACCACTTGCTGAAGAGTTCTTTGAAAACTATTGCTTTTTTATTTCTTTGCTTTGCATGTATGCTATATTATACAATAAAAAAAGGTAAAATAAAAAAAATGGTAATATTAAGAAAATTTTAAAAAAGCATAGAAGTGAGGGTGTTGATACAGTTACATTGGTATTGTATTGTATGTAGAGGAGTCTGTCCTCATTTATTAGAGGCTCATGGTGGAGAAACACCCAAAAAGATGGTATAGCCCAGTGTTTGATGTGCTATACTCATGGTATACTAATGAACTGAGTGGTGATCCTCCAAAATTGAATCAATGGCCTAATCCCCAGAAGGAACCTGTGATATATCCTTATAGGCAAATATGTGATTAAGTTAAGCAATTTGAGAGGAATTTATCCCAGATTTTCTGGAAGGGCCCTAAATGTAGTCACCTGCAACCTTATAAGAGAAAGGCAGGGGGAATTTTGAGCCAGACACACAGAGGAGAAGGTGAAAGAGGAAGACAGAGCAGGGACAGATGTGGCCACAAGTCAAGGAATGCTGGCAGCTGCCAAAGCTGCAGGAATCAAGGAAGGATTCTCCCCTAGAGCTTCCAGAGGGAGTGTGGCCCTGTTGGCACCTTGATATGGGACATCTGATCTCAAGAACTGTGAGAGAATAGTGTCTATTTTGGCCACAAAGTTTGTAGTAACTTGTTATGGCAGCTTTAGGAAACTAATGTCCGTGATATGCACAATATTTTCTATTGAGCACCAAACAATTGACTAATTTTCCAAGACCCAGGTATGGAAGACAAAGGCAGTGCTTTTCAAATTGAGCTTTGAAGGATTTCACCAGTCAGGAAAAGATATGAAAGACATTCAGGAAGAAACAATACAAGGAAAGGCAGAGGAGAGTGAAATACAGTGGATTCAGGGAACAGGAGGCAATTCAGTGTCTCTGGATTGTAGCCATAGAAAGCGACTATGAAAGATGGGCGTGGAGAGTTGGGGACATGGGAAGAGGCCTCAAAAGCCATGCTGAAGCCCTCAGTGTGATCTGATGGATGATGAGGAACAGCCAATGCTCTCTGGACTAGGGGTGGACAGTACCATGTAATCACATAGGACCCTATGGGGATAGAGACTGGGAGCTTTTAGGTAGATTAAGAGGATTTTGCTATAGGTAGGCCAAAAGAGAAGAGGGGATGAGTGTGGCTATAGAATGGGGAGTGTGAGATTCAGGGTGAGAGCCTTTGGTTAGATATGGACAGTGAAAGGGAAGAAAGGATTAACAATGGCATGGAAGATTCTGATCCTGGGGCCTGGTTGGAGAGAAAGTGACACCAGAAAGCGAGATTGCAGATGTAGGTGAGGGAACCATTTTTTGAAGGGATATAAAGAGGTCCCTATCATATATTGGAGTGCTTAAGGAACTGGAATGTGGAGCAGTGGGTATCTTTGCAATTTGACAGTACAGTGACCTTGGGCATGTCACCTCTCTGAGCCTCAGCACCCTTATCTGCAAAGCGAGAGGGTTGTATTAACTATCTCACAGAGATGTTGTGAAGACTTAAAGAGATAATAACTGTGAAAACCGTTAAAATATGAATGTGAGCTGATTTTATAAATGAACTTCATCTGGAAATGATCAATTAGGTAGCTAATGCTGCACAGATCTGGAACAGGGGGGACCTCAGGGCTGTGAGACCAGATTTAGGAGTCATCAACAACCAGCAGAGGCAAAGCAATGGTCTGAAATTCTGCAAGAAAGGGAAGAGAGAAGACCAAAGCAGTCTCGAGGGGCACTAGCTCCTGAGATGTGCTCAGAGAACGAAAGGAAAATTTAAAAAGCTGTACTATAGGGGAAGAAAATCAGATTCTGAAGGAAAGATCTTCAAGAAAGGATTGGGAAGATCACTGAGTTTGTACCTAGATCGTTGATACAGGAAGATGGAATAGATCTAAACAGAAGTACGCAATTTGATTACATGTCATTATCTAAGAAATCACTGGAAGCCCTGATTTCTTCCAAAAGATAGGGTCTAGGGTTCATGTTTCAGGGCATTTCAGTGCTACTTGTGAGCTTGTGCGTTAGAGAGAAACGTGAGTGGAGCTTGTAAGCTGTATGTTCAGTAAGCCCCCACGGAAGATCCAATTTTGAACGGTCCACTTTTAGTGAGCTCAGGCTCTAGGCAGTTTACTTGAGAAAGTGAGTCCTGTCGAGATAAAGGCTGAGTATCCATAGTGCCATTAAGAACTGCTTTTTATTTTGTACATCAGTCCAAACTGCACAGAAAGCAGAATAAGAGAACGAAAGTGGTTTCTACAAATTAGCTGAACTAATGTGAAAGGTGAGTTCTGGATTGGCTATTTAATAACATTCAGTAAGAGAAGCATGAGAGCTAAACCTCCCTGTTTTTATTTTGTAACTGTTTTTTAATTGGAGAAATTTTGCCCTCAAATGAATACTATTTGTAAATAATCCTCTCTAATTGAAGGCTTAAAAATGTCTGGGCAAAAGCAGAAAAGCATTCTAACCCAAGGTTTAGTAACAGCTCAGGTATTCAAATAGGAGCAGCCTGAAGAATCAGCTTCTGGTTTAATCTTTGCAAAAACCTTACTCATCTCCTCAACAAGGCAAAAGGGCAACCAAAGCACGTTAATCACTCACTGATGACTCAAGATACACAAAAACCTTATGATCTTCGTTTCAAATAGTGGGTGTTGTAGATGCAAAAAAAAATTCTCTCTTTGGTGGTGAATAACAATTTGCCCATCAGATCTTCTCCAAGTCCAAATTCCCTCCCTACGTCAAATGTTTGAAAACTGCACATAAACCAAGTTCAACTTAGAGGAATACTATGGAATTCCAATTTTACAGGTGCATTAGAACAAACTGCAGTTCCAAATATCAGAATGCCATTAAAGAAAACGAACTCTGCATACAGCGGCAGTTAATTTAATATTAAGTCAATAAAACATTTAGCAGTCCTGGTTAAGGTTTTGCTTGTTGACAGCAGGCTAGGTGTCCCACAGCTTCACCGTCTCTCTGTTTGCAGGCCAATTTTGCACAGCTGTTTCTTCTGGAAATCATGCCTCATTGAAGCTTTCACAAGAATGACAAACAGCCTCTCTAAGCCTTAGCGACAGTGGAGAAGGTTGAAAATATTTAGGAACATTTATTAGCTGTATTGAAACAAGGTTGAATTCAACTACAGCTACCTCTGTACCTAAGAAATGCTAGTTGCTCTTGCATGTATATCTTTTGCAGGGCGTGGTATAAAATTATCACCCTGAGGGCGATGCTAAGTTCAAACCACATAGAAATTCTAGTGTTGATGCATAACATTAGAAGAAATTCTTAATTTTTGTACCCAGTAGTCTGGTGGCACTTCTAATCTATTAACTGCCGTTCTAGGTACATGGGGCATAAGATACTGGTTCTTAAACAGGGAGTTTCAAATGTATACCAGAATTCAGTATTTATAGGAAAAGATAAATGGCAATACCAGAAAAGAGAAACCGAGTGTTCACTGAGGCTTCAGGTATATAGAACATACTCTGGCCAAGGCGGTCAGAGGAAATCCACCCAGAAGTTGAGAAAGATGGATAATGGAGGCAGGCTGGAGCATAGGTAACTGGCAATGGATACATGTGGGGTGGGGTGGCTCAGTGCACATGGCATGCTTTGAGAACAAGTGACTAACATGGCTAAAGTAGAGAGTTCATGAAGAGTCCATGTAGGTGGTAGAAGGAGGTATGTTTGGATAAATTGCATGAGTTCAGATTAGAAAGGCTCTCGAGTGCCAAGAAAGGTCTTAGATATTTTGCTATAGGAAATGGGAGCATGAGGTTGACATAAGAAGGAAGGGTTTGGGGGAAATTCCATTACAGTATCCTCTTGGATTAATTAGCAAGGAAAGAATTGAAAAATGTAGAGTATGCTTAGACGATTAAGTAACGGCAAGATTATGATTAAGTAATGAGAGTCTGTCACCGGGTTGGAATTGGCGATAATAAGAAGGGATGGAATGTACAGAGAAACCTCTCAAAGGAAGTATTTACAGGACCCAAGAAATCAGTGGATGTAGATAGTGACGTGTGGGTAGGTCCAAGCGGATTCAGGACTTTGAGCCGAGGCAAACTGAAGAACAAAATAAGAAAACCCAAAGAGGAAGCTGATTTAGGCAAGCAAAATAAGACATCAGTAGACTGATATGAGATCAAGATTAGATTAAGAAAATTATTGTGGAGGTTCCTAGTAGCCCTCTGGAAAAGCAAGTCTAAAACCTAAAAGAAAAGTAGATTTGAGTGTCATCACAGCCAGGGGAGGTGTTTGTTGAAGCTGTGAAAATGGGTGCGATTTCTGAGAAAACCTAGAGATAAATGGTGTAACAAACTAAAGGCAGACTCCTTTTGGTTCATGGACATCTAGTGATGGAAGGAGAATTGGAGCAAAGGATAAAAATAGGGTACAGTCTACAAGCTAGTAATTCACATTTTGTTTTGTTTCAAGGCATTTAATGCATAGCAATTGCTGCATTGAGAATTGAGAAAAAGTCATAGGACCTCCTGAGTAAACACTCATGAGACAATTGCCAGAGTGGTGAGGAAAGAAACCAGTCTTTGGAGATTAAGGAATTGAGTGACTGTTGGAAAGTAGAAGTCAGGAATATAGATCCCACTTTTGAGGAGATGAAAGTCAAAGAGAAAAAAGACAGACATTTTGATGTAATAGCAGGTCGAGGGTATGTATTTGGGGGATAAGAAAAACAAACTTACCGTACATAAAGGATAGAATTAAGAAAAGAGAAGAAATATTAAAGACACTAGCCAGAGTGTGTATCATCTTAGAAGGTAAAGAATCCAGTGTTAATAAAACAAAACAGTACTTCCATCAAGACGAGAAGTAATTATAGCTGATGCCTGAAAACTAGAAGGAGAAACAGATGTTCCAAAATTAACAGGAGTATTTGGTAGCAGTTTGAACTGCATAATAGCAGATATTTAGAAAGCATGATCAGCTATTGACACTGAAGGATGGCAAAAATTTTAATCTCTGGTGAGGTTTTGTATGACCATCTTGGGGGATTTATTGAACATTTTGGAGGATTTATTTGTTGAGTGAGATCCTAGCTGATACATATGCACATCAAAGTGTGAAAAGGCATTGCTAGATCAAGCATGGAAATGGCCGACCATGGAGTTCAGATTGGGGGTTGGACCAGGGATCCTATTAAGAGTTTAATTAAATCAATGGAGGCAGAGGATAA
The DNA here is from genome assembly GCF_023851605.1 of Tamandua tetradactyla. Classification (NCBI taxonomy): domain Eukaryota; kingdom Metazoa; phylum Chordata; class Mammalia; order Pilosa; family Myrmecophagidae; genus Tamandua; species Tamandua tetradactyla. The sequence continues at coordinate 53,898,909 of NC_135327.1, read as the reverse complement.
TGGCTGTTTGGTATTATGGACAAAGCAAATAGTTTTTTTTCTGAATGAATTTTTGGCACATGGTCTGCAAAACCTTGACTTGAGGGAATGCATAGTATAACAGAAACTGGATTATGAGAAGATAAGAGTCCCATAAAACACATTTACATATAGACAATGAAACTGCAGAGAAAGCAAGGCAGGTCCTAGTTTGGCACGTTTAAAACGCCAATCACAAATAAGAATGCTCCCATTATCAAACTAAGGCCAGCCCCTTAGTCGACCAGTAGGCTTTCTTCATTATCACACGGATCTGAAAGTAACACGATTACATTGTTTTAAGGTTTCTTTAACAATTCTAACTTCTTTTTCATCTCCTACTGGAGAGCACCTTCCACAATAAATAATCAAAGGTGTCTTACAGGGGATGGACCAGTTTGGTAACTTTGGATATTGCCAAGAGCGAGGAGAACTGACCAATGTTCTCCGAGCGGCCATTCCTTCCATGATAGTAGCCACTGGCCATGTACGGCTGTTTCAATCTAAATTAATAAAAATTAAATAATGCTAAGAATCCCTCAGACACAGCGGTCTGCCTTGTTGCCATTCCATCATGGCAGAAAGTTCTATGGGACAGGACTTGAGCTTTTGACTCAAGATTTCGGGCCTCAGGCTGTGTGAGAATCGGGCTTGCCCAGGAGAGGCTTTCAGCTGGGCTGACAAGTGACCACATCTGCCAAGACAGTTGCACGGGGCACCCCAACTCGAGCGGCCTCCACCTGCTCTGAGCACACGAATGTTTTCTTGCTTTGGCCTCAACTTAATTGTGGAGAACTTCCAGTGGGACAGGGAGATGACAGTGTTGTATTCATTTTCTTCTTTTTCCGTAGCAGGTGGCGGGGGTGGGGGAGGTGACTTTGGCTAACATTCCAGCACTCTCTGTGTAATTTTACTTGTGCAGTTTTATTTTGCTTTGTTTTTGCCAAGGCCTGTCATCAAGTGAGGTGAGTGAGTTTAGCTTTTTTGCACGTATTGATTTTTTTTCTACATTAATTAATTTGCTTATGTACTTACCTTTTCTTTTTTTTTTTGCTTGAGACCAAGCAAGATGAACAAACTATAAACAGTGGCCCTGGTGAGCAGCCAGCAGAGCTTGGTGTCTGGCTGAGGTTAACTTTCCAGGTTTGGTTTGAGGCCCTTTGCAAACTTTCTGTTATTTTTAACTTGTCTTTTGTGAAAGCAGGCTACAAAGAGAACGGGTTTCATCCAGCCCTGATATAAATCTTATTTGGGGGGTCTGTAAGGTATCTTTTTCTTCAATTGGATAAAACATTACCCCCAGAAGAAAGTGGACAATTTATTGATTTGACGCTTGAAACAGCGTCACCACTTTAAGCCAAGGATGTCGCGTTGCATGTGAAAGTACTTGAGTCAAAAGCAAACTTCGGGAAATTTCACAGTAAGATGGAGGTGCAAACCTCCAGTACAGCTTTTTTTATTTTTATTTTTTAGCTTGGGCAGGCATCAGAAATCGAACCCAGGTCTCCAGCATGGCAGGTGAGAACTCAGCTGTTGAGCCACCATGGCCCTCCCTCCAATGTACTTTTATAATGAAAGTTCCCTTGATATCTAAAGAATGTTTTGCAGCTAGAATAACACTACATTTATCATATGCAGGTATAAATCCTAGGTTAATATGTCAGCTAGAACTTAAGTAAATTTGTGAGTGTGTGTATATGTGTACACAAATATACACAAGAGCATATATAACAAATATATATATACACACACACGTACAAGTATGTCTGTATAGCCAGAAGTCTAAGTTTAGAAAAAAGATGTTGCCTTGAGAGAGCTGTTCATACTGTCACCCAAGTTTGAGTTCACAGCAGCATTTTCCTGTGATTCTTTGGTGCTGTTCCCCTTGGGCAAACATGGTTACCTCCGTGCCCCCGTCTCTTCTATTTCACATAATTTTTCTCACCTTCACCCTGGGAGGATTAATGCTCTAAGCCTTAGCAAGGCTCTAAGCCTTAGCAAGGCTCTAAGCCTCTCTGATGAGGCTTCCAACCATCTTCCCTATGATCTTTGCAAAAAATTAAGAGGTCTCTTCCAGGCAATTAGCCATATATAATTTTCCAAATTATATGTTTAGCTCTGACTTGTGTGTCCCTCCAAAGTTGGTATGCTATTGTTGTATTTGGTTCTGAAACCAGGGTTGGAAGGAGATGCCTCTGCTGCAGGTGACCCTGAGTGAGCCACATGGGAAACAGATGCAGCCCAGAGAGCAGCCGCGTGGCCGGCAGGCCCTGCCAAGGCACTTTCCAAAACCTTTATGGAAAGTGGGAAGCTAGCTTTCTTCCCTTCTTCATTCTTGTCATTATTCCCTTAAAAAAACAAAAACAAAGATGTTTGATGGCACTCTTTCCAATTTAGTATCTATATTAGCATACTAGTATCAATTGACTTCAAGTCAGACCAGTGAAAGTCTACATCTGGACACGATCATGTTGAAGACGAATGTGTGCTCAGAACCCCTTTAGCCTCTAGGTGAAGCATGCTTAGATAAAACTTAACCCCACTACCCAGCTAATCAGGGAAACCTTTCAAGCTTCTTTCTCTTTCCCCAAATTAAATGTTTACTTAGCTTTATTTTTCCAGTGTCCTGATTCTCCCAGTGACAATGGATTCATTAAAGATTAATTAGATAAACTTATCCATGCTAATGTGGTAGCCAGCTAATCTATCACTCCTCCCCCATAAACTTTAACTGAGTTCACAGGTGCATGTTTCTAAGTGACCCTTAAGGAGTCACTGAGAAGAGTACATGCTCATGTGGCAGGCTTTGGGGGGGGGGGGTTGGGAGCGGGTGGGGGGTGCAGAGGGGGTGGGTCTCAGGAAAGGCTGTCACACTCTCCCAAGGGAAATCTCAGTGGTGATTACATTCCTGACCTCTGATGGTAAAGGACATCAGGTAGAGTTCACACCTTCATAAGTAAGTGACGATGGGAAAGAGTTCATATAAGGAACTTGATTTACTTAGTGAATTCAAGATAATCCAGAAAGTTTATGTAAAGACTGCACTTGCCCTAAACCTTCTCTTTTCCTCCATTAGAAACATCCCATCTTGTCATTCAAACTCAAAATCTCTCACTCATTTTTAGCTCTGTCTCTACCCAAAATTGTAGGTTACGTTCTCTCAGAGAATATATCTCATGATTCCCTGCTATATACCTTTAAAGCCCACATTCTCTGGCACAGCAGATAAGCACACTTAAAACCACATCTCAAAAACACCTTTCACTCTTATCTTCTATTTGAGTTTATTGTGTGTCCCTAACACATATAATTTTTCCACTCATCCTTCTGTTAATTTCATAACCCTTGTGTAATTTTGCCCTGCATTTCATCTTAATCCAACTGCCAGCCTGCTTACTTGGCTATCTATTAAGAAAAAAACTGGAATACATTTATTTTTGTTTCTTTATCATGTGTCTATTGCACATGGCAAAGTTTAATGACTATTTTTTGGTTACCTATCATCCAACCAATTTTTGTCGAACACCTGTAGTGCATGACTTTCTGCATGACATGTCATGAATAACGTACATTTTCATCACAAAGGCACCATGATGAAAGAAAAGGAATAAATTTAGAAACCAAAGTTTTCTAGAGCCCTAAAAGACAATGGAGGGAAATTAGGCTTTCTTTGTAACTGCCTATCCGACAACTCAGTAATCATTTCTTCATATATTAATTCTCTTTGAAATTAGCTTGCTTATTTTTTGTCTCCCCTCTAATCAAATGGGAAAAATGGGTCGTTTTTTGTAACAAGGTATTCTCAGGGCATAGTACACAGAATATCACATTGAAGGAATGCAAATATTTTTAAAACTATTATTCAATTAAGTAACTAAGCAAATCTGCTGAAACCATTACCAGTTTTGCTCCCAAAATATGTCTACAGGCAATAAGATTATTTACAAACTTGACATTGTATGATTTCACTCTCAATTCTTGAAATAATTATTAAAAGTTAAAGGTTTCACCTAGAGGGTGAACCTCTACAGAACATCAGCTAGTTCCATCTCCCTACCGGATATTACTGACAGCCCCTTCCAACATGAAAAAGTTAGAATGACCATAACCTAAATACTCCTAAAGAGTGGGATAGAAAGATCAAAGGTGATGATGGAGTTATACAGAGAAGATAGGATTTAACAAATGAATATGATTACTGAATCATTAAATTGATATCTGTTAGTCTCCAGTATCTTAGAGCAACTAGAAGTAAAAATCTAAAATTGTGGAATTGTAACCCAGGACAAACTGAAATCTGTTCTACAACTAATTGTGGTGCTGTGCTTTGAAATGTATTGCCGTTTTGTATATACACTATTTTTCATAAAAAAGAAAACAATGTCGATTGTGATGATAAAAAAATATCTATGCCTTCTAGCCTCCTATATTCTGGAGCAGCTAGAAGGAAAAATATGAGAGGATCATATGGTAGCCCATGACAAACTCTGGGATCTGTCCTGTAACGACTTGTTGAACAGTGCTTTGAAAACTGTTGCTCTTTCCTCTCTTTTGTATGTGTATATGTTATATTATGCAATAAAAAAAGTTATAGAAAAAAGTTAAGGGTTTCAGAAAATCAGCCCCTGGCAAATACAATATTAAATTTCCCCATTTATTCACTCATACATCCACTCATTCATTCATTCATTCAAATATTTATTGAACTGGATAAATAATGGTTAAATGTTTAATAAATGATTACATGAATAAAAGAATAAGAATGTCTTCAGTTCAGTTTAAGGGGAACAAGGATAAGCTAAAAATACTTTAAAGGTAGCATGCGTTTTCTAAAAACAATGTGAATTACATTTTCCCCATTGGTGTTTATGGTCTTAAAAACTCCAATATCATGTCATAATTTTGGAAGATAATCCAGAATTTAGGATCATTATTTCTTCATGATAGATTGATCCTTTTATCATTACATAATGCCCCTCTTTGTCACTAGTAATTTTCTTTGCTCTAAGGTCTGTTTTTTTTCCTGATATTGATATAATCCCAAAACATTTTTTATTAATATTTGCAAAGCCTATCTTTTTCTAATATTTTACATTCAACCTACCTATGGCATTGTTTTGAAGTGATTTTCTTGTAGACAGCATGTTGTTGGATTTTTTTTATCCACTTTGCCAATCTCTACCTTTTAAATGGTATTTTTAGACCATTTATGGTTAAATAAAAGATAGATTAAAGCTTAAATCTGTCATTTTATTATTTGTTTTGTTTGCTCCCTCCGTCTTTTTATTCCTCTGCCTCTTATGGGTTATTGACCATTTTTCAGGATTCCATTTTGATTTCTTATAGTGTTTATGAATTTGAGTACATCTTTTGATAATTTCCTTAGTGGTTGCTGTGATACTACAATATACATATGTTGCATATCACAACATTTTACCACTTAAGTGAGGTGTGGAAATCTTACTTGCATTTAATTAACTTGAGCTTCCATATTTTAAATATTATTGTCTTGAGTATCAGATGCTAATGTAATCTTCAATTCAATCATCAAATATGATTTGTAATACTCATGAGCAGAATTACAGTATATGGTATGTGCCTAACTTCTCTTTCTATTTGTTCTTTCTCCTTCCTGAGATCCAAGATTCCTTTTTTTAATGATTGTCTTTTCTGCTTGAAGAGCTTCCACTAGCCAATCTTTAAAGAATGGGTCTGCTAGTGACAAATCCTTTTAGTTTCTTTCATCTGAGAGTGTTTTTATTTCCTCTTCATTTCTGAAGAATCGTTTCACTGGATATAGAATTTATGGTAGATAAATTCTGTCTATTTGTCACTTGAAAAACCTTGTATCACGTCCTTCTCATAATACTCATATGAGAAATAGATTTTTATTCAAATTGATGTTCCTCTATAGATAACATATAGATATATCTTTCATCAAAGTTGGAAAATCTTCAGCCGTCATTTCTTCAAATACCCTTTAAGTCCCCTTCCTCTTTCTGGAGCTCTGAATGCTGGCCTTTATCTTTTTTACTATCCCATTGTTCCTTGAGGCTCTGCATATATATATTTAGTTATTTTTTTTTATTTTTGGCATGGGCAAGCTCTGGGAATCAAACACGGGTGTCTGGCACAGCAAGCAAGAATTCTGCCACTGAGCCACCATTGCACCACCATTTGTTCATATTTTTATTGTCTTTTTTCTCTGTTGTTTTCAGTTGGGTAAATTCTATTCATTTGTTCTCAATTTCACTGATTCTCTCCTCTTCCATCTTTACTTTCCTAGTGAGTCAATCCAGTAAGTTTTTCATTTCAGATATATTTTTCTAGCTTTTATTTCTTTGATTATATTTTCTATTTTTTCATTTGTTTCAAGAATGTTTGCTTGTTGAAACATTTTTTTGATGGCTTCTTTAAAATACTTGTCATATAATTTTAATATGTGATTCCTCTCAGTGTTGGCATCCATTGATTGTTTTTACTCACTTAAGTTGTTATGTCCCTTGTTCTTGATATTACCAGTGACTTTTTATTGTGTTTGTGATTCTATTTACATTTTAAAAATTTTAATAGTCAGTCACCATGTTATGTAGGTTTAGTACATGGATCCTGGCCTACTTTTAAGGGCTCTGATTCTGTTGACAATTTAATTTTCAGAGCTTTTGCAGTGCTATTTTGTGCTTCTAGAACTCACACTGGACCCTGCCAGTGCTTTCTTACGCGATTGACCAGTTTTTTTCACCATACTGGGCCCCCAGTGCCTTTAGGTGAAGGAGGGGTGTCAAGTCTTCAGGGGAAATAATTTCCTGGCCAGGAACTTGTTGTGGAATTCCTCCTTGCAGGTATGTCCAGCTGCTCCACTATCTTTCATTGGGGGAGGGGAGTTTCAGGTATATAGAACAAAAAGGCTTCCTGGCTAGACAGCTTGCTGTATCAAAATTCCCCTTGCTGGTGCACTGTAACCTCCCAATGAAAAGGGGAATTTCAGGCCCACAAGGAAAAAGTTTTCCCAGACCATATGATTGTTGTGGTGAGATTCTCTCATGGGTGCCATCTGGCTGCCCAGCGTCTCTCCATAGGACGAGGGTATCTCCGGCCCAGTGGAGGAGAGTGCATCTTTGGCCAGGCCAGTTGCTGATGGGACTCCCTTCCCATTGGTGCTAGGCCTGCCTTGCAATCTGGTGAAGAGCTGAACCTCCCTAGACCACCTTCCATTGTTATGAACCTTGGGGACCTCTTAGTGTTGGACAAGGGGATATAAGAGGCCCTGTTCTTGAACTGTCCCTTCAATGATTGGATCTCTAATCCACCTGTCTCCCTTTTTTCACCTTTCATATTTCTCCTTTCATTGCTGCTTGTATTATTTCTAGCGTTTGTAGTTGTCTTCATCAGGGAGAAGCAGGGATAAATGAACCTAAACCATCTTGTCCACACAAGAACAATCTTAATATTTGCTATAATATCTTAAGGGGAATAAAAAGTACATTCCTGCCCAAATAATCTTATGGTTTCTTATTGCCTCATATTAAAAGTTTTTTATCTACATAGTGTAAATACTTTTTCTTTAGATAAGGCTACTTCTAAATGATGAAACATAGCAGACAACTTTAAAGGTCTTTTAGAATATTCTGACATCAAACTTACACACTAAATGCCTATATAGACTGTTACATTTCTCTCTCCATTTACACAGCATATATGATATCGCTTGCAGAAAAGGGAAATAGAAGAGAAACAGAATTCCCAGCAATGGTCTCCTTCCCTTCTCTTCGGCAGGATGCGAATGAATAGACAGTGTGTTTCACAGGCTAATGCTGACAAAGCCCACAACCAGTGATGAGCAGTGGTTCCACTTTGATCCTTCTTTCTCATACTCTCTCATCTTCAATTTCTGATCCTCCTCGTCTCAGAACGGCAGTTTCGTATCAGGAAGAGCTCCCTTTGGAAAGTCAGCTAGCTTCACGGAGAGGGTGCAGACACCGTCTTGAGTATTAGGTCAAAACTCATTGAAACTGGCTCTGTAGATGTCAGACTGATCCAAGATGCAAAGCTTCCAGCAGGTGGGGAAACCAAGGCATCATGGGTTTCCAAAGGACTCCACAAGCTTTGGAGTCTAGCACTAAGCTGAAGTTTTCCTTCTTTCTGTGACATGTCTTTAAGGGACTGATCAAATTTGCAAGTGTCAGAGCTTAAATGAAAGGTCACACATCATGGTTACCGTGGCTTTGTATTGCAGTCAGAATGACCCTTTTCCTTCTTGGCCACTTTTACATAGGTTATGTTTATTGAGCGCTTACCATATGTGAGGCAGTATTCTTAGCACTATGTTAATATGCAGTGTAGGCCTATTAATAACAACACTGGTGGTGGTAGTAATAATAATAATGGTATTGTATTAATCGTAGCTGCATATATTGAGCTCTTATGCTACTCTAATTGCTTTTTCATTTCATCTGTCCAGCAGCCTTATGCACTGATGCTGTGCCCAGTTTACAAATTAGGAAACCAAAGCAAAGGTCTTGTTTAACTGCACCAAGGCGATGCAGCTGGTAGGCAGAAGGGCTGGGATTCAAAGTTATGCCGTGTAGCACCTGAACAGGTGCTCTTAGCCAGTAGGTCAAGACCACTTAACTTCTCTAGGACTGCTTTGTTCTCTGAAAAATGGAGTTGGACCACATAACCATAACCATCACAACAATGCAAAAAAAAAAATATATATATATATATACATATATACCAGAAATAATGGATACAATACACTGACTTCTTATCAGGTTCAAAATCTGTGCCATGTACCTACCACACATCTTTTCATATATCCCTTGCTGCAGCCTATATAGGAAATATTATTCTTATCCCTATTTTATAGCACTTCAGAGATGTCAGGGACTTGCTGAATATCATACTGCTAATAAATGATGGAACCATGATTGAAATCCATGCACTCCATGATTCTAAGAGTTGATTCACTACCACCCTACCCCACCAAATCCCTCTATATCCCCCTATAAAATATTTACTTTTTGTGGAATTTTTGCCACCTCTAATATGTGCATATTAAAACCTCCATTTTAGAATGTACCTCTAAAGATTATGCAGCATGAACTTCTGGACCATTTATCCACAATTCAAACCATGGAAACAGAAGGCAGATACCATGTTAGAGAATCATAAATAAAGGTTGGCAAACTGCAGGGAAATTGTTTCTCTCCACTGGCGGACTGATACGTTAGACCTGCAATATCACAGAAGCTAACCTCCATCAGCCTTCAGAAAACACTAGATGGCAAAATTTTAATTTGGGGAATAGATTTTTCCTTATAAGTAATTCAAACTAGATTGTGCTTTAACTTGGAGGTTTGAAAATAAAAGGAAAAATGATATAAACTACAGCATTAACCAAACAAATAATTATTTTCAAATCCTTCTAATTTCCCAAGAAGAACAGAAGTCTCAAGCTGGTTAACAAAAAAGTGGTTCTAGCATTCAAAGGCAGCACCATTAATAATCCACAGAAGGAATTCGTGTTTTATTTGATTCCAAGAAAGAACATATTTGAAGTTGACCTTTCTGTAATTAAGTCATGAAAACTGGCCTATATGCTTATATTTTATAAGAATGGTTTTTGTGTGGCTGAATGAATATGTGGTTCAAACTTAATTACTTCAGCAGTTTCTCAGTTAGATATGACCCATTTAACAGGGAGTTTTTAGGGATTCTAAATTAATTATATGCACGAATTCAAACATGAAATCTCTTTTTCCTCTTTGAAATTCAGTTTAAAGTTGCAAGGAAATGAGCTGACTCTCAATTTTGGTATATTTTAATCACTCTGAATTTTGATTATGCTTCATACTTTGAAAATTTCCTTTTAAATAACATTTCCCAGATTCATCCTTTTAAATTTAATATTTATTTTATTATGAAAGTTCTAGCATGCCTGTCTATTCTCAGTTTGTTTTTTGTTTTATATTTCAAAATAATAATAATAATAATACCCTTGAATGACTGAGGCAATTCATCATGATTCTTTAAAACTTCACAAAACTTTTGGATAACTAGTATGGACTGGAGGAATTTATCAAAGGTCTTCAACTCTATGCTTTCCATGGAGCTGCTTGCTCTTTGCCCAACATATAGATACTGAGTTCCTACTATGTGTAAAGCATTGTGTGTGTGTATGCAGGTGTGGGGGGTTGGTTCAAGGTGAATGAATCAGAAGGGATCTAATCTTATAATCTGGTAAGAAAGAAGAGGTGATAAAGCATATTCACATACCAAAAAAACACAATGGCATGTGATAAGTCCCAAAAGAAAGATGCAGATAAAATACAGGAGGGGTCTTGAGAAGGAAGAGTATGCTGGGTGACCAGCACTGAATACTGTGGTGTGGGGAGTTCTATAATTGGGTCTTCAAAGATGACCTGGATTTCATCAACCAGAGATGATGACAGATCCATTTCAGACAGAGGTAGTTGTAATCTAAGCCATGATCCAGGAGGAAACATACAAGTTGTGTTTGAGAAGGAAAGTGTCAATAGTCTAGACAAGAGAGTTCAATTTGAAAAGGGTGGAGGGAAATAGAGACAATAGGGAATTGGGTAGGAAATACTAAAGTCTTTGAGATTTTTGTTGGTAGGCAATGGGGAACCACTAAAGTACTGGATCATGAAAATGTTATATCTCAACAATGGTTTCGAAAGAATGATTTACTAAGAATGTATCAGAAGGAATGGGAGGATGGGGTAGAGATCTTAGAGACAAAGAAACCATTCCCATGTAGCTGTTTACAATAGAGTGATGACTTTGGGAATAGGATATAAAGAGCAAACACAGGAGATACAACAAAGAAAGCATACATAGAACTTGTTGGAGTATTGGGGTATGTGTGTTTGTTTTGAGTTAGTTGGGCAGGGATATCAAGGTAAAACACTGTGTACAGAAAGGAGAGTCCTTAGGAAGAGGTAAGTGTACAGGAACGGAAGACAGTGATTTAGCTTATAGTTGTTTTGAATTTGAACTGATAGGAAATAGAGTTGTTGACAAAGAAGACATTTAGAAAGAGAGTTGAGGACACCAGGTATGATTAGAAATGAAGCTTTTGTTTTCTCAGCTCTCAGGTGGACCCAGGGGCATATCTACTTACTAGCACCTAGCGTAGGAGATTTAGTCAGTCTAAATATGCCTTTCAATTACCGGTCAGAGTATATTTCAGAGCCTGATATGAAATGGACACTAGTGTTCTAATTAGAAGTTAGAGAGGAATAACTACTATTTGTGCCATACCAATAACAAGAATGAAGCCCCAAATCCACAGATAAGATAAGATATTGGATCACTGAAGAGGCAGGCCATCAAGTACCTTGGACCCTCATTCCTAGCATCCATGATTGGATGGATTTTTATTCTCCTTTGAACAACTAGCATGTTTTTATATTTCAAAATAATAACAATAATAATACCCTTAATAATACATTGAAACACAGGCTGCTAGCTCTTACAGAAATCTACCTGCATGTTTCTATTCATCTTCTTGGTGTTTGTTAACTTAGAGAACTAAGAACAACATACTTGAACTCTAGTCTAGGTCATTTCTTCTTTTTTTTTTTTTGCATGGGCAGGCACCGGGAATCGAACCTGGGTCTCTGGCATGGCAGGTGAGAACTCTGCCACTGCTCCACCATCGCCTGCCCTAGGTTGTTTCTGATAATAGGGATATTTACTCACCCTTATTTTAAACTATCAATAATTTTGATGCCAGATTAAGTAAAATATAATAAATATAAACATATACAATATTTTTAATTTTTTTTTTAAATTTTTTTATTAATCAAAAAAAAGAAAAGAAATTAACACAACATTTAGAAATCATTCCATTCTACAAATGCACTCAGTAATTCTTAGTATCATCACATAGATGTATGATCATCATTTCTTAGTACATTTGCATCGATTTAGGAAAAGAACTAGCAAAACAGCAGAAAAAGATATAGAATGTTAATACAGAGAAGAGAATTAAAATAATAATACTAATAATATATATTTATATAAAAAGGAAAAAGAAAAAAACAAAAACAAAAGATACAAACACACACACAAACAAACAAAAAACCATATTTCAGGTGCAGCTTCATTCAGTGTTCCAACATAGTTACATTACACTTAGGTATTATTGTGCTGTCCATTTTTGAGTTTTTGTATCTAGTCCTGTTGCACAGTCTGTATCCCTTCAGCTCCAATTACCCATTATCTTACCCTGTTTCTAACTCCTGCTGGTCTCTGTTACCAATGATATATTCCAAGCTGATTCTCGAATGTCGGTTCACATCAGTGGGACCATACAGTATTTGTCCTTTAGTTTTGGGCTAGACTCACTCAGCATAATGTTCTCTAGGTCCATCCATGTTATTACATGCTTCATAAATTTATCCTGTCTTAAAGCTGCATAATATTCCATCGTAGGTATACGCCACAGTTTGTTTAGCCACTCGTCTGTTGATGAACATTTTGGCTGTTTCCATCTCTTTGCAATTGTAGATAATGCTGCTATAAACACTGGTGTGCAAATGTCCGTCTGTGTCTTTGCCCTTAAGTCCCTTGAGTAGATACCTAGCAGTGGTATTGCTGGGTCGTAATCCATTCTGCCATTCTATGTCTTTTGATTGGGAAATTCAGTCCATTAACTTTTAGTATTATTACTGTTTGGATAATATTTTCCTCTACCATTTTGGCTTTTGTATTATATATATCATATCTGATTTTCCTTCTTTCTACACTTTACTCCATACCTCTCTCTTCTGTCTTTTAGTATCTGACTCTAGTGCTCCCTTTAGTATTTCTTGCAGAGCTGGTCTCTTGGTCACAAATTCTCTCAGTGACTTTTTGTCTATAAATGTTTTAATTTCTCCTTCATTTTTGAAGGACAATTTTGCTGGATATAGGAGTCTTGGGTGGCAGTTTTTCTCTTTTAGTAATTTAAATATATCATCCCACTGTCTTCTAGCTTCCATGGTTTCTGCTGAGAAATCTACACATAGTCTTATTGGGTTTCCCTTGTATGTGACAGATTGTTTTTCTCTTGCTGCTTTCAAGATCCTCTCTTTCTCTTTGACCTCTGACATTCTAACTAGTAAGTGTCTTGGAGAACGCCTATTTGGGTCTATTCTCTTTGGGGTGCGCTGCACTTCTTGGATCTGCAAATTTAGGTCTTTCATAAGAGTTGGGAAATTTTCAGTGATAATTTCTTCCATTAGTTTTTCTCCTCCTTTTCCCTTCTCTTCTCCTTCTGGGACACCCACAACACGTATATTTGTGCGCTTCATATTGTCATTCAGTTCCCTGATCCCCTGCTCAAGTTTTTCCATTCTTTTCCCTATAGTTTCTGTTTCTTTTTGGAATTCAGATGTTCCATCCTCCAGTTCACTAATTGTAGCTTCTGTCTCTTTAGATCTACCATTGTAGGCATCCATTGTTTTTTCCATTTTTTCTTCTTTGTCCTTCACTCCCATAAGTTCTGTGATTTGTTTTTTCAGATTTTCTATTTCTTCTTTTTGTTCAGCCCATGTCTTCTTCATGTCCTCCCTCAATTTATTGATTTGGTTTTTGAAGAGTTTTTCCATTTCTGTTCGTATATTCAGCATTAGTTGTCTCAGCTCCTGTATCTCATTTGAACTATTGGTTTGTTCCTTTGACTGGGCCATATCTTCAATTTTCCGAGCATCATCCATTATTTTCTGCTGGTGTCTGGGCATTTGATCAGATTTCCCTGGGTGTGGGACCCAGCTGGTTGAAAGGTTTTTCTGTGGAATCTCTGGGCTCTGTTTTTCTTTTCCTGCCCAGTAGGTGGCGCTCGTGGCGCTCGTCTGTCTGCACAGCAGTCGGCCTGGGAAACCGTGCGTGGAGGCGGGGGTCGCTGGCCGCCGCGGCTTGGGAGAGTGCCGGTCCTAATTGCCCAGCTGGCCCAAAACGCCAAGCGTGATGGGAGGGCCCTGCTATCCAATGTTCCCAGTCAGACCGGGGAGCCACGTGCGTGGAGGGGACCCCAGTCGCCAGCCGCCCCGGCGGGAAAACGCGCGCCCCTCGGGTATCTCACCGCAGCAGATTCTCCCTGCCCGTTCAGCTGTTCCAGAATGGGGTACGCTGTCTTTTTGGTCTCTGTCGTGACTCCGGGAGCTGTTTCGTATTGTTTCTGTTTCTTTAGTTGCTTTTCTGGAGGAGGAACTAAGACCCGCGCGTCTTACTAAGCCACCATCTTCTCCGGAAGTCTATTTTTAATTTTTTAAAGGTAAACTGTTTTTAAAAATTTACCTTCAGGGGATGAATGTTCAATACTTCTGATTATTTCCACAGATAAAATCAAAATTGATTGTAACTTTGAAAATTAAGTGTCTTACAAAGAAATAGATTTTTGGTTGCAACAGGCAAACGATGATATAGAAACTTTTAATGGTAAATATCTTGTCAATTCAGTCTCAAATGATTAAGTTCTTTTTTTCTTTCTTTCAACCTAGATGGCAACCCCTCCCTTTAAGTTTACTCATGTCATTTCCTCTTGGTTCTTCCCATTATATCAGGTTTCCATTTTGTGATCTGTGTACCTATGGTTGTTTAAAAGACAGACCAGCCTCCTAACCCATCAACCTCACTTCCTCTGTTTCCTGAATTTATTTTAATTGCTGATATTTGAGCCCAGGGAATTGTTTAAACTAACACTATGGAGTCAAGAGAACTTATTCTCCCCACTCCAAGCTACCCAAAGGTCAACAGCATGAGGCAAGGCCCCTCACGTTTCACTATCTCAAGACCAAATCTCCTTTCTCATCCTTCACTCTCCAAGCTTTGTACTTTGGGTACTCCCTCACCCACTTGTTATGAGTCAAGTGAAACATATGATTGCAGCCCAGTCAAAGGTATATTTGCTTTTCTCCCCAGCTCATTGTTTTTATTTGCATACATATTTTCTGTCATTGTATAAATTGTGAATTGGCATTGATTTATTTTTTTAACCAAGTCATCTAAAAACTGGGTGCTGTCCCAATGAAAAGAGATTCTCCAATCATCCATGTCTTTAATAGAGAAAAAATGTTCTGAGAAGAAGTTGGATGGGATCATTTTTCTAGTTTCAAGAAAAAGAGGTATTTATTTTCAGTCTAAGTAGATTAAAAACCAAATAGCCTCTGCATTAAACTATCTCACTGATGACACTCTGCACATGACAGATTTTATTAGGTTATAAAAAAGCATTAAACTCCAATTATTTAACTTGTGTAACCAATTATCATGAAAATATATTCCCTAGGCTATTTATTTTTACCTGGCTTTTTCCCCTTACTGGCCAACAAAATGTCTGTCATAAATCATCTGGGCTTGAAATGTTTCTCTTCAATTTCATCTGTTCCAAGTTAAGGAGTTCCTGAATTACAGAATTCTGGTGGTAGAAACTAATAATGGCGTCATGGAGTAGAAATTATATTCTAATTCATCAGTGATTTGCTTTGTGCTTGGGACAGAAGCACAGGCATGGTATGTATAGATTTTCCTAACAGTTGCAAACAATTCAGTCTTATCCAAGGCCATTTCCATCCACAGGCCTGCCATTTCCTGCCTATGGTTTCTGCCCAGGAGGATCTATCAGTTGGCCTTGCTGGCATGACCTTGGATTCTTGGGAATTTTCTTGATTTTTCATTCCCCACCAGGGATGTGCTGGTCTTTTATTCTCTGGTTCAGTGTCTCATGTAGGAACAGGACTGATTGCTTTTCAGAGATTAAGATTGAGGAGAGCTCAAGTCTCAGAATTCACCCATGAAGGGTTCACTTAGGGTAGGCCAAGTGGAAAGTCAACTCCCAGTGAGTTACTTAGAAGGGTTGTGCCCTCCTGGTCTTGCCCTTGTTCTCTTGTCTGATTTATGAGTCAAAATAAATAGTAAAAAATTATTTCGATCTCTCTCACCACCACCGCCCACACCCTTTCCCAACTGAGCAGATGATAAACCAGACATGAAGGCATGAGTTCACTGAGAATCCATCACCTTACATATGCCATGGGCAGTTCCTGTAGGAAAATGTGACATCACTAGTTCAGATAACTACCTCTGTGGATGCCTCTGTAAAGGTACTTATCCCACTACAGGCAAGCTTATATGTCTGAACAGCCCTGTTAACCTGCATACACACACACACATACACACACATTCATACACATGCAAGACCTAGACTCATATTCCTTTTTTAAACACCAACATCTAACCAGTACCAAGATCATGATTGGTGCTTTACAAATATTTGTTGAATAAATAAGGTCATGGATGCATGACATTGCAGGGATGTCCCAGATTCTTATAAGCTGGTTGGTTTTCAAAACTGTGTTGAGGTACAGAGATGGAAGATACTTAGAGACCACTGTCAAACAGCCAAACCTTCACCTATGCTTGTACATAACTCCCCATGCCTTGGACTTTTTTGTTCTCTTTTGAAGGTATAACCAACCTTATAAATTCAAACGATTCTAATTTTAAAGTTGTAACAATTGGGCTTTGGGGGAGTTTAAATTATCTTAAACTAACTAGGAATACAAATGAGAAGGTTAGAATGGCCACCTTTTAATCCTCTGCTTCTAATATCTGTTAAGAGGTTAGCTCTCCATTAACATTTTTTTTTAATTGAAAGAATGAATGAAACAGGATTTGAGGGCTAATAAACCAATGCATTTTGGCCACACCACTTTACATGTTAGAATAATTAGTCACTACTCTTACCTAAATTAGAATAATTACTACTCAATTGTTTTGGTTATTTAAACAGTTATTACCAGTATTTAAAATAGGACCAAACAGCATTTACAAAAGTTTTGACCATTTAGCCCTTTCATTAGTTCAGAACACTTTTATGTGTCAGATAGCATGAATTAATGATCTGGGGACAGAACAGATACAGAGCTCTACACTCAAGGATACAGATTCCACTATCCTTAGGCTTATATGTGACATCTGTTAAGGAGACTTTCCTTCTTGAGCTTCGGCCTCAGGTTTGTTATAAACAAAATTGCTGCAGTGATTTTTCTAGGATCAGGAAACTTCCAAAGGTCCCCCCAACCCTTATTTTGAACATTTGCACTCAGAGCCAGCATACCTACTTTCAACCTCTCATGCCTAACCCCTTTGGACAGACCCCCCACCCAGAGAACAGAGCACGCAGCCCTTGCAAATTTATTTGGAGAATGTGAGAATAAAGCCCTTATTTAAGCACACTAGGGTTCATTCCTTTTTATCTCACTTGGAATAGTTGGTTTGTGATCTTTCAAACACTAGAGAATCATTTGTGTGACTGTAGAGAACTGGTCTTATTGAGCAGAAGACTCACTTGCTATGAAGGCTGTCCTATCAATCTGATGAGAACTGAACTAACATGAGTGAAAATGTGGGAACCAAATCAACATTATATTCCTAGGAGAATGATATGGAAGGGTCACCACAAAAATTCAAGGGTGAAAATTCATAGTTTGAGGTGTTCTTTTTAGAGTCAGAAGGGACATTGGATGATCCACCTGGTTCTCAGTGTCTACATTTCAACCTAGTAGGAACATACCTGCTTTCTGCCTCTGTGTGGGCAGCATTTAATTCACTATGGAATCTAGGAAAATGGTACTTTATTGTGCAGTGAATGATGCAATATCCTGGGTTTTGTAACCCATAAATCATGGTTAGCATTGAAACAGTTTTCATCTTTAATCACTGTTGTCATTTACCATAAGTGAATAAACCATATGTGTAAGGCTATAACATAATAATGTGGGGGCTTATATCAAAAATATTAACAAATACATATTATTTAACAATTCTAAGCACCAAAACAAACTCATAAGTACATTATAGAAAAATGTAAGATATATAGATATAGATATGGCTAGATATAGATATTTAGATTTAGACATAAATATATGGATGGAGAGAAAAAAATTGGAAGGCACAAACTATAAGCATAATAACTTCATATAGCTGAAAAACTGTCTAGTCTTAAATATGGGCCAATGTTTGCTTTAGGCTTTGAACTTAGTCTCAAGACCAGATTCTCCTTTGAATTCTTGTAGTGCATTCAGGCTTCCCTGAAATTCTCCTCCTACGAATCTGAGTGGAGGTTTTCATCCATAGTTTATATTTTCTTCTTATATTTAAAGAAGCTTTTAAAGAGAAGGAAATGTTGCATTATTCAAAATATTAATTTTCCCTAGAGGAATTTATAGAAGTGCTTAGATGATAATTATTCTTCAAATAAAAACACTGCACAAATAATTTGGCTTCTTAAAAAGAGTTTGACTCCTTTGAAAGTACCTATTAATATAATCATGCAATTATTACAATTATTCATGCAAATAACAGTTATACGTGTGTATGTATAAAAGCATGTGTGTATGTATATATGCATGTGTGTGTATATTAAACTTTTTGTTAAGGAACACTATTTTCCACCATTTTATCTGGAAGGGTCTCCACTGCCTGGTGGCATTCTATTTCAATTCTTTTTGCTCTTTCTGGGAATTATTGTCTCCCCCTAAATTAATGTGTATCAAAGCTCCAAATACCTTCATAGCTTAATTACAGCCTTTCTAATTAAGCATTAAATTGTGGAGAAGATTCCTGACTATTTGGTGCAGCTTATTCACTCACCTGGACTTGCTACAGCATATCCTTCAGTGAATAAAGAGATCCACCTGCCAAGGTATTCCATGTAATTGTTTCCCCAAAACCTTTAACCTAATGATATATTTTAAAGAACTACCTTTCACTTATTTGAACTATATGCTGAGGTCTAATAATCGTCATGAAAATAAACTTTAGAATGTATCCACATTAAATTTCGTTTTCATTACTGAATGTTAGAAACTAGCCATGTAGAACCCAATTGATATTTGAACTATATGCTGAGGTCTAATAATCGTCATGAAAATAAACTTTAGAATGTATTCACATTAAATTTCGTTTTCATTACTGAATGTTAGAAACTAGCCATGTAGAACCCAATTGATAGGTATTTTTTGTCTGTATTCCTTGTTTTTAATTTAATTTAGAGGGGCCCCAGATGGTATTCAAACAACTCTCCAAGAGTGAACTGCTTTTCTTCTACTTATGCACAAAACAGAAAGAAAACAAAAAAAGAACAAGCTCTACAGACTTTCCTATCCTAGAAAAATTACATCTGAGCGTGCTAATCACATCTCTGGGCTATATCTCTGAACTGGATCATTCAACAGCTATTAGGAATCTATGTAAAATTGCAGCACAAAGGAAAGGTGGCAAATGGTTGCTTAGAGTCTATACTGTAAAATTTCAAAATGACTACTGAACTTGACATTGACTTTAATTACTGTGCAGCTGGGTATTAGGGAATCAGAGGCCACAAGGAACAACAGAGGTTTATGATAATAATAATAATGCCTGCCATTGAATGTGTCCACAAGGAAAACCAGCACTGCGGCTCGTGCCTGCCACCCACTGAGCCCTACAATTAGGCTATGCACGACCATCCTCATTTTACAAAGTAATGAGTGAGATACACCCATTTAAATTAATTTTTACACAGGCAGAAAGTGACCTTGCTAAGATTCAGACCCCTGCCCCCTCCTATTAGCTCTAACTATGCATACATCTCTCATTGATACTTAAAAGTTTTTAATAACATGAAACACACGTAAACAGATAAGGTCATAATAGTATTTGCGATCATTACACGTACTTTTCATTAAATAATATATTAACTAAGATTGCATACTTATGGTAAAATTTTCAAAAAATGTACAAGTGCAGAGAATAGAAAGTGGGTCTAATAAAGAAAGAGTTCAAAGACAGCTGAGTGGGGTTGCTATTAGACTTGTAACTAGTAAGAAGAAATAACTTGATGATTGCTTTTGATTAGGCCAGTCTTCAATATCAATTTTTCTCAGCGTGATAAGATCATTGATGGTCTATTCTCAAAAGCAATTGCAAAGAATTAGTTTATCAAATGATACCACAGGGCATCACAAAAAACCAGTGACTCACACCACGAAGACTGATGAGCAGTTGTGCAATCCCAAATTTTCAGGATGGGGTCTTCTCTTTCCATGAGCTCCACTGGAAATACATTGTAAGGGGGAAGGGACTTTCAAATGGCTCTTATGGGATTCCTTTGCAAAGTCATAGTCCAGACTGGTAAATATGTTGCCAGGGCACTGAGATGTGTGAAGCAATGTAGACACACTTATTTTATGGATAAACAAATCAAAACCAAAACAGATACAAAACCTGTAACTGACTTCTAATTTGTCCTTCACTATCAATAATATGCCCCTTGATTTTGATTTAATTTTGAGGGAAATAGGTAAATGAGGAAATAAATAAAGGAATGGGGACCACACACATCCCGAACCTTTAACTTCAGGGTCAAAAAAGCATGGCTGTTATAATTGAGTCTAAATATCAGGCTTTCTTAAGAATATTGAACAGTGATGAAAATAGCTAGGTCCTGAGAATTTGACTTTTCCCAACACTTTGTCTTCTCTGCTCTTTCGATACAAGTAGAGATGGGATATTATTGGCCATACTTTAAAAATCCAGCAAATGTACCACAGAACTTTAAAAACACTTTTTGGAGAGAAATGAAACAGAATTGAAGATTAGGATTTGATTTACTGCTTTCCCCTAAGAGGAAGTTTACAATCTTCCAGCTTTTCCATGTGATATGTTCCTCGGCTTAACATACAGGAATGCTCGGAATGTTAAGAAACTTAACATTCCACATGGGCCTCGGAAAACCTGGAAGGACAGCACAATGGATGGACATGGGCAATCGCTGAAAGAGTTTGTGTTGTTGTGTGCTGTCTTCTCCTTCCTTCCTTATCTGTGTGTATGTGTGCTTGCAGTGTAGGGGGAAGCACTGATGGGTGGGATGTGTGATCAGATATTATCAATCAAATTTGGAAACTCTCTTGTAGCTTGGCATTTTTTTTTTTATGCTGTATGGTGGGGGTCACATTGCATCTTTTCCCTTGTGAATATCACGTTATTGCAACACCACTTGTTGAATTTTTTTGTTTGGTTAGTGTTTTGTTTGTTTGGGAAGTGCATGGGCCAGGAATCAGACCTGGGTCCCCTGCATGGCAGGCGAGAATTCTACCGCTGAACTAACCTTGCACCCCCATGGCTTGGCATTTTTAAGGATTGGCTTGGTCTTCCTGTGTGGTAAACATCCAATCCCCAATGAAGCGTGTTCTTTGTCTCGATAGCAGGTACTGATAAGCAGACATTCACGTGATATTCTTGTCTTTCTTATTCTTGGATGAGGTTAATTGATTGACTGTGTCTAACTATGTCCTCTCCCAAAAAAGTGGGCTGGAAGGTAATGATGGCTGCAGCTATTGATTTATTTGTTAGGTTTCGTTTCGCACTGCAGGTTTTGAAAGAGTGGATCAGAGTATGAAAATTTACACCATTGCTAAATTGCTACATTGCAGTCAAAAACGCTTCCTGATTTGGGCATGCCATGGTGGCTCATCAGGCAAGGATGCTTGCCTGCCATGCCAGAGGACCCGGGTTCGATTCCTGGTGCCTGCCCATGTGGAAAAAAAAAAAAAAAGGATGCTTCTTGATTTGCACAAAAAAAAAAAAAATAGGGTAGGAGAAATGGTTCACAGTGAGTTTAGAATCTTGTGGTTGAGTTCCTCCCCGAACTTAAAGCTAAATATCAGATTTTGGGGAGGTCTTAGAAAAGGCATTTAATAGCCATCATTTTAGTGCCTTATACTGTGCTAACCTTTTGGAATGGTGTGCTGGTTTGAAAGGATGTATGTCCCCTAGAAAAGCCATGCTTTAATCAAAATCACATTTCATAAAGGCAGAATAATCCCTATTCAATACTGTATGTTTGAATCTGTAATTAGATTATCTCCCTGGAGATGTAACCCAATCAAGAGTGGTTGTTAAACTGGATTGGGGGAAATGTGTCTCCACCCATTTGAGTGGGTCTTGATTAGTTTACTGGAATCCTCTAAAAGAGGGAACATTTTTGAGAACGCGAGAGATTTCTGAGAGAGCAGAGAATGCTGCAGCACCATGAAGCAGAGAGTCCACGAGCCAGCGACCTTTGGAGATGAAGAAGGAAAACGCCTCCTGGGAGCTTCATGAAACAGGAAGCCAGGAGAGAAAGCTAGCAGATGACACGGTGTTTGCCATGTGCCTTTCCAGCTGAGAGAGAAGCCCTGACTGTGTTCTCCATGTGCCTTCACACTTGAGAGAGAAACCCTGAACTTCATCGGCCTTCTTGAACCAAGTTACCTTTCTCTGGATGCCTTCGATTGGACATTTCTATAGACTTGCTTTAATCGGGACATTTTCTCGGCCTTAGAACTGTAAACTAGTAACATTTAAATTCCCCTTTTAAAAAGCCATTCCATTCCTGGTGTATTGCATTCCAGCAGCTAGCAAACTAGAACATATGGTGTTTAAGATTCAATGTTGATACTTCTTCCGTGAGGTCTGTGAGGTACGCTCTCTTATCCACACCACTTTGTGGGTGAGGAAACTGAGAAAGCACCACAGCTAGGAATTAGAAGAACAGCTAGGAATTAGAAGACATAGAATTTAAACCCAGATCTCTTTGACCAGATAAACTGCCTCTCATTTTGACAACACACTGGGCCATCTTCCCCAATTTTCATCTGCCTTCTGTCAGTAGTGATAGCCAATTCCTTTCTTTCCTCAGCTTTCCTACCAATGAATTTTATTCTATCCATTTCTTTACATGAAGAAAGTATTGTAGATACAGATGAGAAATCTCAGAGTTTCAGGGAAATGAAGGCTACGAAGGAACTCTGCAATTGTTGCATGTACTCACAGAGGCCGTGGAATTGCTCTGTTTATCTTCTGTTAGGGATTTTTAAAAGGTAAAAGGAACAGAGGCTTGGCCATCACCGAACATCCATTTCTAACATTTAATCCAAGTCAGTTTTAGCCAAGCAAAATTGGCACAAGCCAGCAGTTGCCTATGGACAGAGTTTATGGTGTGGAGAGTTTGCCAATATCCTATTAGAGCTTTTTTTTTTCCTTGCAGATTCTTTACCTTCTCACCTTCCAGAAAAATGTTTAAGTGGCCTTAAAGCATAAATCACCTGAACTTCCCTCCCTCCACCGTGTGTGTGTGTATGTCTGTGTGTGTGTGTGTGTTTATGAGCTATGCACTACAACCATCAGGGGCCAGGTTTTAATAGGGCCAGGTGCAGAACTTTCAGAATGTGATAACTCCTGAGAAAATGATGAGAATAAGGTTTTATTCTCCCCTCCCCTCCCTTTATTTTCAAGCACCAGAGGTTATGACTCTGGACGTTTCCTTTTATTGGTTTTTCCTTCATCATGATCAAAAATTGATTTATGCCAAAGTCAGATGAGTCAGACAATGAGAAACCAAAGTTTATTTGGACTAGTGAGCATGGATGTATTAAATTGAGTCCCAGAAAACTCTCTCTCTGGGGATTTAACCACATGCAAACAGGATGGGATGGTGGCTTCTTGGTGGGTGGGGCTCGTCCACCTCTCCTCCCACAAACTACCCTGCCTCTCTTTTTCTGCATGTGTTTCAAATTGGAGCAATGGTGGGTGGGAGAAGCAAGAGCTGCCCTGTGAACTATAAATAGCAAAGCCAAGAAGTGTGTGTGTTCAGGGAGAGGAGGTAGAGGGTGATAGCAGGGTGAGGGAATAGGAAGCTACCCACACTTAATCATTTGCATTGCTTCCAACCAAACCAAACTCTGTAGCATTTATTAAGGGTATCCAGTAAATATGTGGCCAGCCCCAAACCAAACCTGAAAAACTGAAAAGAAGAGGCTGTAATAGAGAGGGTTCCTGAGAGATAGTCACCTCCCTTAATTTTTTGGAAAAATACAGTTATAGTCAAGACTAATGTGGACCAAAACCCATGGAAAGATTGATGGAAATTCATTTTAAAAAGCCACACACATGAAAATAATTTACACTGGAGGTTTTCTGCACCACAGCTGTGCTGCTTATTTATTTTGGACCAATTTGCAAAAAGTGGTACCAAAAATGGCCTCAATTCTTGCTTGATAACCTTACAAACGTCAAATTAGTTCCCTGAACTCAACACCCCTTTTCCTGAATGGGCTGCTGTGTCAAAGGCAGATCATCTTCAGGGGCTCCAGCTAGGCATTTCTTCAGCATTTACTTTAAGATCCCACCCCTGGTTCTCATCATTTCCAAGTGAAATAACTCTTACTCCTTTTCCTCCTACAATTTAAATAGACCGAGAAGATGAAGAGTGGTAGACAAGAGCCTAAACAAGAAGACTGTTCAGTGGCTGAACCCACATCTGCCTTGGGGTGGGAAAGATGCTTTTAAAGAGAACTCCCAGACCCATAAAATTTATACAAAAGAATTCTCTAGAGCATGATTGCTCCACCCCAGACCATAGACATCAGAGGACAGAATTGCACCTGCTTTGATGCTGGCTGATTTTCTTCTAAACCCCTGAGCCAGGATGAGGCAAATGGTTTATGGGAGTTCCAGCGTACCTTGCAGAGCAGGATTTCTATCCCACCTCAAGATTTAGTAGAGCTTGATGCCTCGAAGCTAGCTAACATATGTACAGGGGTGTGGCGCTCATTTAAGGGATTTGGAGACCATGGCCTCCTAAGCATGCAATCAGAGGCTTCTGGTGCTAGTATCTATTGAATTATCCTCTGGCAAAGAAGTTGCTGAGGACTGATACATCAAAACTCTGCCTTTGTGAGAGGACAATGTTTGTTCAGTTCTGATCTGGTCCGTAATCATATTCATTATTTGGATTTATACAGTCTTTCTTCCATGTTGCCAAAATGCTTCTTGGCCAATTCTAGAATTACAGTGAATTAACTCTTTTAGGTCACTTCAAAGCTCACCTCTTAGGCCACCTCCCAATGGGATGGACTTGTTTCAAAGCAGAACTTATTCCCTGGAGACACGCGCTTGCCATTGATTATGAGAACCTCAGTTGTGTATCTGAAGAGAGGGAGTGGCCATTGAATTTTCTCCCAGTGCCTAGCACAGAGCCATAGCTGGTTTAAGACTGATGTACTTCTTTTATAGATTGATGCATTAAAGCATAGGTTTAATCAAGTTTACGCCTCAAGCCTTCTAATCTGTCTGAAATAAACTTTAAAACGATGCTAAATCCATTCAGTAACACACCCTGCCCACCCCACCCCTTTTGTCCCTGAAAATGCTACACCCTGCCCACCCCACCCCCTTTGTCCCTGAAAATGCTACCTGTTGTTAAAAATCAATTTTGGCAGGCATTGTAACTCTCTCTGACCTAGACCCATATATTTTACTCAGCCACATTGTTTTCTCTGAGTTTTCCTTCTCTTTCTCTGGCCAAGTTTATATTAAAGTAACTAGAAGCCATAAAAATTTAAATGTTGCAATATAAGTATTCATTTTTCCCTCATCAACCTATCAACGTAGAGATGTCAATTTCCATTTTATGAGCAGAATCCATGAAAGCATCAGAGCTGAAAAGCCAGTTTGCTGTGAGCTCTGAAAGAATTCTTCACCAGATCTAACATTTAGTAGGCTCAGATGTATCACAACTGGAACTGCGGACTTTGCTTGTTTTTGTTTTAGTGTTTATTTTTTTTTCCCTTCAATTTGCTAGAACATTTTTTTTTTTAAGAAAAAAAAAGTTGATTTAATGAGACCTGTGAAGTTTTTGAACTCTTGAGGTAAAATATAAAATACAGTGAGCAGGAATCCTGTCTGCTCTCATGGGTGCATTTTTAAATTTTAATTTTGGAATTAAAAAATAAGAAAATAGACATTTGATCAAAACCTGACTTTAACCATATTCTTGCTTCAAGAGACACATATATGTCAAACATGTCCCCTTTATAATGGTGACATGGACATTCGCCAAAATAAGCAATGTCTCACTTCACTCTGACCAGCCCTTTATTTGGGGGGAAAAAACACATGACATCCTCTTGCTGACTCCTTAACAGAGTTGATATTCAATAGCCTTAAAAATAAGTCCCAGACCCTAAGCATGAGCCCTAACTAAAAGCAGAAAGAAGTAGGTTATGTGGCCACCAGGGGGCAACAGATACCTCAACTGAAACATCTCCAAAGAAAGGGCTTGGGTGTGTCGCCATTTCTTTGTCTTCTCTTTCTTGCTGATGTCTGGGGACATTGTGTATTCAGAGGAAAGCATTGCCCTTTCTAGTAGAATGTCAATGGAAACAGAAATAAACCACAACAGAAAAGGACTTGGGACTGAAAAGAAGGGGGAAGGGAAGGCTGATGGTACCAGTGAGAGGGTAAGAGAATTTAACTAGACATTTTTGTAGGTTATGTGACCTTTGAAAGCCATATGTGAGGAGTAAATGCATATTATGAAAATGCCTTTAGTCCTTTTGTATTCATGATTCTTCTGGTTACTAATATACTTCCTGGCTCTTAATTTTCCTATCTGTAATTTAGGAGGCAGGATACATAACACATACCTTCTACAAGTTTTTTGCTCGCGGGCCGTAAGCAGGTATTCTTTGTGTTCTGTTTGTTTTTGCTGTTTTGTACCAAGAACTCTAAGCATATTTTCCTCCTTTAGTTATATGACAGTCATTGACTGACATCAATTTTGAGTGGAATTAAATCAGAAGAGTAAATATTAGGGGGGAAAGCAAGCAAAAAAGTTTACTCTTTTAAATTTACTTTATTTATTTCTGTTCAGAAGAGAGGCTAACAACTGGGGACAATGCTAACTCTCCCCTCTCCTCCACATGTTTGTCAATATCTGGAGACATTTTTTATTGTCACAGCTTGATTTTGTTTTAGTGGGGTTTTTTCCTCCTAGGTGGGAATTTTTTGTGACTGGTATCTAGTAGGTAGAAACCAGGGAAGCTACTAAACATGACAATGCACTGGAGAGCCCCTCACAACAAAGAATTATTTGATGCAAAATTTCAGTAGTGCTGAGGTTGAGAGACCCTGGTTCAAAGTAAGACAAATATGGGAAACAATCTTTATTTTTCTTTGGGTTGAGCAATACTAATTTGAAATGACACTTAGCTAAAATCCTCTTCTCTGACACTGAGAAAGAATTGTCATTCAGGATAGGAATAAAGACAGGGTTGGCTCCAAGTGAGGATGAGGTGTTAAGGAACTAGGAAGGCAAGATGGTAGAAATGTTATCAGCAATCTTTGCCAAATCATGGGGAATGGGAAAAAACTTAGAGTTGTCCAGAGAGACAGATGTGCCAGTCTTCAAAATGGACAAGGCAAATCCTGGGACTGATTGAAATCTGAGCATGATGCCAGTATTAAACAAGGAGCTTACAAGATGCATTTCACTAGCTTCGTGATGAATTTGTCTTCCTTGCCTTCGTACAGTGGAGCAGATGTAATTTAAGTAGAGGTGAATGGCCCTTGGTTTCTTCTCACTCTCACGTGGGGAGGTAGTCCATTTGGGTAGGTGAGTAACATTTGAGTTATCAATGAATTGATTGCCACTTGAGCAGCAGTGTCTGTTCCCACTTGCAGAGCTTTGTACTTAGTCTTTTCCTATCTAATAGTTTATCCAAGCCTCAGGTGAAGACTGCTGAGTGAATAGAAGATGATTTGAAACTGGAAGGGATGGCTAATGCTTTGTATGGCAGCATCAAGATCAAAAGGATTATGACAAACAGAGGATATACTAATGGTAATGAGATTAACTTTAAGTCCTGAAAATCAGCAATACAGGGAGAGGGTGGAGCAGATGGGGTGAACAGAAGCTTATATAAAAATTATTGCAGTAATTTGGTGGACTACAACTTCATTTTGAGCCCAAATGCCTTTTGTCTGTATTTAATAGCTACATAATGTTCAGAATTTGGAATGTCATATTCTTAGCTCAGATCAAACTAGGGAAAATGCATGTCAACAATCTCATGCAAGAGAGACAGACAAAGTGAAGTATCCAAGGGAGAATAACTAGGCTGGTGAGGACCAAGAAACTGTGCTGGTATGAGGAACAGCAGCAACTACTGGGGAGAGAGAGATCAGGGAGAAATGGGATAACCCTTTCAAATGACAGAAAGGGCTCTTAGGTAGGAAAGACTCAGGCTTCCAGTGGCTGCCCCCAAAGAAGAACCTAGCTAAGTCAAGAAGTCAGATTTGGGCTCAATATAATCAACTGTTTGACACTGGAATGGGTTCCTCAAGTCCCCTATCAACAGGCTGGACAATTAAATGTATTTTTTATTTGCCTGCTTTTAGAGGCTGTTCAAATACCAGATAGCTCTAGTGAACTTTAAACTGTCTTCCAACTTGGGATTTTGTGATTTTAGATCATCTATAATAGAGATTAGTCCAAAATGCTGTTATAGGCTAGCTGAATTCTGTTAATAAATGTCAGTGTGGTCATAGTGTGAATCGATTTCAAATTCCCTAAAACAGGATTCTCCCAAGTATGTGTCACAGATGGGCAGATCCTTTTTGAACCTCACACCAAAAAAATTCCATGGACAAAAAAATTCAAGATGATGACATACTCCCTTCCTTCTTGGAGCATCACAATGCACTTTAGCATATTAGGGGCTCTGAAAACTATAACAGTTAAAAAGGAAAAGCTCTCAAATTCCTTAACGGAGCATTCCAAGTCTTCCGCTATATTTGCCCTACTCTTTCAACCTCAATATCAATAACTCCTATATAAACCCTTCACTGTGGCCACCTAGTAAATTCTCCTTGACTTTTGCCACCCTAGGGGTTCTTGCCATTTCATCTAGAAGATTTTAGTTCCCATGTCTGCCTCTAGGGCCATCCCTCCTGGAAGCAGAAGCTAAAGGAATCCCTCTCACTTTGCACTCATACTGCATTCTCAAAGTGATGTCTTTCAGGCAGTTTACTTGTTAGCTCCTGGAGTTATACTAGAGCATGATATATTCTGATATACCACCCAACTCCTGCTATGGTTTCTCAGCAAGTAATGTGCAATAGTTCTTCTGGGAATTACTAAAGGAACCAAATAGGAGAGAGAAACTTATTGATTCATGATCAGGAAATGCAAATATGCTTAATATTAAGAGCATAGTTTTCATAATCTTGAAGAGCAAATAGAAAATAATGCTGTCAAATTTTGACAGTCTTTAGAGACAAAGCATCAATGTAGTCCAAATTATTTTTTAACTTGGTCCAAACTAGGTGGTTGCCTCCCAGACCCAAGAGTGGTTATGTAGAAATAATCATATTTCGATGAATCAACCATATCTCAGCAATATTTTCTTCTTTCATTGGAGATGCTAGGCTGTAACTTTGCCATGTCTGACACCTGAATCCTTGTCAGAAAGTGGACTAAATTGGTACTTTTGCTCTGAAAATGAGTCCAATGATATATTCTAAGATACTTTGCTCTCCAGAGAGGGAATTACTTCTGACTCGAGTTGTTGGAGGTCTTGCTCAGGGAACCCTACAGAAAGCTCAATAAGCACCTCAAGTGATGGAGCCTGCCTTAGTCAGGGTTCTCTAGAGAAACAGAGCTAACAGGAGAGTTCTATAAATATGAGATTTATAAAGGTGTCTCA
Organism: Tamandua tetradactyla; assembly: GCF_023851605.1. NCBI lineage: Eukaryota > Metazoa > Chordata > Mammalia > Pilosa > Myrmecophagidae > Tamandua > Tamandua tetradactyla. The sequence goes on along the minus strand of NC_135327.1, from coordinate 53,869,312 downwards.
CGCAACTGTGGGCATGGAAGAGACCAAAATCCATAGGGCAGGCTGTGAAGTTGGTGGACCCGATGAAGGGTCTGGATGAACTCCACAGGAGAGACTCGCTGGCTGAAGAAGCAGTGAAAGAGTCTCTCTTCTTCCTTAAAAATCTTCAGTTGATTGTATTATCACATTGTAGGGGACATGCCACAATTGAGCACAGATGTAATCAGTCACAGATGCAATCAACTGGCTGATGATTTAATCAACCAGCCACAAAATATCCTTAGAGCAATGGTTAGGCCATGCTTGCCTGACCAGAGAACTGGGCACCATCACCTGCCCAAGTTGACACCAAACCTAACCATCACAGAGCCTAAGACTAATAATGATCATCCCTTTATGAATCCTCAAACAAAGGGATTTGTAAAAAACAAAACAAAATTAAAAAAAAAAAAGCATACCTAGTTTCCCATACCCACCATCACTACCACCACCTCCAGTTAGCTCTTTTCTCTTCAGGACAGAGTAATGAAAACTTCCTAAACCAGGTAGTTCCAACACCTGATCCAAAATTGCTAATGGAATCCTCTTGACCAAATTTAAGTAGGAAACCCATGCACCTGGAAATCGAAAGCAATATTATTATCAAATGGGGAGAATTGCAATGCTTTGTCAAATGAAATCAGTCGGTAATAACTTTCTTCTCTCCAGAATTTTCCATCTACAACCTTTCTCAAAAATTCATCCCCCATGTTTCACAGCTTAGAGCTCAATGTCAGTAATTAAGGAGATTAATTTCATAAAACAGCAACAATGGTTACTATTAACTGAAATTATTCTAAAGTTTAAATTAAGATAATAATGAGGGTATTTATTTAGAGAACATATGCTCATTTTGTTCCCAGGAAGCTTTTTTCTGATTGGTATAAAGTTAGAAAATACTTGCAGAACTTGTCAGGTGGTTTGTACATACAGAAGACACATATTGTGTCCTTCCTTCAAAAGAGTTCATTGAACAATTAGTTAGATTCTATTTTTCCTTCTAACCTCTTGAACTATAGCTTTAAACCCAGGATTAAGGAGCATAATTATAATTACCCTACCATTTCTTAGCTCTGTAGTGATTAACATCAAATCCCTGAAAAGCTGTGATTCAGGATCTGGAGACGCCTAGGCGAAAGGCAAATGCATCAAGGGTAACAGATACAGAAAGAAAATTATCTTCTTTTCATTGACTTATTAAATAAATCTTCTATGAAGATTTGTAGATGAAGAAACTCAAATGCTCCATTCTAACCCTTTGAAGGACTTTGCCATTGCTTACCTCCCTGACAACATTTACCTTTTAACCAGGCCCCCCACTTAAAAGTTCAATTACTTTCCAAGGGGGAGCGAGTTGCATTGTGCACTGTTAAATTGTTCTTATAATGCATTCAAGTTCTAGTCAAGGGTTGTAGATAAATAATGCCCAAGCATCTGGAAAAGATGTGGACTCTTTAACAAGACCTTTGAATCTTTCAATGGACAACATCTAAGGCAATTGCTGTCCTAGGCTGTCACAGCCTTTCCTCTTTGCATCAACTAGATGGTTTTTCACCCTAATTTTTCTGCCCTCACTTTCAACAGGCTGCAGGACTGGACACCCCCAAAGCTTTCCTTCTCTTGAGTAATACTTTAAGTGACTTCTTTGCTAAAATCATTTATCCACCTCCGTTTAAGATACTTATCAAACATGCTTCACATGAATTCCAAGCTTTCCTGAGAAGTTACTTTGATCTAAACTTAGATTCTGTGCTCATATCTAACCCACTCAACCTAGGCTGCAGACACACCTGCTCTACTCAACCTAAGCTCCACAGCCTCCTCAGTACCAGTAAGACTGTACTCCCTTTTATAGATTCCCCCTCTCTCCACCAGGTCTTGCTCCTGATGCCAGCTTCTACTGACCCACTCCAAAGACATGTCCCATCCCCCTTTCTCTTCTCCCTCATAATCAAGGGCGTTCTGATTTCATCCTATCGGGAAGGTGAGATAGCCTGAGCTTTCCTCTACTATCTTTTCTGTCTGTTACTATTATGGCATAAGTTCTCCATTCTGCTTTCTTCAGAACTTTTCTTTTGATTCTGACTTCTTTCATTTTCTTCCTATCTAAATAAGTGAAGTATCTTTTAAATCAAAATTTTGGGTTTCGAGTGTATTGTTTCTGATGAGGGCTTCAAGAAACACTGTTGCAGCTATAACAATTCTAAATTTTTGATAATATGGTTGCTGATGAATGACTAGGAGAAGATTCATATGTAAGGAAGAGGGGAGTAGGAAAGCCTGGAAAGAAAAATGAATGTTATACTTTACTGAAAAAATAAAAACCATTATTTGGAAACCTCCTCTACTCACCTTCCACCAAACCTACAACATGCCACATTTGTCCACATTATCTTCTTCCCTATCAATATATTTAAGAAAAACTTCCAGCTCCTATCAAAAGCATATATATTACATGTGGGAGACCCAGGTTCGATTCCTGGAGCATCATCCCCCCCCCCCCCCGCAAAAAAAGCATATATAAATTTTCTCATTTGCTTCTTCAAGGATTACAGCCTAAATCAAAGAGCACTTTTCTCTCTTTGCTTTAATTAATGACATCAGCAATTGATAAAGTTGTTCATTCCCAATTTTATCCTCTTTAATATTTCCTGACATCATAGTCTTACCCCATGGACAGCAAATGCAATCAGCTGTGGATGCAGCCAACGTGGTCATGATTTAAGTCCATGAAATTTTCTCATGACAACAGACAGGCCAGCGCTTGCTCAAGCAGACAGCTGGGCACCCCCACCTGGCCAAGTTGACACATGAACCTGACCATGACACCATCTTATTGGACAACATAGATGTAGAGTATTTCCATCATGTCAGCATATTCTCTTAGATGGAGATGATGTAGATACTGACTCCTAAAATTTGTCAGTCCACCTCAGAATTTTCCTTTGAGGTACTGGCTTCTTTACCCAAATATATAGTCAAACATCCTCACTTGGATAACTCAAGGAATTCTTATTTTGTCCCTCACACCACCCTATAAAACAATCTGATCCTCTTTGTCTTCCCCATATGCCTCCCAATATGGTTATTGGCATATTAAAGTGCTTCGGTACATCATCCTTGATTCTTCCTTTTTCCTCATAAAATGCCTTTGCATATCCTATCAGCATCTATCTAAGATTCTGCCACTTTTTCCTTATTTCTACTTCCTCTATCCTTGTTCAACGCATTGCCACCTTTACCTGGACTGTTCCAACAATTTCCAACCAATCTCTCTGTTTTCACTTTTGTCCCCTCCAGCACATTTTTCACACAGGACTCAGCATGATATTTTAAAAAAGGCAAATCAGATTATAACCTTCCCTTGATAAAATGTCTCCCAGCCACATTTACTGAAAACTCCAAGCCATTAGCTTAGTCCAATTTACATCTCCCACCTCATTCCATGCCATCCCCTCCTTGGTGATTCCCTCCAGTCCCACTTCCTGCACTATTTGTGTTCTCCTGTCTAGAACATTCTTCTCCCTGTTCTTCTCTTAGCCGGCTCTTCCTCATCCTTCTGGTTTGATGTAAGTGTTCCTTCATCAAGATACCTTCTCTGACCTGGTCCCTGTTGGATTCCTCCTTCTATCAAAGAATTCTACTTGTTATTAATCTGCACTATTTTATTGATGTATTTATATACTTGTTCAATTTCTGTCCACATACAGCATAGTGCCCTCTTTGAGCTCAAGGACCTTGTCTTTCTTACTATTTTACTCTCCCTACCTAATGTGTCCATTTATAATAAATCATTGAATACATGTACATTTTTACCTCTGAACAGGTAGGTGAGTTGTAAATGAAAGAATATATCAATGTCGCATTATGTTAATCAGTGGATCTCAGGAATAATTGTTGTCACTGTGAGACACAGCCAATCAAAGAACCACAAAACATCAATGGCATAGCAGACTTGGGTATTAGATATTTGGATGCATCTGGGAGCTTCTCTCCATTGAGCCAAACCATTGTCTGATATTTTGCCCAAAATAATACATTTTTTAAATTATTATTTTGTTATTAAAACTCATAAAAATGTAAGTTTGAGTGAATGAAAATAATTTGAGTTACAATTCAAGAATATAAGAAATTCTACCAGTAATCAAACAGCAGTGAATAAAAGCCAAACAACTTAATTAGTTTAAAGCATTCTGCTACTTGCAGCAGCATCACTAGCATTTCTTCTCACAAACCCTTCCTCCTGCCATTTCACAGTTCATTTCTCTTTGTAAGTGAGCAACGCACTTCGGGGGGCAGTTCTCCCAACATAGAACAAGACCCCATACAGATAAGAATAAATTTGATTACATTAATAGGCTGTGCAGTCAAACTACTATGGATTTGTGCCCGACTTTTTCCACATATGGACAAAGGAATAATTATGTAACTTCTAAAAATGTCAGTTGTCTTCTTTATAAAAATGGAGGTGAAGAAGGGTTTTGTTTTGGTAGTTTTGTATATAAATGAGAAACTATGTAAAGCTCAGGGCCGGAAATATAGTAAATGCCCGGTAAATAGTTTTTAAAATAACAACATAAAATGAAATGTAATAAAATGGAACCACTGTATTTTGTCCAGAGCAATAGAGAATCATTTAAAATTGATGAGAAATGGTGTATTTTTAATAGAAAATAATTGTTAGGCCTGTGAATAAATCTCAGTGTAGACACCCTAGGTAACCTATACTGATTATGGGTTGTTAGTGTTTAGAAGACATAATTCCTGACATCTAGGACAATTTTGGGTGTGTAGGGCATCAAATTCCTTTTTTTGTTTCTTCTTATATCCCTTAAATAAGTACATTAGGGTTCTTCTTTAAAATATTCCGTTTTCAGGCAACAGGAGGAAAAAAATAAACCCTCTGAATAAAAGTCTTTTAGTTCATATGCCAAGATTGTTTAATACTAACTTTGAGTAATTCATTTAGATAATCATATCAATACGTATGTATATTATCTATTATTACCAACACCCTTTGAAAAATGTGAATTTTGTGTTCACGATATCTTTTCGTCAATTCAGTTCTCTTCTGAGTACATTTTAGTGTGTGATTAGAAAATTGGTGGTTTGAATTAAGTGTAGTTTTGGAGATTTGTGCTTCCTTTAAAAAATTTGTTTGAATTTGCTCATGAAAAGTCTTACATGCTATTTCGGTCTTCCCACCCTCTTGAGGTCCAGAAGCAATTTAGCCATAAAAACCAATATAGCTCCGATTATGGATGTGGATTTCTGAATAATCCCAAAGCAGGATTTTCCCCAGCCTCTACCTGTTAGATGCCAGCAACACTCCCCTAGTTTTGGAAACTGAAAATGCCTCCAGACATTATCAACATCCCTGGGGCGGAGTGCAAAATTGTCCCGTATTGAGAACCCAAGTCTAAAGGATATTCTGAGAAAAACTGGCTTGAGATAAGAAGTAAAAGTTGCAGCACAAACCTCCCACAAGAAGTTTCTGAATTCTAAACTCATTATTCCTTTGTTTCCTATCTCAGTAGCATTATTTTACCGTTGTTTACAATTCTGTAAATACTTCTCAGGATTTGTTTTTGTTGCTCTTACCTTTGTTTTTAAAACAACAGTATATATATATATATATATACATCTATATCTTTATATTATTCTCCCTAATGGCCTGTTAACTTTTTTGGAGGTCAGGAACTATTAAAAATTCATTTTATTTAATTCAATAAAGAAGGTAAGCGCTGAAAGAGGTCTTTATTTAACACACAAACATGTAAAAATATCCACAATATCTCTTTGCTCACGAACTTGTAAGTCAGCAGGCAAAATATTATCCACCAGATTTCTTCACTTTTTTTCCCCCTTTAACTGTGGCAATTAGTTAATTTTATTAGACCAGTATGGTTGCTTTTCACTCAAATCAAGTATGCTTTGGAAAGGCTTAATATTAGTATAATCCACCTATGTTATTTCAATAGAGAAAAATAAATGTGTTGGCGTTATTTTTATTTCAGGTACGATAGATTGTGTCTGAGAATGAGCAGAGGTTTTTGGTTTTTAACCCGGTCTTAATTTGGGAAGTTAAATTATACAGCTCTGAAAATAGGAGCAGGTCATGGAAAGACAAGCACACTTAAAATACGAAAGGCCTTGGATGCGATTCTGCCCTCTTCGGCCCTGGGAAGTCCCTCTGAAGTCACAGGGAGGTCCCCGAACCCAGCTGGGACACGAGCAGTCGATACTTCCATGAGGACATCTACTTGTATGGCTAGTGAACTCATTCCTAATAACTGGTCAACTACTTTTAGTTCATTTTCCAGGGCTAGATTAGCTCATATTGGAAAACCTCCCCAAATAGCCTTATGAAAAGAGATGAACTCATTCCCAATTTTCATCAGTTTTTGAAGCAAAACCATAAAAACCACTATCCCACCTCAGGCTACTGGAAACAAATTTGCATTTCATTCTCAGGAACAGAAATATCTCTGGGCAAACATTTCAGTGAGAGGAGCTCCTGTGCTCCTCGCCTTTACCCAGCACTTGTTGCGGAGACCCATGCGGTCCATTGCCACTCAGGGAATTGAATGGTCTCAGTTGTGAAAGGGGCCACAGCTCTTCAAGCTCTTCCAAAAAGACACTGAGGCAATTTGGTTATGTTATGCGGTCATGTCTTCAGTTAGCCCATAAGCTGATACTATCTTCTTGAAGGATTCCTTCAAGAACCCTCTTGAAAACGTAGCAGCTCCTTGTTCACTAGAAAAGTGTGTGAGCTGATGAGGACTCTCGTTTGCTAACTGCTCCGAGGATGAGTGAGCCTAAGGGACAAAGGACAGTAGCGGACAGCCATAGGTTTTTTATCTGTACTAACAGTTCTCATTGAAATTTACTTCACATTCAGTAAAATGCACCAATCTTAGGCACATAGAGTCAGATGAATTCTGAGGCACCCGTACACCCCAGATCACAAGGTGATTTTGTCACCCTTTTGAGAGTTCTTTGTGCCCCTTTCCATTTAATGGCTCCACTTTCCCTTCAAAATCAACCAGTGTTCTGACTTTTTTTAACCACCACAAATTAGTTTTGTGTTTCCTTAAACTCAATAGAAATAGAATCATCTCCTATGTGTTCTTTTCTGTCTGGCTTCTTTGGCTCAGCATAATTTTGTGAGATGAATCGACGCCACTGCAGGTCTGAGTTGTTTGTGATTATTTATTGCTGAGCAGCATCTCATTGCATGACGATACCACAATTAGTTGATCCCTTTTCCTATTGATGGATGTTTGAGCTGTTCCCAGCTTGGGACTTTTATGAGTAGGGATGCTTCCTGCACATTCACCTTCAAGTCTGTTTGGGGAGCATGTGCACTCATTTCTCCAGGGGTAGAAGTTCAGGGAACAATGCTGAACAATAAAGTAATTGTATGTTTAACTGTATTAGAATCTGCCAATCCATTTCCAAAGCAATTGTATTATTTTATACTCTTGAACTAGCATGGAATAAGAATTCCGATTTACTCTCCATCCTCTCCGACACCTAGTATGTGTTTGATAGACAGCCGTGGTGATTAAGCGGCTTTTCAGTGCCCATTCTATTTCAGGCAGTACTTACTGTCCATGGACACAGTGAAGGAGGCTGTGAGGGGAATTTTTTTAAAACCTCTTTAAGTGGGGAGAAGTTCTCATTTGTCTGATCATCTCCTACCCTTTGATTTAATTGGTATTTTCCTGCTTTCCTTATTTGTTTTCCGTTGATCGACAAAACATTGCTCTTTTCACTGCCAAAGCCTATTAGCTCATTTCTCCTATCAAATGGATCCATATTTGTTTAGCTTCCTTTAAAATCATCTCCAGGCACCCATTAAATTCAATATTAGAAACGATAAAGGATTAGTTGTCGCCTTAAAATCTTCCTTTGGCAACTGCTATTGATAAAAACAATTCTGGTTGCTAATTAAAATCTCTAATTCAGAATATCTCATATCAATGTTGCTCATTTCAAAATTGTGACTCTGCAGAGTGACCATTAACCACCTTCTTTACTGATTTACTTTTTTTTTTTCCTTTTATCTTGAAACACTTTCAGGCTTATACAAAATCTGAAAAATCAGAACAAAAAATTCCTGTATCCCTGCTTGGATTGAGTTGCATCCCCAAAAAAATAAGTTCAAGTCCTAAACTCTGGGTCTGTGATTGCGATCCTGTTTGGAAATAGGATCTTTGAAGATGTTATTAAATAAAATGAGGCCAACTGGATTAGGGTGGGATTTAGAAGAAGAGGAAATTTGGACACATGGACAGACAGAGGGAGACAATGCCCCTCTGATGAAGGCAGAGTTGAATTTTGCCACAAACCAAAGACCACTAGGGATTGCCAGCAAGTCACTGGCAAATCCCACAGACTTCAAAGGAAGCCTGGCCATCAGCTGGATTTCAGATTTCTAGCCTCCAGAACTTTGAGACAATATATTTTTATTGTGTTAAACCACCCAGTCAGTGGCTTAAAATTTGGGGAATTTCAGTCAGATTCTCCCAACTTTAATGTTTCCCCACACTGGCTCTACCACTCTATTTATCCATGATATGAATACTTTTTCAGAATCGTTTGAGAATAAGACATACTGTTCCTTTACCCCTAACTATTTCTGTGTGTAATTCCTAAAATACTAGGGTATTCTTTTACATAACCACAGTATAATTATCAAAATCAAGAAATTATCAACACAACACTAATCTCTAATTTACAAACATTATTTAAATTTTGTCATTTGTTTCAGTTATGTCCTTTATCACAAAGCAAATGAGTTTTCCTCTATTGCTTTTTTTTATTTCTTTGCTTTGTATATATGTTATACTATACAATAAAAAAATTTTTTTTTTTAAAAGAATGAGTTTTCCTGGGACAGGATCTAATCCAACACAATTTGTTGCAGTTCTTTTCCTGTTTAAACTAGAACAGTTAGTTCTTCAGCCCTTCTTGTCTCTCACAGCCTTCATATTTTTTTTTTTACAGCGTATGGGCCATTTGTTTTCTAGGCGATCTCTCAGTTTGAGTTTGTCTGATGTTTCCTCATTATTAGATGATTTGTGGAAGGAATGCCACAGAATTAGCATTGTGCCCTTTTCAGTGGGACATGTCAGGAGGCTCGAGATGTTTATTTGCTCCAATATTGGTGATGATAAATTTGATCATTTATTTAAGGCTGTGGTTGTTAGTTATTTTTTTATGCTAAAGCTTCAATTTCCCACTTATAGTTAATAAATGTCTTCAGGGGAGATATGTTGAAACCATGTAAATATCCTGTTGCCCATAGATTTAGCATCCTTTGATTTTATTTTCCTGATGCAATTATTACCAGTTGGTTCCCAAGTATTGAATCTCTAATTCTCTCATCTCATCTGTACTTGTTAATGAGTGTTCTACTCTAAGAAAAGCTTGTCCCCATTTATTTGCTTATTCATTTCATATGCACTCACAGATTTTTATCTTCTTCTATGCATTTTGACTTCTTCTTTTGATGATCAAATTATGCTAGATACTTTGATGATTTTATTCTTGAAACCCTTGTGAAATCATATGCTTTGTATTATATGATCATCTTGGATGCTGGCTAGTTAGGCCAATTCAATTCAAAGATGAATAGATCAATACAGTAACTACATATACATAATTAGAGAATTTAAATAAATTTTGACAAAAGGTACTCTATTCTTCTATGTAAATATAGGCAGACTGTGTCCCTTCCCCCAGAAATACCCACACCCTAATCTCCAGAACCTGGGGATATGTTAACATCACATTGCAAAACAGACTTCCCATGTGGGAGTAAGGTTGCCAACCAACTGGATAGGCCCAATGGGACCTTAAAAGTGGAAGGTGAAGGCAGGAAAGACAGTACCAGATGCAGCAGAAGAGTCAGCAGGAGACATTAGGCATCGGAAGGAACTGGCCTGGCATTGCTGACTTTGAAGGTGAAAGGGGTCACAAGCCAAACATTGCGGTGGTCTCCAGAAGCTGGGAACAGCCCTCAACTGACGGGCAGCAATGCTGGAAGCAGGGACCTCAGGTCTACCAGCACAAGGAATGGAATTCTGCCAGCAACCTGGACGAAAAGGAGATGGATTCTTCCCCAGAGTCTCCAGAAAGGAATGCAGCCCTGCCAACACCTTGGTTTTTGTCTGGGAAGACCTGTGTCAGGCTTCTAGCCTACGGAACTATAAGACAATACATTTGTTTTGCTTTAAGCCATTAAGTTTGTGGTGATTTGCTATTACAGCAATAGAAACTAATGCATAGACTGCATAAATGTATATGGGCTATGGTGTGTCTATATTTAATTTGTTGCGCATTTTCTCATTTTTCATTGCCTCTCTTTCTCTGCATCTCTTTACCTGTTGTTACATCTCAGTTCTTTTCTACCTATGTCTTGGTTTTCTCTATTTATATACACATACTATATTCTACTTATGGAGCCTGATGAGTAACTTTAACACTTCCTTAAAACCAAGAAGAGAGTAACGTATGAGTAAAAATTATCCAATAAATGTGAATTGGCAGTAGTCGATCTTAGAACCTTTGAAAACTGAACTCCTAACCTCTCTGGTTTTTTTGAAATGTGTTTTTGCTGCTTCCTTAGGGGAATCACCTAAAATGGTTTTGACTTGAGTATTACACAAAATATCTCCAAAGAGTTCCTTTGCCAAGTCACACAAAGTATGCTAGTATTTTTCTCAAAAGACTTGAATATGCAATCATTCTTCTTAAAAAAATGGCATATTTCCCCCTATAACTGACTTTTCCATTGATCTAGAGTTAACCATAATTAAATACACTGGATCAGGTTTAAAAGCTTAATGACATGTCAGACACAAGCCAGCATTTCCTTTTGTAGGTGAGATTGATTGGTTGGGTTGGTATTGCGAACTTTGTGTAATTATCATATTCTGGAGAAATTGTGGTTGAATTATATTTTCATAAATAAAACCACATTTTAGAGTGATGAGCAGAGTTTGCTGTATGAAGAAATCCTATGTGAATTGTTTATTAAACAATCATCAGTCCATAATTTACATATGTCTGTGTATTATTTTCTCAGCATATAATTCTGAACTTTCATTACTGGGCTTATTTAAAGTAGAACACAATTATATTTTAGGAATTTTTGCAACATTATTCTCAATGACTTGTTGAAATATTAAGCAGATGTTAATAATGGGGAGAGTTTAAATTTACCTTTCCTTTTAACAGAGGAGAACACATTTTGGACATTCAATTTTAACTCTCCAGCATTGTTTGAAAGCTTTCTATAAATCTCTAACCACAAAGAAAATAAAATCTAAATAAAAGAATTCATTATTCCTTTTTTAAGGAGTCATTGTCCATTTAGCCTTTTTGTGTGCAACTGAAGTCATCTGGATTTGTCATATTGTTTTCGATGTATTATTATACCATAGCAATATACACAAAACAACCTTGTAGTACATTCATAAAAAGTTGATATACTTCCAGATGTTTCTTTTCTGTAATTTTTTTTATTTTTCAAATATTTACCATGGAACTGGGCTTCAAAAACTTTTCTTTTAAATAAGAATGTTACAGTCTTTTATACACAAGAGGTTCAGAATTCAAAACTGCTGAGGCAATGAGTTATACCTGTTAATAGAAATTTACAAGAGTAAAAGGTTCTATAATAAGGACATGTAAAATGACAATGACAACATAGAGAAAGGGAGGAGGAAAGCGTTGTTAGAAAATATCGTTTAAGCTGGCTCTCCAAGTGTGTACAGGAGCTCAGGAGGTGGTAATGGGGAGAGGCGGAGGGAATGGCAGGGGATACAGCAGGTGCTAAAGCAGAGACCTGTGAAAAGCAATGTCCCGTTTGGGAACTTTAGTACTCTGAGGCCACTGTATATTTTCTTTCTTTTTTAATTAGAGAAGTTGTGGGTTTACAGAGCAATCATACAGAATTCCCATATACCACCCTACTATTAACAGCTTGCATTGTTGTTGTACATGTGTTACGTCTGATGAAAGCACATTTTTATAAGTATATAGTTAACTATAGTCCTTGGTGTAAACACAGGGTTAGTGTGTTGCAAAATTTCATGGATTTTTTTCAAAGATTGTTGTTGTGAAATATAACAGATATAAAAAGAAAAGAAAACAATAATTTTCAAAGTACACTTCAACAAGTAGTTAAAGAATGGATTTCAGAGTTTGTTATGGGTTACCATTCCACTGTTTCAGATTTTTCCTTCTAGCTGGTCCAAAACACTGGATGGAGGCTAGACGAAAAACCATATAGTGATTCAGCAGTCAGATTCGTTTGTTAAATCCTATTTTCTCTGTTTTAACTCCTCTTTCTCCTTTGATCCTTCTCCCAATCTATGGGGATCTTTAGGTAATGTCTGTTCTGACTTTTTCATTTTGAGAAGAGGTGTTGATACTAAAGGATAGGGGGATGGAATTAGTTGATAATCTTGGAGAGGCTGGTCCCTCTGGGTTTCAGGATTTATCTGGCCTAGGAACCCTCTGGAGATTATAGTTTACAGGAAAGCAAACTTAGTGCATGAAACTTTTATACCATCTCAATTTGAGCCCTAGGTGTTCTTATGAGTTAACAGGAGTGATGTTAGTTGGGGTTTAGCAAACCATGGCATTTAGCACTATCTAACTGAAGTTTTCATTAGAGTGGCCTCCAGAATAGCCTCTTGACTCTATTTGATCTTTCTTGACTCTATTTGATCTCTTATTTTATTATATTTCTTTTCCCACCTTTGGTCAGGAAGGCATTGTTGATCCTGTATACCAGCATCATCCTTAACAGTGAGATATTGAAAGCGTTCCCCTTAAGATCGGGTACAAAACAAGGAGGCCCATTGTCTAATGCTGTTAATCAACATTGTACTCAAATTCCTAGCTGAAGCTTTTAGACAGGAGAAATTTAAAAAAAGGCATCCAAGTAGGAAAGGAAGAATTAAAACTTTCATTATTTGCAGATGACATGATCCTATACTTAGAAAACCCCGAAAAACCTATGACAAAGGAACTTGGGCTAATAAACAAATTCAACAAAGCGGCAGAATACAAGGTTAATGTACAAAAATCACTAATGTTTCTATATACAAGTAAATGACATCTCTGAGGAGACAATTGAGGAAAAAAATCCATTCAAAATAGTGACCAGAAGAATCAGGTATCTAGGAATAAGACTAACAGGGATGTCAAGGACTTGTACCCAGAAAAATACAAAACATTGCTAAAAGAAATAAAAACTGACCTAAATAGATGGAAAGACATTCCATGCTCATGGGTAGGAAGGTTGAATGCCATTAAGATGTCAATTCCACCCAAATTGATCTACAGATTCAATGAGATACCAATCAACATCCCAACAACCTATTTTGAAGACTTGGAAAGAGACCTGAACTGTGACCCATTTATATGATGGAATATGGTGTAGCTGCAAAAAGAAAGGGCATTGAGAGATGTACAATGAACTGAACAAACCTTGGGGTTTACAAAATAAGCCAGAAGCAAAAGTACAAATATGCTAAAGTCTCTTTCAGAAAATACTTATAAGAAAATTGGAACCTAGGTTGTAAGCCCTTATAGCAGCCACACTTAGCCTGAAGTTGTAAGTATATTTCTACATTCTGAGACCCTGACCTGTATGTGTGTCAGCTAGTATTTCCCTGGAACTTTGAGTAATACGATACATAAGACCTAGAAATTGCATATTGCAGCCCTGAAAGTTAGCATAGCTATATACAATAACAGTTAAAGTAACTGAAAAAGAGATCAGGCCTAAAGATAAAAATGAAGCCGATCTAGCTGGGACTAAGGTTAATCAGAACACAGGGTAAAAGATGATAGTGTACATACTCTCGACCCTTACTTTATGAGACCAAGGCAGAGAGGTTTATTATGTCTAGGACCTAAATTTTCAGTAACACACAATCTAACTCATGTAAACAATTCAAATCCCTGGAGTCCAGACAGGAACAAGGCCTTATAATTCTGTATGGCTCCATGTAATTTCAGGATACATCTCAGACTATGTTAATTATGTTGGGTCGATAATTAAAAAATATTGGTAGAGTCCCTTGAGGTCTAAAGGCAAAAAATATATATGGAACTATTAAACTTTCCAACCTGGAAAACCCTAGGAGCCCTCTCAACCATTGGGTACTCCCAAGAAAATAGGCCAAGCCCTTGATTTTGAGGCTTGCCCTTATAGAACTTATTTCTGTAGTGGAGAAACTAAGACTAACTAAAATGAGCTTCAGAGTTGCTTCCAGGAAACCTCTTTGTTGCTCAGATGTGGCCTGTCTCTCTCTAAGCTCAACTCTGCAAGGAAAATCATTACCTTTCCCCTATGTGGGATATGATGCTCAGGAGTGAAAATTTCCTTTGATTCCTACCTTCTGAAGTATTTTATCAGGAAGGGATGTGGTATTTTGTTGAATGCTTTTTCAGCATCAATTGATATGATCATGTGATCTTTTCCCCTTTCAATTTGTTAATGGGCTGTATTGTGTTGATTGATTTTCTTGTGCATTCCTGGAATAACCCCACTCAGCCATGTATAATTCTTTTAATGTGTCATTAGATTTGATTTGCTAGTATTTTGTTGAGAATTTTTGCATCAATATTCATTAGGGGAGATTGTTCTGAAGTCTTACTTTCTTGTAGCATCTTTATCTGGTTTTGGTACTAGAGTGGTATTAGCTTCATAAAATGAGTTAGCTAGCATTCCTTTTCCCTCAATTTTTTTGAACTGTTTGACAGGTGTTAGTTCTTTTTGGAATGCTTGATAAAATATCCCTCTGAAGCAGTCTGTTCCTAGGCTTTTCTTTGTGTGAAGATTTTTGATGACCGATTGAATCTCTTTACTTGTAATTGGTTTGTTGAGATCTTCTATTTCTTCTCAAGTCAGCATAGGTAGTTTGTCTAGGAATTTGTCCATTTCGTCTAAGTCGTTTATGGTGTTGGCATATAGTTGTTCATAGTGTTCTCTTATGATTTAAAAAATTTCTTTAGGATCCATGGTAATGCCCCCTCTCATTTCTGATATTGTTTATTTGTGTCCTCTCTCTTTTTTTCTTTGTTAGTCTAGCTGGGGGTCCATCAGTTTTGTTTTGTTTTTTTTTGACATGGGTAGTCTCTGGGAATTGAACCCAGGTCTCTGGCATGGCTGGTGAGAATTTTGCCACTGAGCCACCATTGCACTGCCCAAGAGTCCATCAATTTTATTGATTTTCTCAAAGAACCAAATTTTGGTTTTGTTAATTCTTTCTATTGTTTTTTTCCTCCAGTTCATTCATTTCTGCTTTCATTTTTGTTATTTCTCTTATTCGCTTTGGGGATTAGTTTGCTGTTCTTCTCTAATTTCTCTAGGTGAATAGTTAAGTCCTCAATTTTTGTTCATTCTTGTTTTTACATATAGGCATTTAGGGCTATAAATTTCCCTCTCAGCACAGCCTTTGCTGCATCCCACAAGTTCTTATATGTTTTATTCTTATTATCATTCTTTTCCAGATATTTACCAATTTATCAATTTCTTCTTTGACCTACTGATTATTTAAGAGTGCATTATTCAATCTCCATATATTTGTGAAAGCTCTGGTTTATTAATTTCCAGCTACATTCTGTTGTGGTCAGAGAAAGTGCTTTGGATAATTTCAATCTTATTAAATTTATAAAGACTTGTTTTGTGTCCCAGCTATGAACTATCCTGAAAAATGTTCCATGTCCACCAGAGAAGAAAATATAGCCTGGTGTTTTGGAATATAATGATCTATATATGTCTATTAGATTTCATTCATTTATCACATTATTTAGATTCTCTATTTCCTTGTTGATCCTCTGTCTGGTTGTTCCATTCATGGTGGAAAGTGGTGTATTGAACTCTCCCATTATATTGCTGAAATGTCTACAGCTCCCTTCAGTTTTGCCAGTGTTTGCCTCATGTATTTTGGAACTCCTTGAGTTCCAAGGAGTATAAACATTTATCATTGTTATTCCCTCTTAGTGAATTGTTCCTTTTATTAATATGTAGTGTCTTCCTTTGTCTCTTATGATGTCTTTACATTTAAATTCTATTTTATCTGATATTAATGTAACTACTCCTGGTTTCTTTTGGTGCAGCTTGCATAGAAGATCTTTTTGTGTTCTTTCACTTTCAATCTATTTATGTCCTTGGGTCTAAAATCCATATTTTATAAACAGCATATAGATGCATTATATTTTTTAATCCATTCTGTCAATCTTTATCTTTTATTTGGTGAGTTTAGTTTGTTAACAATAAAAGTTATTAGTGTAAAAACAGTTCTTGAATCTACCATCTTAACCTTTAGTTTTTATTTGTCATATATATATAGATTGTTTTCCCCCTCTCTCTTTCTATCCTTTAAATGACTGTTATTCATACTCTTCAATTCTGTGCCCTCCTCCAGACCTCCCCTCCTGTCTTTTTTTTTTTTTTCCAGCTGATGGGACTACTTTTAGTATTTCTTGTAGGGCATGTCTCTTGTTGACCAGTTCTCTCTGTCTTTGTTTGTCCTTGAAGATTTTAATCTCTCCCTCAATTTTGAAGAACAACTTGGCTGGATAAATTCATGTGTGGAAGCTGTTCTCTTTCAGGATCTTAAATTTATTATCCACTGCTTTTGTGCCTCAGTGGTGCCTACTGAGTAGTCTGAACTCAGTCTTATGTGTTTTCCCTTGTATGTAGTAGATTGCTTTTCTTGTGCTGCTTTCAGAAGTTTCTGCTTCTCTTCAACATTTGACACTTTGATTAATATGTGTTTTGAAGAAGGCATATTTGGGTTTATTCTATTTGGGGTTCATTGGGCCTCTTTGATTTGCATATTTATGTCTTTTATAAGGGGTTAGAACTTTTCCAAATTATATCTTCAACTAACCTTCTCAGCCCTTTACTCTTCTCTTTTCCTTCTGGGGCACCAGTGATTCTTATATTTGTGAGCCTTAAGTTGTCCATCATTTCTCTAAGACCCCATTCCATTTTTTCCATCTTTCTTGCCATTTGTTCTTTTGTGTGCTCTAGTTCAGTTGCTCTGTCTTTTAACTCACTTATTCTTCCATTTGCTTCTTTGAATCTGCTATAGTGTGTCTTTAGTATATTTCTAATTTGGTCTATTGTACCCAATAGACCATCTTTATGGGAGCTGCCATTTTTCTATTTAATCTTCCAAATTCTTTATGCTCTTCTAGTGTCTTCCTGATATTCTTGATTATATTATAAATATCTTTGAGTAGTTGTTCTCCAGTGTTTTGATTTTGTCACTTGGCTCTGCCATTTCTGCTTGAATCTTCACATGCTTTGTTATTTTCTGTTGTGTTGATTATCTTAATAAGGTTATTTTGCAAGTTTATTTCCTTCATTCATATAAAATTTTGGTTTTGTGTTGAAGGTTCCCTTTTGCATCTGGTTTGTCACTAATTCCCTGCCAAACAAAGGCCCAGATCACATGCAGGGGATACAATTGTACTTGAGGGTCTATGAAAAGCTGAGCAAGGATCCATGGGAAGTTCAGTGACAGAACACCCTCCCACCATGTGGGAGACCTGGGTTCAATTTGTGGCTCATGCAGCCAAAAAAGAATAAGTAATAATAATAAAATAAAATTTAGAAAATGTTTTAAAACCCTACCTCAACACTAGTAGGGCCCAAAGTCAGAAGGAGATACCCCAAGATAATTGGAAATGACCTCAGATTAGTGCCTACAGAAGGGAAAAAATATTTTTAAAATAAATAAATAAAATATAAGAAATAAAAAGCAAAGATCAATAAAATATAAATATATACATAAAATAATAATAGTAAAACTATTGGAGAAATATATTTAAAAAACAAACCTAGGGAGATAGCACTTACTGCTGAAGGAGACAGATCACTCAGATGAGTACTACTGTTTTCAGAAATTATGGTGGTTTGGAACATGCTGGAGATGGAGACAAGTGGAAGGATAGATGACAAATTTTGGAGATTGAACTGACAGGACTTAAAGACAGAAAATTCCAGGTTTACTCATTTGTTTTTTCATTCAGTTGATGTATGCTAATTGAATGCTTAATTTATGCTAAACATTTTTTTAAGATATGGCAATGGATCTTACAGTCATTAAACAAATAAATACACAGACAATTATTTTATTAACTTGTCATATATGCTGTGAAGGGAAAAATTCACAGTCCAGTGAAAATTTATAACAAAGAGTCTTACCTAGCATGCACATTTAGAGATGTTCTCAATGAAGTACTGAGCTCTAAGATGAGATCTGAAGGATGTATATGTGTTAAAGAAGCAATAAAGGGTGTCTAAATTTGGGCTCTCTTAGAAGCACACCCTGAGAAAAGGATTCAAGTTCTAGCAGTGTTTTTGGAAAGTAATGCCAGAAAATACCAGGAGGGTAATGGGTAACAAAACAGGGAAGAAAGGCAGCCAAAGCAGGGTGTGTTATGAAATAGCTACCACAGTATGCAACTGGGACTCAATCTTATGGGAAAAATATGAAAATGGCTCATAGGTCCCAGAATAATCCCACCAGAGAGATGAGAATTGGGTTTTTATACACCAACTTCCAACAGACATTGGTTGAAGGCTGCACCTGGAATGTTAACTCCACATATCAGAGAAGCAGTATGGAATTCCCTAGCTTTGAAGAAAGTCAAGTACAGATGCACATTCTGGCAGTTGGAAGTCATATATATGTGCACTGAATAAAATCAGGTGAATATGAATAAGTCATCCACAGCAACTGTTTACAAGGTTGAAAGAAAATCATGAAAATAGCAGGTACAAGGGCATTGGATTGAGAGAAAGCTTAGTATATCTTAGAACAACAAGAAGACTGTATCTTTAGAAAGCAAAGGACAGATCCTCAAGGGGAAAAGGATGGAGGGCAGTTAATTCTTGGGAGCTCTGGAGCAGAGAAGGCATTTTGGAACTATTATTAGCATCATCATTGTCCAATAATCTGTGAGCTACAGGTTGGAACCAATTGATACTTGAGAGACACCGTGAAGCTGAAGCACTTATAAGGGAAGGTAGGGCCTCTGCATAGACAAATAAGCAAGCAAAATAGCACTACTGGCAGAGTGAGAGCATGCAGGGAGAAGTGAATTGCCACAAGGAGCTGAAAAGGCTGGAAAAGACTTGGATAGGTAGGTGGTTCTTTATCGGGACCTTCATTTTGGTTTGCTAAAGCTGCCAGAATGCAATATATCAGAAATGGGTTGGCTTTTACAATGGGGATTTATTAGTTTACAGATTTACAGTTTGAATTAAAAGGGTGTCAACAGAATGTTTTCTCTTTTATTCTGGGGCTTTCTGAAGAAATAAGTTCATGAGGTCATCAGGGATGAGTTTAGAATAGGAAGGTGAGACAAATCTATTTTCCTCAGTCTTTATAACTCATATATCCCTAACCCCAATCCAAGACAACCGTATGTAAGAGAAGCTCTTCAATCATTTATCCTGCCTAGATGATACTCAAAAGAGACCTCCTGCCATTCCATCCCACCACTTTTTAACAATATTATCTCATACTGTTGGGCCACTGAGATAATGATAGAGAATAACCCTAATCAGCCTTGTTTAGAAAGCCTAATTTGTGGAAATTTATGAAAAGATATTATACTGGCTAAGAGTATATATTCAAATGCATTCCACTCAAATCACATTTACCTACTGTACATGTAATGATAGGTATTCTCTGTTTAGCTGAAGTTGATTTTCAAACAGATGAACTTTAATTTTATGGATTCTCTTAACTAGCTGCATTACTCTATTTCCTTGATTCTTTGTAGCATAATGAGTAATTTGATATTTGCCTCATATTTTATGGGCACATAATTCATTTCAATCCCAGATGCAAGAGAATTATTCCTGCTTGACTTCCCAATGTCCCCACCAGTCTCAATTAGATGATCATTTAACAGCCAGTTGAATTCCCAGACCAAGCCATCAAGACTTAGATCTTTAATTGCTTAAGCAGTTTGTTCTAACATGGGTTTCAAACATCTTGCTGGGTCAACTTTAATTGAGAAAAGATGGCTTTCCTATCTGACGAAGAATTTAGAGGATGGAATATAAGCAGTTGGTCAAAGAGATAACAGCATATCTATAATATATTCTTACCTAAAATACATATTGATTTCATCTTATTTAAAAACAAACAAACTCCAGTGAGCTGGATTCTCTCCACTGTTCTAAAATCTTGGGAGTTTGGTTTCCCTCAAATCTACTTTTTATCATAACTTAAGGTGGTAAGGGGGCAAAATAAGTCTATGGCACATTAAAAGATGATTTAACACATCAGAAGCTGACTCAGGAGAATGCTCATTCAGTACAGTCCCAAGCGCTTAAAGTATGTTCTGACTCTTTATAGTTCTTCCTTTCAGTGTTATGAAACGTAAAATCCCAAATAAAATTCAACTCCCGAATGACTTTTCAAACGACATTTTAACATATATATCTATAAAGAAAATTACTATTATTAATAGTAGCTTTCATTTCTTGTACAATATAATTTGGTCTGCTTTAATGTCCTTTCCCCCAAAAACATTCATATCTCTTACTTTATTTATTCTTGATGAAACTCTTAGAAGAATTTTTTAAAACTGATTTAAAAAAAGGAAAACAAGACAAAGTAATGCATCTAATGTTTTGAAAAGGAAACAACTTGAAGGTATTTTCACATTTAGATTGTATAAGCCAGATCACAAAAGGTCTTTTTTCTAATTCCTGATAAAATGAACCAAAACCAATACAAACTAGGAAAATATCACCAAGAACAATAAAAAAGGAAAGGGGATAAAACTTAATGTTGTCTATTTTGAAAAGAGAAGCCATAGAAATGGGGGAAGTAGAAAGAAAGGCAGAAATACTGAAAGAGGGAAAAACAAAGAGAAAGAAAGAGAGGTGGGAAGAGAAGGGAAGGGAAGGGAAGGGAAGGGAATGGATGGGAAGTAAACAGATGGCAAGATCTTTACATTGAGAGTAGGAGGTACACAACACAATGCTCCAGAGCCCAAGATCTGGAGTTACTTTCTCTGACTTTTCTCTGGGTTGTCTGGTTGCCAGATTATGTGCTCTGGCCATAGTCAAACAACTTTAGGCTCAAATACATGTCTTCCATTTACTGGCAGTGATCTTGGGCAAGTCATTTAATTTTAATTTAGCCTCTGTTTCCTTAGAATGTTATTCCTAGAATGAGAATGACAGTCCTTATCTAACTAAGTTGGGTGAAGGGTTAGAGTACAAACAATATGCAATGCCTGGTATATCAACAACAAATATTAACAGCTACTTCTTTTACTGTTGTTGGTGCTGTCATTTCCTACCACTAAAGAATTCCAGGATCCTAGCAAATGTAGTAAATGCCATCAAGTAGTGCTCCTTTTCAGCATTCCATGGAACTAGAATATCCGGGTGACTATGGCAGTGATGTTCGAGTAGAACCATTGATAAAAATTCTGGAGAAGTGATATACCAAGGCAGCCACAGCATGTTACTCCCCACAACTTCTGCTCCTTCAGGCTCAGTCATGTAGCACAGAACAACAGCAAGCTTTCCCACTTAACTTCTTTGGGAAAACTAGCACATATCAGATAAGGTAGGGATAGTATGTAGAAGGAACAACCAACAATATCCCAGGACAAAGGAAAATTCAGGATGAAATAAGCATGCACAAAATGAAAAAAAAAAACAAAAAAAAAACCCAGGAAGGACTATTGATGACAAAGAGCTGATGGCAAAGCATGATTTATTTTATTCTTAATTTGAGGACTCTATCTATCTATCTGTCTATCTATCTATCTATCTATTTATCTGCCTATCTAATTAATTGCTGTGCAAACATACTACAGGAAGCAAAAACAACAAAAACAAGAACGATATAAGAAGAAAATACTACAGCATAGAAAGTTCAGACAAATCATCCAGTCTAGAAGACAGTTCCTGCAAGGCTTCATGCTATAGAAAAATATTAAGAATATGAATAAAATAAAATAAAAACTCAAAGGTTAAACACCAAATAGGGTAAATACAGGGAAACCCTAGGGTTGAAGAAACAAGCTTTGGACTGAAGTAAATCATTAAAAAATGAATAAATGAATTGGAAAGAGGAACACAGCATATACAGCTGAAATGAATTGTGTTCCAGTCAAGTAACTTGATAGATAATGAACAATGAATGCAAAGAAAACAATAAAGAGAAGAAAAGGCAATAAATGATCCAAGATAAATTATGTCCTTGATGAAGGTAACTGAAAAACTGGAAGAGAAAGCAGTCAGAGATCTAGCAGAAGAATTCTAGAATCTGTAGATCAAAATGTCCCATCATATTCCAGGACAAATTCATACAGTTGATTCTACTATCATACATGGCTTTTTTAAGTTTTTTTTCACAGAGACATTCATTGCCAGGAGATAACAGAAGTTTGGCCATGTAGCTCCTAAGGAATAGATGTGTGTTTCAAGAGTTTCACACCTAGTCAAATTGAGTATAAAACATGCACAGGATCAGAGAATATCTAAACAATGAAGATATGTCAGTGAAACCCAACCAATGAAGAGAAAAAATCAAAATAAAGAACTCGGAAGTAGAGAAAGTAAAAGGGAAGATAACTGTGCTCTGAATGTATTTAAACATAGAATCAATATAAACAATGAGTTATGAGACAAAATATAAATGCTAGAAACTCTGGACAATGTATGAAGTATTAGCATGTCTGACCAAATCAGAAGGTGGGAAAGTGGAGGGAGGGGGAACATATCACATGCAATTTCTTCCTTTTGTGTTGCTAAGAGCATGTAAGTCAGAATGTGGAGTTTAAAGGTGACTTCAGCCTCTTATCTCTTTGTTTAACCTTGAAGGGACCACTGAAAACTATTACTTTTGTGGTAAAAAAATATTTATGCCTGATGTTCAGCAATTCCTTTGGTTTTATGTGAAATACCTTTCGATTCGTGAAAAGTTTTATTTAATGTGTTTTATTAAAATGATACTGATAGTGCAATTTCATTTGTGCCATATTTTAATCTATCTGTCCATCACATTTTCATAAAGAGGAATGTTTGAAATAATGCGATTCCAATATTCATAATGGTAGGTTGCTGAGTGGTAGCATTTTCTGGGTGCGTGTGTTTTAATCTGTCTTTAATTTTTCTTTTTTGTTTGGATTGAGCCTGTGTCATTTTCATAAAATACAAAAATCACCATATTAAAATTAAACTAAAATCATTTCAATCTGAAAGCACTCCTTATGTAGCTATTGTTCTATTTTTGCATGTGCCATACTATTTTTCCCTTTGAAAATATGATGAGGTTACAAATCTGAACGTACTTCTCAGATGTACAAAACAATATTTCATTTTAATATTTTTACTCTGATAAATGTTCTAATTTTTCTTACAATCTGCATTCTTCTCACTGGCAGAGTTTTCTTTATTGTGGCAGCTTTTTGTTTCTTTGTGGCACAAATGGAATGTCGTCAGAGAAAGCAACTTGCAAATAAGGAAGCATGCATAGGTACTTTGAAAATATTATGTGCATTGCACCTATTTTTCAATTATTCTTTTATTTGTCAACAACATAAAGTGATGTCAATTATTTCATCACATAACTAATCTTTTTTCAAGATTAAGCGTATTGTTCTATTATTGTCCATATACAAAACTGCAAAATGCAAAGACTACCTTTTATAATAAGATGAATCATGAGGTTACTTATAAAAGTGGAAGCAGGTTTTATTTTAATAAAAGGATTATTATTTTTATATTTGGAGGAGTAAATATTTTACATAGCTGAGTAAATTTCAGTTTGGTAATTTGGTTCTTTGGAAAGTGGTGATGTCTACTCCGGGATAGGGTGGCATTGTCACCTAGTTAGAAAGCTAGAACAGACATTCTTAAGAAAGTGCTTCTATTTGGGAAAAGATAAAATCAAGAGGACTTGAGTAATGCCAGTTAATTATTCTCTTTTGTGGGTGAAAAGCCAAATAAGCAAAAACTGAACCATTTCAAAGTCATATGAACTTAAGTATCAAAAAACAGAGGAAGGGGACTTTAATCGTAGCGCTGATCAGACTTAGTTGTAAATGTGAACAAATGTTGCTGCCTTTAGGTTCACTTCCCAGTTTCTAAAACGAGAATATTTGGGCTTCGTTTCCTCAAGGGTCCTTGAAGTGATTAATTGCTTAAAGGTCTAAAGACCTTTAAGAAATATATTATGCTGTTTCATTGCATTCCTGTTTATTTCTCTGCAATTCCTTTACTCCTCTCTCTCACAGACACCTACTTATTTATTTGTTTGTTTACTCGTTCATTTATTTAAAAGCTACTGATTATTTTTCTTGAGATGTGTTTTGCTATGAAAAGGACTGAAATACTAACCTCCACTTTGGACAGGGCAAGAGTTTCAGATTTATTTTTTATAGCATTATTTTCCTTTTCTTTCTTCTTTTTAAAATTTCTTTTCCTTTCCTTTCTTTTCTTTTTTTCTTGTTCTTCCTTCCCTAAATGAATATTTCAAACACACTGAAAAATACAGAGAACAACATAAAACTTAGTTGGATTTGCTCCAAATATATTTTTTAATGGAAAAAAAATGTTGCAGATATGAGCGAGCTCCCGACACCACTTGTTTCTCTTCTTTCCATGTGATAATCTTGTCTACAGGGTGTGTGCATGCCTACAAATCAGGTTTTAAAATCTACATAGTGTTGAGGGGAGCGAATTAAACGTACATAAATGTTATGGTATCATATATTACCATTCTCAACTTGATTTTTTCATAACTCTACTATACGTTCCAAATTTAGCCAACTTGATATAGATGAATCTAGCTCATTTACAATGAAGTGTTCCATTATATGTACTGCAATTTATCTATTTTTATGTTTTTAGCAACATTTTACTATTAAAAACAATTTGTAATGAACATTTATGTACTTGCTTCCTTGTGAACACCTGAAAATTTCTCCTGAGTGTAATCCTGCAAAGGAGTTTCTGAGCCAGAGGTAATAATCATATTTTCAATTGCCCTCAATATTTTCAAATTGTTTTCCAGAGCGGGTGTAATGCCAGAAGCAGCTTATGAAAGTAGATATTTCCCCACATCTTCCCTACTTCTTAAACTTGTCAGTCTCCTTATCATTGTTCATCTGATAGACTTTAAATTGTATCCCATTATTGTTTTCTTATGCATATTTTGATTGAGGTATAATTCACATAATAAAATTCCCTTGGTGTCGTGTCAAGTTGTGTCAGTTTTGTACATTCAGTTTTGTTAACTACCGCCCAGTCAAAATACACAACATTTCCATCAGCCCCATCTCAGTTGGCCAGGGCTCCTGTTAACAAAGTACCAGAGACTACTAGGCTTAATCCACAGAAATTTATGGGTTCGAGTTCTGGAGGCTGAAAGTGTGAATCCAGGCATCGATAGGGCATGCTTCCTCTGAAACTGTAGAATTCTGACAGTGGCTTTGCCAGCAATCCATGCCATAACTCAATTTCTATCTCCATCACATGCCTTCTTTTCTCTGTCTCCTACTGACTGTGTCCACATTTCCTCTGCGTCTAAGGACAGAAATGTTGGATTATGTCCCACCCTATCCAGTTTGGCCTCCTGTTAACAATAACATCTTCAAAGATCCTATTTACAAATAAGTTCCCACTCACAGGACCAGGGGTTAGAACATGTCTTTTTAGGGGAAACAATTAAATCTATAATAGACTAGAAAATTCCATTGCACTTCTTACAGACAAACCCTCTATGCAACCTCAACCCTAACAAACCCCTGGTCAATCTTATTCTTGTATGTGTCTGTGTGTGTATAGAAAATATTTAAAACCAGTAAAATTTTCCATCTGCATTTGTGAATTTTCTATTATGTCATGTATCAGTTCAGAATCTATTTGAATATGTACAATTGAAATGCTTTTAAATCATCACTTAAATAAAAAGATATTTAATTTTGTGAGTTAACCAGCCCTTAGCTGGTAATGGCAGATCAAAGATGTTATCAAGTATCCATGTTCTTTCTTTTTTTCTCCATCATCCTTGAATGATAGAGTTTTCATTCTCACAAATATTATTTCATGGATGCAAGGCAGCTGATGAAAATCCAGGCAGAATGTCTACATTCAAGGCAGAAAGAATGTTAATGGGAATGCCATCTGCATCTGTATCTTTTTTCTAGATAGCACAACTTTCCCAAGAGCCAATCAGCAGTGTGTGTGTTTGGGAGGGGGGGGTGTCACTTTTTTAGGAGTTTGCTTAGAAATGCATTGAATTTATAGACCAATGTGGAGAAATGAATATGGTATAGCACTAAATGTATTGGGGCTTTTTATGTTTTCCCCATAAATATCTTGCATATGTTAATTAGATTTATTCCTATATATTTAACATTTTTTACTATTAACAATAAGTTTTTTGTTTTTGTGTGGTTTTTTTTTTTTTTTTTGGCATGGGCAGGCACCTGGAATTGAACCCAGGCAAGAACTCTGCCACTGAGCCACTGTTGCCTGCCCAACAATAAGTTCTTTTTATGATTATATTTTATAACAGTTTGTATAGAGACATATAAATTGCTATCTATATTTACTGAACTCTCTAATTGTACTAACTTTCTGCAGAATTTCCTCAATATTTATTTAGTTAAATTTAACTCTATCAATAATGACAATTTGAACTTTCTCTATGAATTTCTTAAAGATTTCCTTCCTTGCTTCTTTCCTTTTTCTTTTTCATTACGGTGGTTAGTAGAATGTTGACTACAACTAATGATTGTGGCCAGATTTGTCTGGTTCTTGATTTGAAAGGAAATGCTTTAAAATTTTTGCAATTCAGGTCTGATATCTCCCGTGGTTTTTTTTTAATGTTTTAATTTAGTGGTACAGTGCTCATTTCTTTTTCTTTTGCTTCCCTCCCTTATCTACCCATATTAGTATCCTACAGATTCATGTCCCAGACTTAGGCTATATCCCAGATTTGTCCTTGAATTATATTTTCCCCCATTTTTCTCCAAATTTGTTTTTTTGCACTGGCATATATGTACATGTAAATCTGCCCCTGTAGAGGGTTATTTAGTAATTGCCTTTTTCTTTTTTTTTTAACTTTTTAAATTGTATAGTATAACATATATACGAAGCAAAGAAATAAAAAAGCAATAGTTTTCAAAACACTCTTCAAAAAACAGTTGCAGGATATAGATCCCAGAATTTGTCATGGGCTGCTATATGATCCTCCCATATTTTTCCTTCTAGCTGCTCCAGAATAAAGGAGGCTAGAGGCTTAAATACTTTTTTATCATCACAATAGACTTTTTTACCTTCTTTTTTTGTGAACAATAGCATATATACAAAAAAGCTATACATTTACAAGCACAGCACCACAATTAGATGTAGAACATGTTTCAGACTTTGACATGGGTTACAATTTCACCATTTTAGGCTTTTACTTCTAGCTGCTCTAAAATACTGGAGACTAAAAGAGATATCAGTTTAATGATTCAGCATTCATATTCATTTGTTAAGTCCTATCTTCAATGTATAATTCCAGCGTCACCTTTGATCTTTCCATCCCTCTCTTTAGGGGTGTTTGGACTATGGCCATTCTAACATTTTTATATTGGAAGGGTCTGTCACTAATATGGGGTAGGGAGATGGAACTATCTGATGTTCTGGAGAGACTGGTCTAGGTTTTAAGACTTATCTGTACCAGGGACCCATCTGGAGGTTGTAGGTTTCTGGAAAGTTACTCTAGTGCCTGGAACCCTTGTGGAATCTTACAAATTGCCCTAGATGTTCTTTAGGATTGTCTGAAATGGTCCTGGTTGGGGGTTGGCAGGTTATGATAAGTAGCAAGGTCTACCTGAAGCTTGCAGAAGAGGAACCTCCAGAGCAGCCTCTTGACTCTATTTAAACTCTCTCCGCCACAGATACTTTATTAATTACACTTATTTTCCCCCATTTGGTCAGGATGTAATTGTTGATCCCACAGTGCCAGGTCTGGATTCATCCCTGGGAGTCCTCTTCCACGCCACCAGGGAGACTTTTTCCCCTGAATGTAATGACCTACATAGGGGGTAGGGCAATGATTTCACTTGCAGAGTTGGGCTGAGAGAGACTGAGGCCACATCTGAGCAACAACAGAGGTCCTCCAGAAGTAACTCTTAGGCATGCCTATAGGTAGGCTAAGCTTCTCTGCTACTACATAAGCTTCACAAGAGTAAGCCTCATGATTGAGGGCATGGCCTATTGATTTGGGTGTCCCTGAAGTTTGACAGGTATCAGGGGAGTCCCTGATGGTAAGGTTTAATACTTCCATAGACTTTCTCCCCTTCCTCAAGGAACTTTGCCAATACTTTTTGATTATCTGCTTAATATATTCTAGGAGGTTTCCAGGCATAACAATAATCTATACAGGATTAAAGAACCTCTTTCTCATTCTGTGCTCTCTTTTTTCAGTTGTTCACATGAGCTACACAGATAGGTTGAATTAGGTCATGCACTACAGAAAATTTCAGTTCCAGATCAATCTTCCAGATCTTCCACTGGTCTCAAAGAGTATGTGTGGTTCTAAAATACAGACATTGTCTTCCTTATTCCTTGTTCTGAATTACTTTTTTTTTTTTTTCATGGTTTTTTTTTTATTAATTAAAAAAAGAATTAACAAAACAATTAGAAATCATTCCAATCTACATGTACAATCAGTAATTCTTAATAACATCACATAGTTGCATATTCATCATTTCTTAGTACATTTGCATCAATTTAGAAAAAGAAATAAAAAGACAACAGAATAAGAATTAAAACAATAATAGAAAAAGAAAAAAAAACAAAAAAAACAAAAACAAAAAACCTATACCTCACATGCAGCTTCATTCAGTGTTTTAACATAATTGCATTACAATTGGGTAGTATTGTGCTGTCCATTTCTGAGTTTTTATATCCAGTCCCGTTGTACAGTCTGTATCCCTTCAGCTCCAATTATCCCTTCTCTTTTTTTTTTTTTAATTAACGGAAAAAAAGAAATTAACCCAACATTTAGAGATCATACCATTCTACACATGCAATCATTAATTCTTAACATCATCACATAGATGCATGATCATCATTTCTTAGTACATTTGCATTGGTTTAGAAGAACTAGCAACATAACCGAAAAAGATATAGAATGTTAATATAGAGAAAAAAATAAAAGTAATAATAGTAAAATGAAAACAAAACAAAACAAAACAAAACAAAAACCTATAGCTCAGATGCAGCTTCATTCAGTGTTTTAACATGATTACTTTACAATTAGGTATTATTGTGCTGTCCATTTTTGAAGTTTTTGTATCTAGTCCTGTTGCACAGTCTGTATCCCTTCAGCTTCAATTACCCATTGTCTTACCCTGTTTCTAACTCCTGCTGAACTCTGTTACCAATGACATATTTCAAGTTTATTCTCGAATGTCCGTTCACATCAGTGGGACCATACAGTATTTGTCCTTTAGTTTTTGGCTGGATTCACTCAGCATAATATTCTCTAGGTCCATCCATGTTATTACATGGTTCATAAGTTTATCTTGTCTTAAAGCTGCATAATATTCCATCGTATGTATATACCACAGTTTGTTTAGCCACTCTTCTGTTGATGGAGATTTTGGCTGTTTCCATCTCTTTGCAATTGTAAATAATGCTGCTATAAACATTGGTGTGCAAATGTCCGTTTGTGTCTTTGCCCTTAAGTCCTTTGAGTAGATACCTAGCAATGGTATTGCTGGGTCGTATGGCAATT
This sequence comes from Tamandua tetradactyla, assembly GCF_023851605.1. NCBI lineage: Eukaryota > Metazoa > Chordata > Mammalia > Pilosa > Myrmecophagidae > Tamandua > Tamandua tetradactyla. Next base: position 53,839,475 of record NC_135327.1, on the reverse strand, counting down.
CTATATTCAGCTTTTTGAGGAACCGCCAAACTGCCTTCCACAGTGGTTGCACCCTTTGACATTCCCACCAACAGTGGATAAGTGTGCCTCTTTCTCCGCATCCTCTCCAGCACTTGTCATTTTCTGTTTTGTTGATAATGGCCATTCTGGTGGGTGTGAGATGATATCTCATTGTGGTTTTGATTTGCATTTCTCTAATGGCCAGGGACATTGAGCATCTCTTCATGTGCCTCTTGGCCATCCGTATTTCCTCTTCTGAGAGGTGTCTGTTCAAGTCTTTTTCCCATTTTGTAATTGGGTTGGCTGTCTTTTTGTTGTTGAGATGAACAATCTCTTTATAAATTCTGAATACTAGACCTTTATCTGATATATCATTTCCAAATATTGTCTCCCATTGTGAAGGCTGTCTTTCTACTTTCTTGATGAAGTTCTTTGATGCACAAAAGTGTTTAATTTTGAGGAGTTCCCATTTATTTATTTCCTTCTTCAGTGCTCTTGCTTTAGGTTTAAGGTCCATAAAACCGCCTCCAGTTGTAAGATCCATAAGATATCTCCCAACATTTTCCTCTAACTGTTTTATGGTCTTAGACCTAATGTTTAGATCTTTGATCCATTTTGAGTTAACTTTTGTATAGGGTGTGAGAGATGGGTCTTCTTTCATTCTTTTGCATATGGATATCCAGTTCTCTAGGCACCATTTATTGAAGAGACTGCTCTGTCCCAGGTGAGTTGGCTTGACTGCCTTATCAAAGATCAAATGTCCATAGATGAGAGGGTCTATATCTGAGCACTCTATTCGATTCCATTGGTCAATATATCTATCTTTATGCCAATACCATGCTGTTTTGACCACTCTGGCTTCATAATATGCCTTAAAGTCAGGCAGCGCGAGACCTCCAGCTTCGTTTTTTTTCCTCAAGATGTTTTTAGCAATTCGGGGCACCCTGCCCTTCCAGATAAATTTGCTTATTGGTTTTTCTATTTCTGAAAAATAAGTTGTTGGGATTTTGATTGGTATTGCATTGAATCTGTAAATCAATTTAGGTAGGATTGACATCTTAACTATATTTAGTCTTCCAATCCATGAACACGGTATGCCCTTCCATCTATTTAGGTCTTCTGTGATTTCTTTTAGCAGTTTTTTGTAGTTTTCTTTATATAGGTTTTTTGTCTCTTTAGTTAAATTTATTCCTAGGTATTTTATTCTTTTAGTTGCAATTGTAAATGGGATTCGTTTCTTGATTTCCCCCTCAGGTTTTTCATTACTAGTGTATAGAAATGCTACAGATTTTTGAATGTTGATCTTGTAACCTGCTACTTTGCTGTACTCATTTATTAGCTCTAGTAGTTTTGTTGTGGATTTTTCCGGGTTTTCGACGTATAGTATCATATCGTCTGCAAACAGTGATAGTTTTACTTCTTCCTTTCCAATTTTGATGCCTTGTATTTCTTTTTCTTGTCTAATTGCTCTGGCTAGAACCTCCAACACAATGTTGAATAATAGTGGTGATAGTGGACATCCTTGTCTTGTTCCTGATCTTAGGGGGAAAGTTTTCAATTTTTCCCCATTGAGGATGATATTAGCTGTGGGTTTTTCATATATTCCCTCTATCATTTTAAGGAAGTTCCCTTGTATTCCTATCTTTTGAAGTGTTTTCAACAGGAAAGGATGTTGAATCTTGTCGAATGCCTTCTCTGCATCAATTGAGATGATCATGTGATTTTTCTGCTTTGATTTGTTGATATGGTGTATTACATTAATTGATTTTCTTATGTTGAACCATCCTTGCATACCTGGGATGAATCCTACTTGGTCATGATGTATAATTCTTTTAATGTGTTGTTGGATACGATTTGCTAGAATTTTATTGAGGATTTTTGCATCTGTATTCATTAGAGAGATTGGTCTGTAGTTTTCTTTTTTTGTAATATCTTTGCCTGGTTTTGGTATGAGGGTGATGTTGGCTTCATAGAATGAATTAGGTAGTTTTCCCTCCACTTCGATTTTTTTGAAGAGTTTGAAGAGAATTGGTACTAATTCTTTCTGGAACGTTTGGTAGAATTCACATGTGAAGCCATCTGGTCCTGGACTTTTCTTTTTAGAAAGCTTTTGAATGACTAATTCAATTTCTTTACTTGTGATTGGTTTGTTGAGGTCATCTATGTCTTCTTGAGTCAAAGTTGGTTGTTCATGTCTTTCCAGGAACCCGTCCATTGCCTCTAAATTGTTGTATTTATTAGCGTAAAGTTGTTCATAGTATCCTGTTATTACCTCCTTTATTTCTGTGAGGTCAGTAGTTATGTCTCCTCTTCCATTTCTGATCTTATTTATTTGCATCCTCTCTCTTCTTCTTTTTGTCAATCTTGCTAAGGGCCCATCAATCTTGTTGATTTTCTCATAGAACCAACTTCTGGCCTTATTGATTTTCTCTATTGTTTTCATGTTTTCAATTTCATTTATTTGTGCTCTAATCTTTGTTATTTCTTTCCTTTTGCTTGCTTTGGGGTTAGCTTGCTGTTCTTTCTCCAGTTCTTCCAAATGGATAGTTAATTCCTGAATTTTTGCCTCTTCTTCTTTTCTGATATAGGCATTTAGAGCAATAAATTTCCCTCTTAGCACTGCCTTTGCTGCGTCCCATAAGTTTTGATATGTTGTGTTTTCATTTTCATTCACCTCGAGGTATTTGCTAATTTCTCTTGCAATTTCTTCTTTGACCCAGTCGTTGTTTAGGAGTGTGTTGTTGAGCCTCCACGTATTTGTGAATTTTCTGGCACTCTGCCTATTATTGATTTCCAACATCATTCCTTTATGGTCCGAGAAAGTGTTGTGTAAGATTTCAATCTTTTTAAATTTGTTAAGACTTGCTTTGTGACCCAGCATATGGTCTATCTTTGAGAATGATCCATGAGCACTTGAGAAAAAGGTGTATCCTGCTGTTGTGGGATGTAATGTCCTATAAATGTCTATTAAGTCTAGTTCATTTATAGTAATATTCAGATTCTCTATTTCTTTGTTGATCCTCTGTCTAGATGTTCTGTCCCTTGATGAGAGTGGTGAGTTGGAGACTTCAACTATTATGGTATATGAGTCTATTTCCCTTTTCAGTGTTTGCAGTATATTCCTCACGTATTTTGGGGCATTCTGATTCAGTGCATAAATATTTATGATTGTTATGTCTTCTTGTTTAATTGTTCCTTTTATTAGTATATAGTGTCCTTCTTTGTCTCTTTTAACTGTTTTACATTTGAAGTCTAATTTGTTGGATATTAGTATAGCCACTCCTGCTCTTTTCTGGTTGTTATTTGCATGAAATATCTTTTCCAAACCTTTCACTTTCAACCTATGTTTATCTTTGGGTCTAAGATGTGTTTCCTGTAGACAGCATATAGAAGGATCCTGTTTTTTAATCCATTCTGCCAATCTATGTCTTTTGATTGGGGAATTCAGTCCATTGACATTTAGTGTTATTACTGTTTGGATAATATTTTCCTCTAACATTTTGCCTTTTGTATTATATATATCATATCTGATTTTCCTTCTTTCTACACTCTTCTCCATACCTCTCTCTTCTGTCTTTTTGTATCTGACTCTAGTGCTCCCTTTAGTATTTCTTGCAGAGCTGGTCTCTTGGTCACAAATTCTTTCAGTGACTTTTTGTCTGAGAATGTTTTAATTTCTCCCTCATTTTTGAAGGATAATTTTGCTGGATATAGGAGTCTTGGTTGGCAGTTTTTCTCTTTTAGTATTTTAAATATATCATCCCACTGTCTTCTAGCTTCCATGGTTTCTGCTGAGAAATCTACACAAAGTCTTATTGGGTTTCCCTTGTATGTAATGGATTGTTTTTCTCTTGCTGCTTTCAAGATCTTCTCTTTCTCTTTGACCTCTGACATTCTAACTAGTAAGTGTCTTGGAGAACGCCTATTTGGGTCTAATCTCTTTGGGGTGCGCTGCACTTCTTGGATCTGTAATTTTAGGTCTTTCATAAGAGTTGGGAAATTTTCAGTGATAATTTCTTCCATTAGTTTTTCTCCTCCTTTTCCCTTCTCTTCTCCTTCTGGGACACCCACAACACGTATATTTGTGCGGTTCATATTGTCCTTGAGTTCCCTGATACCCTGTTCAAATTTTTCCATTCTTTTCCTGATAGTTTCAGTTTCTTTTTGGAATTCAGATGTTCCATCCTCCAAATCACTAATTCTATCTTCTGTCTCTTTAAATCTATCATTGTAGGCATCCATTGTTTTTTCCATCTTTTCTACTTTATCCTTCACTTCCATAAGTTCTGTGATTTGTTTTTTCAGTTTTTCTATTTCTTCTTTATGTTCAGCCCATGTCCTCTTTTTTTTTTTTTTTTTTTTTTTTTTTTTTTTTTTTTTTTTTTTTTTTTTCTTTTAAGCATTTTATTGTTTTAGTTTCTTTGTATTTTTTTTTTTTCTTTTTTTTTTTTTTTAATTAATTAAAAAAAGAATTAACAAAACAATTAGAAATCATTCCAATCTACATGTACAATCAGTAATTCTTAATGACATCACATAGTTGCATATTCATCATTTCTTAGTACATTTGCATCAATTTAGAAAAAGAAATAAAAAGACAACAGAATAAGAATTAAAACAATAATAGAAAGAAAAAAAAACAAAAAAAACAAAAACAAAAAACCTATACCTCACATGCAGCTTCATTCAGTGTTTTAACATAATTGCATTACAATTGGGTAGTATTGTGCTGTCCATTTCTGAGTTTTTATATCCAGTCCCGTTGTACAGTCTGTATCCCTTCATCTCCAATTATCCCTTCTCTTTTTTTTTTTTTTTTTAATTAACGGAAAAAAAGAAATTAACCCAACATTTAGAGATCATACCATTCTACACATGCAATCATTAATTCTTAACATCATCACATAGATGCATGATCATCATTTCTTAGTACATTTGCATTGGTTTAGAAGAACTAGCAACATAACCGAAAAAGATATAGAATGTTAATATAGAGAAAAAAATAAAAGTAATAATAGTAAAATCAAAACAAAACAAAACAAAACAAAAACCTATAGCTCAGATGCAGCTTCATTCAGTGTTTTAACATGATTACTTTACAATTAGGTATTATTGTGCTGTCCATTTTTGAGTTTTTGTATCTAGTCCTGTTGCACAGTCTGTATCCATTCAGCTTCAATTACCCGTTGTCTTACCCTGTTTCTAACTCCTGCTGAACTCTGTTACCAATGACATATTTCAAGTTTATTCTCGAATGTCCGTTCACATCAGTGGGACCATACAGTATTTGTCCTTTAGTTTTTGGCTGGATTCACTCAGCATAATATTCTCTAGGTCCATCCATGTTATTACATGGTTCATAAGTTTATCTTGTCTTAAAGCTGCATAATATTCCATCGTATGTATATACCACAGTTTGTTTAGCCACTCTTCTGTTGATGGAGATTTTGGCTGTTTCCATCTCTTTGCAATTGTAAATAATGCTGCTATAAACATTGGTGTGCAAATGTCCGTTTGTGTCTTTGCCCTTAAGTCCTTTGAGTAGATACCTAGCAATGGTATTGCTGGGTCGTATGGCAATTCTATATTCAGCTTTTTGAGGAACCGCCAAACTGCCTTCCACAGTGGTTGCACCCTTTGACATTCCCACCAACAGTGGATAAGTGTGCCTCTTTCTCCGCATCCTCTCCAGCACTTGTCATTTTCTGTTTTGTTGATAATGGCCATTCTGGTGGGTGTGAGATGATATCTCATTGTGGTTTTGATTTGCATTTCTCTAATGGCCAGGGACATTGAGCATCTCTTCATGTGCCTCTTGGCCATCCATATTTCCTCTTCTGAGAGGTGTCTGTTCAAGTCTTTTTCCCATTTTGTAATTGGGTTGGCTGTCTTTTTGTTGTTGAGATGAACAATCTCTTTATAAATTCTGGATACTAGACCTTTATCTGATATGTCGTTTCCAAATATTGTCTCCCATTGTGAAGGCTGTCTTTCTACTTTCTTGATGAAGTTCTTTGATGCACAAAAGTGTTTAATTTTGAGGAGTTCCCATTTATTTATTTCCTTCTTCAGTGCTCTTGCTTTAGGTTTAAGGTCCATAAAACCGCCTCCAGTTGTAAGATCCATAAGATATCTCCCAACATTTTCCTCTAACTGTTTTATGGTCTTAGACCTAATGTTTAGATCTTTGATCCATTTTGAGTTAACTTTTGTATAGGGTGTGAGAGATGGGTCTTCTTTCATTCTTTTGCATATGGATATCCAGTTCTCTAGGCACCATTTATTGAAGAGACTGCTCTGTCCCAGGTGAGTTGGCTTGACTGCCTTATCAAAGATCAAATGTCCATAGATGAGAGGGTCTATATCTGAGCACTCTATTCGATTCCATTGGTCGATATATCTATCTTTATGCCAATACCATGCTGTTTTGACCACTGTGGCTTCATAATATGCCTTAAAGTCAGGCAGCGCGAGACCTCCAGCTTCGTTTTTTTTCCTCAAGATGTTTTTAGCAATTCGGGGCACCCTGCCCTTCCAGATAAATTTGCTTATTGGTTTTTCTATTTCTGAAAAATACGTTGTTGGAATTTTGATTGGTATTGCATTGAATCTGTAAATCAATTTAGGTAGGATTGACATCTTAACTATATTTAGTCTTCCAATCCATGAACACGGTATGCCCTTCCATCTGTTTAGGTCTTCTGTGATTTCTTTTAGCAGTTTTTTGTAGTTTTCTTTATATAGGTTTTTTGTCTCTTTAGTTAAATTTATTCCTAGGTATTTTATTATTTTAGTTGCAATTGTAAATGGGATTCGTTTCTTGATTTCCCCCTCAGCTTGTTCATTACTAGTGTATAGAAATGCTACAGATTTTTGAATGTTGATCTTGTAACCTGCTACTTTGCTGTACTCATTTATTAGCTCTAGTAGTTTTGTTGTGGATTTTTCCGGGTTTTCGACGTATAGTATCATATCGTCTGCAAACAGTGATAGTTTTACTTCTTCCTTTCCAATTTTGATGCCTTGTATTTCTTTTTCTTGTCTAATTGCTCTGGCTAGAACCTCCAACACAATGTTGAATAATAGTGGTGATAGTGGACATCCTTGTCTTGTTCCTGATCTTAGGGGGAAAGTTTTCAATTTTTCCCCATTGAGGATGATATTAGCTGTGGGTTTTTCATATATTCCCTCTATCATTTTAAGGAAGTTCCCTTGTATTCCTATCTTTTGAAGTGTTTTCAACAGGAAAGGATGTTGAATCTTGTCGAATGCCTTCTCTGCATCAATTGAGATGATCATGTGATTTTTCTGCTTTGATTTGTTGATATGGTGTATTACATTAATTGATTTTCTTATGTTGAACCATCCTTGCATACCTGGGATGAATCCTACTTGGTCATGATGTATAATTCTTTTAATGTGTTGTTGGATACGATTTGCTAGAATTTTATTGAGGATTTTTGCATCTGTATTCATTAGAGAGATTGGTCTGTAGTTTTCTTTTTTTGTGATATCTTTGCCTGGTTTTGGTATGAGGGTGATGTTGGCTTCATAGAATGAATTAGGTAGTTTTCCCTCCACTTCGATTTTTTTGAAGAGTTTGAAGAGAATTGGTACTAATTCTTTCTGGAACGTTTGGTAGAATTCACATGTGAAGCCATCTGGTCCTGGACTTTTCTTTTTAGAAAGCTTTTGAATGACTAATTCAATTTCTTTACTTGTGATTGGTTTGTTGAGGTCATCTATGTCTTCTTGAGTCAAAGTTGGTTGTTCATGTCTTTCCAGGAACCCGTCCATTGCCTCTAAATTGTTGTATTTATTAGCGTAAAGTTGTTCATAGTATCCTGTTATTACCTCCTTTATTTCTGTGAGGTCAGTAGTTATGTCTCCTCTTCCATTTCTGATCTTATTTATTTGCATCCTCTCTCTTCTTCTTTTTGTCAATCTTGCTAAGGGCCCATCAATCTTGTTGATTTTCTCATAGAACCAACTTCTGGCCTTATTGATTTTCTCTATTGTTTTCATGTTTTCAATTTCATTTATTTGTGCTCTAATCTTTGTTATTTCTTTCCTTTTGCTTGCTTTGGGGTTAGCTTGCTGTTCTTTCTCCAGTTCTTCCAAATGGATAGTTAATTCCTGAATTTTTGCCTCTTCTTCTTTTCTGATATAGGCATTTAGAGCAATAAATTTCCCTCTTAGCACTGCCTTTGCTGCGTCCCATAAGTTTTGATATGTTGTGTTTTCATTTTCATTCACCTCGAGGTATTTGCTAATTTCTCTTGCAATTTCTTCTTTGACCCAGTCGTTGTTTAGGAGTGTGTTGTTGAGCCTCCACGCATTTGTGAATTTTCTGGCACTCTGCCTATTATTGATTTCCAACATCATTCCTTTATGGTCCGAGAAAGTGTTGTGTAAGATTTCAATCTTTTTAAATTTGTTAAGACTTGCTTTGTGACCCAGCATATGGTCTATCTTTGAGAATGATCCATGAGCACTTGAGAAAAAGGTGCATCCTGCTGTTGTGGGATGTAATGTCCTATAAATGTCTATTAAGTCTAGTTCATTTATAGTAATATTCAGATTCTCTATTTCTTTGTTGATCCTCTGTCTAGATGTTCTGTCCCTTGATGAGAGTGGTGAGTTGAAGTCTTCAACTATTATGGTATATGAGTCTATTTCCCTTTTCAGTGTTTGCAGTATATTCCTCACGTATTTTGGGGCATTCTGATTCAGTGCATAAATATTTATGATTGTTATGTCTTCTTGTTTAATTGTTCCTTTTATTAGTATATAGTGTCCTTCTTTGTCTCTTTTAACTGTTTTACATTTGAAGTCTAATTTGTTGGATATTAGTATAGCCACTCCTGCTCTTTTCTGGTTGTTATTTGCATGAAATATCTTTTCCAAACCTTTCACTTTCAACCTATGTTTATCTTTGGGTCTAAGATGTGTTTCCTGTAGACAGCATATAGAAGGATCCTGTTTTTTAATCCATTCTGCCAATCTATGTCTTTTGATTGGGGAATTCAGTCCATTGACATTTAGTGTTATTACTGTTTGGATAATATTTTCCTCTAACATTTTGCCTTTTGTATTATATATATCATATCTGATTTTCCTTCTTTCTACACTCTTCTCCATACCTCTCTCTTCTGTCTTTTTGTATCTGACTCTAGTGCTCCCTTTAGTATTTCTTGCAGAGCTGGTCTCTTGGTCACAAATTCTTTCAGTGACTTTTTGTCTGAGAATGTTTTAATTTCTCCCTCATTTTTGAAGGATAATTTTGCTGGATATAGGAGTCTTGGTTGGCAGTTTTTCTCTTTTAGTATTTTAAATATATCATCCCACTGTCTTCTAGCTTCCATGGTTTCTGCTGAGAAATCTACACAAAGTCTTATTGGGTTTCCCTTGTATGTAATGGATTGTTTTTCTCTTGCTGCTTTCAAGATCTTCTCTTTCTCTTTGACCTCTGACATTCTAACTAGTAAGTGTCTTGGAGAACGCCTATTTGGGTCTAATCTCTTTGGGGTGCGCTGCACTTCTTGGATCTGTAATTTTAGGTCTTTCATAAGAGTTGGGAAATTTTCAGTGATAATTTCTTCCATTAGTTTTTCTCCTCCTTTTCCCTTCTCTTCTCCTTCTGGGACACCCACAACACGTATATTTGTGCGGTTCATATTGTCCTTGAGTTCCCTGATACCCTGTTCAAATTTTTCCATTCTTTTCCTGATAGTTTCAGTTTCTTTTTGGAATTCAGATGTTCCATCCTCCAAATCACTAATTCTATCTTCTGTCTCTTTAAATCTATCATTGTAGGCATCCATTGTTTTTTCCATCTTTTCTACTTTATCCTTCACTTCCATAAGTTCTGTGATTTGTTTTTTCAGTTTTTCTATTTCTTCTTTATGTTCAGCCCATGTCCTCTTTTTTTTTTTTTTTTTTTTTTTTCTTTTAAGCATTTTATTGTTTTATTTTCTTTTTATTTTTTTTTTATTTTTTTTTTTTTTTAATTAATTAAAAAAAGAATTAACAAAACAATTAGAAATCATTCCAATCTACATGTACAATCAGTAATTCTTAATGACATCACATAGTTGCATATTCATCATTTCTTAGTACATTTGCATCAATTTAGAAAAAGAAATAAAAAGACAACAGAATAAGAATTAAAACAATAATAGAAAGAAAAAAAAACAAAAAAAACAAAAACAAAAAACCTATACCTCACATGCAGCTTCATTCAGTGTTTTAACATAATTGCATTACAATTGGGTAGTATTGTGCTGTCCATTTCTGAGTTTTTATATCCAGTCCCGTTGTACAGTCTGTATCCCTTCATCTCCAATTATCCCTTCTCTTTTTTTTTTTTTTTTTAATTAACGGAAAAAAAGAAATTAACCCAACATTTAGAGATCATACCATTCTACACATGCAATCATTAATTCTTAACATCATCACATAGATGCATGATCATCATTTCTTAGTACATTTGCATTGGTTTAGAAGAACTAGCAACATAACCGAAAAAGATATAGAATGTTAATATAGAGAAAAAAATAAAAGTAATAATAGTAAAATCAAAACAAAACAAAACAAAACAAAAACCTATAGCTCAGATGCAGCTTCATTCAGTGTTTTAACATGATTACTTTACAATTAGGTATTATTGTGCTGTCCATTTTTGAGTTTTTGTATCTAGTCCTGTTGCACAGTCTGTATCCATTCAGCTTCAATTACCCGTTGTCTTACCCTGTTTCTAACTCCTGCTGAACTCTGTTACCAATGACATATTTCAAGTTTATTCTCGAATGTCCGTTCACATCAGTGGGACCATACAGTATTTGTCCTTTAGTTTTTGGCTGGATTCACTCAGCATAATATTCTCTAGGTCCATCCATGTTATTACATGGTTCATAAGTTTATCTTGTCTTAAAGCTGCATAATATTCCATCGTATGTATATACCACAGTTTGTTTAGCCACTCTTCTGTTGATGGAGATTTTGGCTGTTTCCATCTCTTTGCAATTGTAAATAATGCTGCTATAAACATTGGTGTGCAAATGTCCGTTTGTGTCTTTGCCCTTAAGTCCTTTGAGTAGATACCTAGCAATGGTATTGCTGGGTCGTATGGCAATTCTATATTCAGCTTTTTGAGGAACCGCCAAACTGCCTTCCACAGTGGTTGCACCCTTTGACATTCCCACCAACAGTGGATAAGTGTGCCTCTTTCTCCGCATCCTCTCCAGCACTTGTCATTTTCTGTTTTGTTGATAATGGCCATTCTGGTGGGTGTGAGATGATATCTCATTGTGGTTTTGATTTGCATTTCTCTAATGGCCAGGGACATTGAGCATCTCTTCATGTGCCTCTTGGCCATCCATATTTCCTCTTCTGAGAGGTGTCTGTTCAAGTCTTTTTCCCATTTTGTAATTGGGTTGGCTGTCTTTTTGTTGTTGAGATGAACAATCTCTTTATAAATTCTGGATACTAGACCTTTATCTGATATGTCGTTTCCAAATATTGTCTCCCATTGTGAAGGCTGTCTTTCTACTTTCTTGATGAAGTTCTTTGATGCACAAAAGTGTTTAATTTTGAGGAGTTCCCATTTATTTATTTCCTTCTTCAGTGCTCTTGCTTTAGGTTTAAGGTCCATAAAACCGCCTCCAGTTGTAAGATCCATAAGATATCTCCCAACATTTTCCTCTAACTGTTTTATGGTCTTAGACCTAATGTTTAGATCTTTGATCCATTTTGAGTTAACTTTTGTATAGGGTGTGAGAGATGGGTCTTCTTTCATTCTTTTGCATATGGATATCCAGTTCTCTAGGCACCATTTATTGAAGAGACTGCTCTGTCCCAGGTGAGTTGGCTTGACTGCCTTATCAAAGATCAAATGTCCATAGATGAGAGGGTCTATATCTGAGCACTCTATTCGATTCCATTGGTCGATATATCTATCTTTATGCCAATACCATGCTGTTTTGACCACTGTGGCTTCATAATATGCCTTAAAGTCAGGCAGCGCGAGACCTCCAGCTTCGTTTTTTTTCCTCAAGATGTTTTTAGCAATTCGGGGCACCCTGCCCTTCCAGATAAATTTGCTTATTGGTTTTTCTATTTCTGAAAAATACGTTGTTGGAATTTTGATTGGTATTGCATTGAATCTGTAAATCAATTTAGGTAGGATTGACATCTTAACTATATTTAGTCTTCCAATCCATGAACACGGTATGCCCTTCCATCTGTTTAGGTCTTCTGTGATTTCTTTTAGCAGTTTTTTGTAGTTTTCTTTATATAGGTTTTTTGTCTCTTTAGTTAAATTTATTCCTAGGTATTTTATTATTTTAGTTGCAATTGTAAATGGGATTCGTTTCTTGATTTCCCCCTCAGCTTGTTCATTACTAGTGTATAGAAATGCTACAGATTTTTGAATGTTGATCTTGTAACCTGCTACTTTGCTGTACTCATTTATTAGCTCTAGTAGTTTTGTTGTGGATTTTTCCGGGTTTTCGACGTATAGTATCATATCGTCTGCAAACAGTGATAGTTTTACTTCTTCCTTTCCAATTTTGATGCCTTGTATTTCTTTTTCTTGTCTAATTGCTCTGGCTAGAACCTCCAACACAATGTTGAATAATAGTGGTGATAGTGGACATCCTTGTCTTGTTCCTGATCTTAGGGGGAAAGTTTTCAATTTTTCCCCATTGAGGATGATATTAGCTGTGGGTTTTTCATATATTCCCTCTATCATTTTAAGGAAGTTCCCTTGTATTCCTATCTTTTGAAGTGTTTTCAACAGGAAAGGATGTTGAATCTTGTCGAATGCCTTCTCTGCATCAATTGAGATGATCATGTGATTTTTCTGCTTTGATTTGTTGATATGGTGTATTACATTAATTGATTTTCTTATGTTGAACCATCCTTGCATACCTGGGATGAATCCTACTTGGTCATGATGTATAATTCTTTTAATGTGTTGTTGGATACGATTTGCTAGAATTTTATTGAGGATTTTTGCATCTGTATTCATTAGAGAGATTGGTCTGTAGTTTTCTTTTTTTGTAATATCTTTGCCTGGTTTTGGTATGAGGGTGATGTTGGCTTCATAGAATGAATTAGGTAGTTTTCCCTCCACTTCGATTTTTTTGAAGAGTTTGAAGAGAATTGGTACTAATTCTTTCTGGAACGTTTGGTAGAATTCACATGTGAAGCCATCTGGTCCTGGACTTTTCTTTTTAGAAAGCTTTTGAATGACTAATTCAATTTCTTTACTTGTGATTGGTTTGTTGAGGTCATCTATGTCTTCTTGAGTCAAAGTTGGTTGTTCATGTCTTTCCAGGAACCCGTCCATTGCCTCTAAATTGTTGTATTTATTAGCGTAAAGTTGTTCATAGTATCCTGTTATTACCTCCTTTATTTCTGTGAGGTCAGTAGTTATGTCTCCTCTTCCATTTCTGATCTTATTTATTTGCATCCTCTCTCTTCTTCTTTTTGTCAATCTTGCTAAGGGCCCATCAATCTTGTTGATTTTCTCATAGAACCAACTTCTGGCCTTATTGATTTTCTCTATTGTTTTCATGTTTTCAATTTCATTTATTTGTGCTCTAATCTTTGTTATTTCTTTCCTTTTGCTTGCTTTGGGGTTAGCTTGCTGTTCTTTCTCCAGTTCTTCCAAATGGATAGTTAATTCCTGAATTTTTGCCTCTTCTTCTTTTCTGATATAGGCATTTAGAGCAATAAATTTCCCTCTTAGCACTGCCTTTGCTGCGTCCCATAAGTTTTGATATGTTGTGTTTTCATTTTCATTCACCTCGAGGTATTTGCTAATTTCTCTTGCAATTTCTTCTTTGACCCAGTCGTTGTTTAGGAGTGTGTTGTTGAGCCTCCACGCATTTGTGAATTTTCTGGCACTCTGCCTATTATTGATTTCCAACATCATTCCTTTATGGTCCGAGAAAGTGTTGTGTAAGATTTCAATCTTTTTAAATTTGTTAAGACTTGCTTTGTGACCCAGCATATGGTCTATCTTTGAGAATGATCCATGAGCACTTGAGAAAAAGGTGTATCCTGCTGTTGTGGGATGTAATGTCCTATAAATGTCTATTAAGTCTAGTTCATTTATAGTAATATTCAGATTCTCTATTTCTTTGTTGATCCTCTGTCTAGATGTTCTGTCCCTTGATGAGAGTGGTGAGTTGGAGACTTCAACTATTATGGTATATGAGTCTATTTCCCTTTTCAGTGTTTGCAGTATATTCCTCACGTATTTTGGGGCATTCTGATTCGGTGCGTAAATATTTATGATTGTTATGTCTTCTTGTTTAATTGTTCCTTTTATTAGTATATAGTGTCCTTCTTTGTCTCTTTTAACTGTTTTACATTTGAAGTCTAATTTGTTGGATATTAGTATAGCCACTCCTGCTCTTTTCTGGTTGTTATTTGCATGAAATATCTTTTCCAAACCTTTCACTTTCAACCTATGTTTATCTTTGGGTCTAAGATGTGTTTCCTGTAGACAGCATATAGAAGGATCCTGTTTTTTAATCCATTCTGCCAATCTATGTCTTTTGATTGGGGAATTCAGTCCATTGACATTTAGTGTTATTACTGTTTGGATAATATTTTCCTCTAACATTTTGCCTTTTGTATTATATATATCATATCTGATTTTCCTTCTTTCTACACTCTTCTCCATACCTCTCTCTTCTGTCTTTTTGTATCTGACTCTAGTGCTCCCTTTAGTATTTCTTGCAGAGCTGGTCTCTTGGTCACAAATTCTTTCAGTGACTTTTTGTCTGAGAATGTTTTAATTTCTCCCTCATTTTTGAAGGATAATTTTGCTGGATATAGGAGTCTTGGTTGGCAGTTTTTCTCTTTTAGTATTTTAAATATATCATCCCACTGTCTTCTAGCTTCCATGGTTTCTGCTGAGAAATCTACACAAAGTCTTATTGGGTTTCCCTTGTATGTAATGGATTGTTTTTCTCTTGCTGCTTTCAAGATCTTCTCTTTCTCTTTGACCTCTGACATTCTAACTAGTAAGTGTCTTGGAGAACGCCTATTTGGGTCTAATCTCTTTGGGGTGCGCTGCACTTCTTGGATCTGTAATTTTAGGTCTTTCATAAGAGTTGGGAAATTTTCAGTGATAATTTCTTCCATTAGTTTTTCTCCTCCTTTTCCCTTCTCTTCTCCTTCTGGGACACCCACAACACGTATATTTGTGCGGTTCATATTGTCCTTGAGTTCCCTGATACCCTGTTCAAATTTTTCCATTCTTTTCCTGATAGTTTCAGTTTCTTTTTGGAATTCAGATGTTCCATCCTCCAAATCACTAATTCTATCTTCTGTCTCTTTAAATCTATCATTGTAGGCATCCATTGTTTTTTCCATCTTTTCTACTTTATCCTTCACTTCCATAAGTTCTGTGATTTGTTTTTTCAGTTTTTCTATTTCTTCTTTATGTTCAGCCCATGTCCTCTTCATGTCCTCCCTCAATTTATCGATTTCATTTTTGAAGAGGTTTTCCATTTCTGTTCGTATATTCAGCATTAGTTGTCTCAGCTCTTGTGTCTCATTTGAGCTATTGGTTTGTTCCTTTGACTGAGCCATATTCTCAATCTTTTGAGCGTGGACAGTTATCTTCTGCTGCTGGCGTCTGGGC
Organism: Tamandua tetradactyla; assembly: GCF_023851605.1. NCBI lineage: Eukaryota > Metazoa > Chordata > Mammalia > Pilosa > Myrmecophagidae > Tamandua > Tamandua tetradactyla. The sequence continues at coordinate 53,823,814 of NC_135327.1, read as the reverse complement.
ATTTATTCAGATTTCTCTTGGTGTTGGACCCAGCAAGGTTGTAATATTTTTCTGTGAAATCTCTGGGTTCTGTTTTTCTTATTCTGCCCAGTAGGTGGCGCTCGTGGCACACGTTTGTCTGCGGGTCCCACCAGTAAAAGGTGCTGTGGGACCTTAAACTTTGGAAAACTCTCGCCGTCCTGGGAGTTCGCTAGCCGAAGCGGCTTGAGCCGGCCCGGGGTCCGAACGCAGGGAGGGTTGCTGGTCGCCGCAGCCAGGGAAAGAGCCCGTCCGAATTTCCTAGTCGGCCCTGGGCAACACGCGTGGCGGGAGGGCGCCAGCGGCAGCGGCCCGCCCGAGAGAGTGCACGTTCCCCGGGAGTCACGGGGTCACTGTTCTCCGCGGCCTGGGGGTTTCCGATCCAATTCTCTCAGTTGGTCCGGGGGCTGCGCGTGGTGTGGGCGCCAGTCGCCTTGGTTTCAGGGGACCACCTCTCCAATTCTCCCAGCCGGCCCGGGAAGGGGGAAGGGAGTAACTCCGGCCGCTTGCCACCCCGCCCGGTAAGGCCCGCGCGCCTCGGCGATCTCACCCGAGCTGCTTCTCTCAGCCAGCCAGCCGTTCCAGGATGGGGTACGCTGTCTTTTTTATCTCTGTTGTGGCTTTGGGCGCTTTCTGTATCGTTTCTACTCCCCTAGTAGGTGTCCTGGAGAAGAAACTAAGATCCGCGCGTCTTACTAAGCCGCCATCTTCTCTGTTCTGAATTACTTTAACCCCAACCTGTTCAGCTTTGTTCTTATCTCTAAATATCAGGTTATATATATAAAACAGCCTCTCAAAATCCAGAAATAATAATCACCATTCCAGATTTAATGTGTCTGCTCTAAAAGCTTACAATCTAGGTCCCTGTTTTCTTATAAGCATGTTCTAAAGGTGACCACACCATTGTTGTTTTTTGTTTCTGGCTTATTTTGTCTCACCAAATGTCCCACATGTTCATTCACCTCGCTGCATGCTTCACGACATTGTTCCTTTTCGTAGCAGCGCAGCCTTCGTTCATAAGGATACACCATCGTTTGCCCTTCTACTTCTCCATCAGTGCATACTTCAGCCACCTGCATTCATCGGGCATAACGTAGAGGGCACAAAGTCCACAGTGCTTCAACATTCTCAATTTTAGATAATTTTATTGTTCCCAAGAGCCTGAAAACCAATAAACACACACTCGCCAAATAGGAAACCTAAACCTCCTCTTAACTCTTGTCCCTCACCCCATTATTTACCTCTGCTGTGGCTGTGGTAGTGCTGATGGTTTCCCATTGAACACAGATCATAGCATGCAATAGCAGTTTTCCCCCTGGACTTAAACACTCTTTATACAAGAATCATATCTAATCTTAAGAGAACTCATTCAAATTTCTAGTGTGAGACAGTGGGGCACGTAGGTCTATACAACCCCTTTCAATCTTGTTTATCTTCAATATAGTAATATTACTTCTAGACCCACTAGAGAATCATTTTTGCTCTTATCTATTCCCTTACCATTAGTAATGGTTCATCCATCTCTAGCTTCTATGTATCTCTAAGTCCCCTGTAATCTGTATTATGCCTCTAATTATACCTTTATGTTGGCAATAAAAGTGGACTCATACAGTATCTGTCCTTTTGTGTCTGGCTAATTTTGCTTCAGCATCATATCCTCAAGGATGATCCATCTTGTCATGTGCTTCAGGACGTCATTTTGTCTTAATGCTGCATAATATTCCATCATATGTATATACCACATTTTGTTGATCCACTCATCTGTTGATGGGCATTTGGTTTGTTTCCATCTTTCACTGATTGTGAATAATGCTGCTATGAACATCGGTGTGCAAATGTCTGTGTCGTTGCTTTCAGCTCTTCTGGCTATATACCAAGTAGTGCTATTTGTGGGTCTTAGGGAAACTCGATATTTAGTTTCCTAAGGAACCGCCAAACAGTCTTCCATAGTAGCTGCACCATTTTACATTCCCACCAGCAGTGCACAGGTGTCCCAGTTTCTCCACATCCTCTCCAACATTTATAGTTTCCTGATTGTTTAATAGCAGTCATTCTTATAGGTGTGAAGTGGTATCTCATTGTAGCCTTGATCTGCATTTCTCTTATAGCCAGTAAAAATGAGCATCTATTCATGTGCTTTTGAGCTATCTGTCTTTGCTCTTCAGAAAAATGCTTATTCATATCTTTAGCCCATTTTATAATTGGATTGTTTGTTCTTTTGTTGTTGAGTTGTATGATTTCTTTGTATATACAGGAAACCAAACCTTCGTCTGATATGTGATTTCCAAATGTTTTCTCCTATTGAGTTGGCTGCCTCTTCACCTTTTTGACAGAGTATTTTGAGGTGCAGAAGCATTTGATTTTCAGGAGTTCCCATTTATTTATTTTTTTCTTTTGTTGCTTGTGTTTTGATTGTAAAGTTTAGGAAGTTACCTCTATTACCAGGTCATGAAGATGTTTCCCTACATTTTCTCCTAGAAGCTTTATGGTGCTAGTTCTTATATTTAGGTGTTTGATCTACTTTGAGTTAATTTTTGTGTAGGGTATAAGTTAGGGGTCCTCTTTCATTCTCTTGGCTATTGATATCCAGTTCTTCTATGCCCAATTATTGAAAAGATTATTTTGTCCCAGTTCAGAGGCTTTGGGGACTTTGTCAAATATCATTTGACCATAGATTTGTTGTTCTATTTCTGCACTCTCAATTCAGTTCCATTAGTCAATGTTTCTGTCTTTGTGCCAGTACCATGCGGTTTTGACCACTGTGGCTTTATAATAGGTTTTAAGGTTAGGTAGTGTTAATCCTCCCACTTTGAACTTCTTCTTTAGGATGCTTTTAGCTATTTGGGGTCTCTTTCCCTTCCAGATGAGTTTAGTAGTTAGCTTTTCCACATCTTCAAAGTAGGTCGTTGGAATTTTGATTGGTACTGTGTTGAATCTGTAGATCAACTTGGGGAGAATTGACATCTTAACTATATTTAGCCTTCCTATCCATGAGCAGGGAGTGTCTTTGCACCTATTTAAATCTCCTTTGATTTCTTTTAGCAACATTATGTAGTTTTCTATGTATAAGTTCTTTACATCCCTAGTTAAGTTCCTTCCTAAGTATTTGATTCTTTTAGTTGCTATTTTTAGTGGAATCTTTTCCTAAACTGACTCCTCAGCTAGGTCATTGCTTGTGTATAGAAAGTGTTACTGATTTTTGCACATTAGGTTTATATCCCGCCACCTTGCTGAATTTGTTTATTAGGTCGAGTAACTTTGCTGTCAATTTCTCAGGATCTTCCAAGTATAGAATCTTATCATCTGCAAATAATGAGAGTTTACTTCTTCCTTTCCAATTTGGATGCCTTTTATTTCTTTCTCTTGCCTCATTGCTCTAGCTAGCCCAATGTTGAATAATAGTGGTGACAATGGGCATCCTTGTCTTGTACCTGATCTTAGGGGGACAGCTTTCAGTCTCTCTTGATTGAGTACGATACTGGCTATCAGTTTTTCATATATTCCCTTCGTCATACTGAGGTAGTTACCTTTGATTCCTATCTTTCGGGGTGTTTTTATTAGAAAAGGATGCTGAATTTTGTTGAATACTTTTTCAGCATCAATCAAGATGATCATGTGATTTTTCCCTTTTGATTTGTTAATGTGCTGTATTACATTAATTGATTTTCTTCTGTTGAGCCATCCTTGCATTCCTGGTATAAACCCCACTTGGTCATAGTGTATAATTCTTTTAATGTGCTGTTGGATTCGATTTGTTAATATTTTATTAACAAATCAAATTTTTGCACCTATGTTCATTAGGGAGATTGGCCTGTAGTTTTCCTTTCTTATAGCATATTTACCCAATTTTGGTATTAAAATGATATTAGCTTCATAAAATGAGTTAGGTAGAGATCCTTTTTCCTTAATTTTTTGGAAAAGTTTGAGCAGGATTGCTGTTACTTCTTTATGGAATGTTTAATAAAATTCACCTGTGAAGCCCTCTGGCCCTGGACATTTTTTGTAGGAAGAATTTTGATGACTGATTGAATCTCTTTACTTGTGATTGGTCTGCTGAGATATTCTATTTCTTCCTGAGTGTAGCTTGTTTGTGTGTCTCCAGGAATTTGTCCATTTTATCTAAGTTGTCTAATTTGTTGGTGTATAATTGTTCATAGTATCGTCTTATGATTTCTTTTATTTTTCAGGGTCTGTGGTAATGCACCCTTCTCATTTCTGATTTGGTTTATTTGCATCCTCTCTCTTTTTTTCTTTGTCAATCTTGCTAGTGGGCCATCAATTTTACTGATTTTTGCAAAGAACCAACTTTTGGTTTTATTGATTCTTACTATTGTTCTTTTGTTCTCCCATTCATTTATCTCTGCTTTAATCTTTATTTCTCTTCTCCTATTTGCTTTGGGGTTAGTTTGCTGTTCTTTCTCAAGTTCTTCAGGGTTTGCTGTTAAGTCCTCAATTTTTGCTCTTTCTTGTTTTTTAATATAGGCATTTAAGGCAATAAATTTCCCTCTCAGCACAGCCTTTGCTGCATCCCATAAGTTCTAATAAGTTGTATTCTCATTTTCATTCATCTCCAGATAGCTGCTGATTTCTCTAGCAACTCTTCTTTGACCCACTGGTTGTTTAAGAGTGTATTATTTAATCTCCATATATTTGCGAATGTTCTCATTCTTTGGTGGTTTTTGAGATCCAGCTCCATTCCATTGTGATCAGAGAGAGTGCTTTGAATAATTTCAGTAGTTTTTTAATTTATAAAGAACTGTTTTGTGCTCCAGCATATGATCTATCCTGGAGAATGTTCCATGAGCACTAGAAGAGAATGTATAACCTTGTGCTTTGGGGTGCAATGACCTATATGTGTTTGTTAGGTAGAATTCATTTATCAAGTTATTTAACCTCTCTATTTCTTTGTTATTCTTCTATCTGATCATTCTATCTATAGAGGAGAGTGGTATATTGAAGTCTCCTACTATCACTGTTGAAACATCTATCGCACTGTTCGGTTTTGCAAATGTCTGTCTCACGTACTTTGGAGCTCCTTGATTGGGAGCATAAACATTTATGATTGTTTTATCTCCTTGGTGAATTGACCCTTTGTTACATAGTGTTCTTCTTTGTCTCTTATGATGTCTTTACATTTAAAGTCTATTTTGTCTGATATTAGTATAGCTACTCCTACTTTCTTTTGGTTACATCTTGTGTGAAAGATCTTTTTCCATCCTTTCACTTTCAATCTATTTGTATCCTTGTGCCTAAGATGAGTCTCTTGTTAGCGGCATATAACTGGATTATGTTTCTTAATCCATTCTGCCAATCTTTATCTTTTAATTGGCAAGTTTAGTCTATTAACACTCAAAGTATTACTGAAGAGGCGTTTCTTGATTCCACCATCTTAACTTTTTAATTTTATTTATCAGCTCTATATACTCTTTTCCCTCTTTCTTTTTGTATTCCTTAAATTACTCTTAGTGGTACTCTTCAATTTTGTGTCCTCCTCCAGACCTCCCTCCCCTGTCTTTTTATTCAGCTGGCAGAACTCCTTTTTATATTTCTTGTAGGGCCAGTCTCTTGTTGACAAATTCTTTCAGGACTTCCTTGTCTGTGAAAGCTTTAATCTCTCCTTCAATTTTAAAGGGCAATTTGGCTGGGCACAGAGTTCTTGGTTGGAAGTCTTTCTCTTTTCACGATCTTGAATATATCATACCACTGCCTTCTTGCCTCCAGGGTGGTAGTTGAGTAATCTGAATTCAGTCTTGTTTGATTTCTCTTGTATGTAGTAGATTTTTTTCTCTTGTCAATTTCAGGATTTTCTGCTTCTCTTCAACATTTGACAGACTGATTAGTATGTACCTTGGGGAAGGTCTATTTGGATTTATTCTGGTTGGAGTTCTTTGGGCTTCTTTGACTTGAATATTTATGTCCTTTATGAGGGTTGGGAAGTTTTCCTCCATTATATCCTCAACTACTGTCCCTAGCCCTTTACTCCTTTCTTCTCCTTCTGGGATACCAGTGATTCTTATATTATTGCACTTTGTTTTGTCTATCATTTCCCTGAGTTCCCATTCAATTTTTTCCATCTTTTTTGCCATTTACTGTTTTGAGTCTTCAAATTCAATTATCCTGTTCTCTATATCACTTATTCTTTCTTCTGTGTCTTCAAATCTGGTATTGTGTGCCTCTAGTATGTTTTTTATTTGGTCAACAGAGTCATTAATCTCTGTGATTTCTGCTATTTTTATACTTATTCTTTCAAATTCCTCTTTGTGCTCTTCTACTGTCTTCTTGATCTCCTTTATGTCATTTGCTATCCTCTTATTTTATTAAGTAGAATTGTATGAACATCTTTAATTAGTTGTTCCAATGTCTGTGTTTTTTCCCTGGTGTTTTAATTTGATCACTAGGCAGGGCTATATCTGGGTACATTGTGATATGCTTAATGATCTGCTCTTGTCTTCCTCACATGTAGATCTCTTGATTGATTTACGTCAGGAGTTGATTTCTTTCAGTAGTCTAAGGCCTTGTGTTTATGGGATGGTTGTCAGCAGGGGACAGGGCACAAGGTGGAGCACTCAGTATGGTGATTTGTTTCAGGGCAGGTGTGGCTACAGGTTGGGGATGTTACCTGGTACTTGTGAACGTGGGCACCCAGCAGCCAGGGAGGATGTAGTGTGCAGGTGCACCAATCTAGGGGAATGTAACCCTGGTGTGCACTTGTCTAAGCCATGGGGCTCTTTGTGTGCATGTGTAGAGCTGTGGCAGCAGGTTGGCACTATGTCTTCATGGATTGGTGCAGACGTGACCTGGCTGTGCAGGTCGGCACTTTCTCAGAGCTGGGAAGTGAAGCTGAGGGTGATGTGTATGTGCAGTTCTAGGACTGCTGTAACGGTGCCATTCCCAGAGTTGAATGATGTGATTGGGGGCCCGTGCATATGTGTGGTCCTGGGAGTACCTTAAACAGATGAGTGGTGCTCAGCGATGTTGGGATGAGGCTGTATGACACTAAAGGTGGGGGTGGGGTGGAATAGGGGGCTGGGTGTAGCCTAGGTATGGAGGTTAGTACCCGTAACCTTTATGCACTGGCAACAACCTGCAGGGAATAGGGAGGTTGAGGTAGTGCTCGGAAGGGGTGTAGGAGAGGTGGGTTGGGCTGCACTTGGGGTGGGTTTGTGGAGAAAGCACATGCACTGGGCATTGGTGGTGTGGAGGACCTGGAGCATGGGCAATGGGAGTGGGTGAGGGGGTTCAGGTGCGTGGGGTGTGGGGTGTGCCACTGGTCACGAGGCTGTGATTTGCAGGGTAGCACACCCAAGCAACGCAGCCTGGCTTACTTCCTATTTCCGGCCTCCCCATGCACTCCCGCGGGCTCCGCTGCTCCACACCTCCACACAAGTCTCCAGCTTTCTGCCTCTCAGTTCCTTGTCCTCTGAAACCAGGGCTGCCCATGTGGTGCAGAAGGCTCTTCCAGGTCAGCCGCACTCCTGAGGTGCTGCCTCAGTCACCCTCCTGTCCCTTCTCTAACTTTTCTGTGGAGCAGGGCTAATCTCAATCTGCTCTACTCTTTGCCTATTAAAATGGAATCATATTTTTAAAACTTTCTTGGCATCTTGCTTTTTTAATTGAGTGATACTTCTTGGAAATCTTTTCCAGTCTACTTGTATGGATCTTTTCTTTTTTCATTGAAAGTTTGTATTTTTTATTGTTAGTGAATTTTGTTTCCTCCCGAATTGTTATCCTTTTATGTTGCATTTTTCTGTAGCTTGTGTGATTATATCCTATGCCCATATATCTTTTTTGGGTTTTTGATAGGTACCATTTGTCTGGCTAAAGAAGTAGCTTCTGACTTCCGGAGAAGATGGCGGCTTAGTAAGGCACGCAGGTCTTAGTTCCTCCTCCAGAACAACTAATAAAGAACTAGAAACAGTACAGAACAGCTCCCGGAGCCACAACAGAGACCAGACACACAGTGTACCCCATTCTGGACCGGCTGGACCAGCTAAGAGACTCCGCTGCAGTGAGGTCCCCGAGAGGTGCACGCTTTCCCGGGCCACGGCGGCTGGCAGCCGGAGCCCCTCCCTCCCTCCTTCCTGGGCTAGTTGGGAGCTTCGGATCTGCGGTTCCCCAAGCCGTGGCGGCCGGCGCCCCTCCCCCACGCGCGGCTTCCCAGGCCAGCTGGGAGCCTAGGATCGGCGGTTCCCCAAGCCTCAGTGGCCGGTGACCGCAGCCCCTTCTACACACGCGGCTTGCTGGGCTGGCTGGGAGCCTCGGATCGGCGGTTCCCCAAGCCGCGGCGGCCTGCGACCAGAGCCCCTCCCCCCACGCGCAGCTTCCCGGGCCAGCTGGGAGCCTCGGAACAGCGGTCCCCCAAGCCGTGGTGGCCGGCGCCCCTCCCCCACAGACGACTTCCCGGAGGGAAAGGAAAGAGTCTCCAACAGTAGTAGAGACTGAGCCCAACCTAACACCAATAGTGGCATTAATGAACAACTTCTGACTACTAAAAATAGGCCCTCAGCTCAGGCGAAACTGATCAAGGCAGAAGCCGCCAATTGGCCTAACTGAAAAAGAGGAAAGGGGGCAAAACAGAGCCTTCTGCGGCTGTTTCTACTGAGGCTTCATTGCCTCTGGGCTCAGCACTGGGATTACACAGGTTGCAACTGCCCTGAACGCAGAAACAGGCAGCTTTCAGGGCTCTCTACCACCTGAACCTTCTCCGCGGGAGGGGTGAAATGTAACTCAGGTGGAATCCCACTCTCAAGGAATTCAGTTCCCAGGACTTTACAATTTGAAGCCATTAAAACCAACCTACAACCTTTCCTCTGTCTCCACCACACACCCAGCAGCGAGAGTCTTCCAAAGTTAAAGGAACACATCCCACAACATCTTTTGTTGGTGGGACCCGCAGATAGACAAGCACCACATACTGGGCAGGATAAGAAAAACAGAGCCCAGAGACTTCACAGGAAAGTCTTTCAACCTGCTGGGTCCCACACTCAGGGAAATCTGATTAAATGCCCAGACACCAGCAAAAAATAACAAATCATACCAGGAAAATTGAAGCTATGGCTCAGTCAAAGGAACAAACGAATAGCTCAAATGAGATACAGGAGCTGAGACAACTAATTCTGAATATACAAACAGAAATGGAAAACCTCTTCAAAAACCAAATCAATAAATTGAGGAAGGACATGAAGAAGGCATGGGATCAACAAAAAGAAGAAATGGAAAGTCTGAAAAAACAAATCACAGAACTTATGGGAATGAAAGACACAGTAGAAAAGATGGAAAAAACAATGGAAACCTACAATGGTAGATTTAAAGAGACAGAGGCTAGAATTAGTGAACTGGAAGATGGAACATCTGAAATCCAAAAAGAAACAGAAACTGTAGGGAAAAGAATGGAAAAATTTGAGCAGGGGCTCAGGGAATTGAATGATAATATGAAGCACACAAATATACGTGTTGTGGGTGTCCCAGAAGGAGAAGAGAAGGGAAAAGGAGGAGAAAAACTAATGGAAGAAATTATCACTGAAAATTTCCCAACTCTTATGAAAGACCTAAAATTACAGATCCAAGAAGTGCAGCGCACCCCAAAGAGAATAGATCCAAATAGGCGTTCTCCAAGACACTTACCAGTTAGAATGTCAGATGTCAAAGAAAAAGAGAGGATCTTGAAAGCAGCAAGAGAAAAGTAATCCATCACATACAAGGGAAACCCAATAAGACTATGTGTAGATTTCTCAGCAGAAACCATGGAGGCTAGAAGACAGTGGGATGATATATTTAAATTACTAAAAGAGAAAAACTGCCAACCAAGACTTCTATATCCAGCAAAATTGTCCTTCAAAAATGAGGGAGAAATTAAAACATTCTCAGACAAAAAGTCACTGAGAGAATTTGTGACCAAGAGACCAGCTCTGCAAGAAATACTAAAAGGAGCACTAGCGTCAGATACGAAAAGACAGAAGAGAGAGGTATGGAGAAGAGTGCAGAAAGAAGGAAAATCAGATATGATATATATAATACAAAAGGCAAAATGGTAGAGGAAAGTATTACCCAAACAGTAATAACACTAAATGTTAATGGACTGAATTCCCCAATCAAAAGACATAGACTGGCAGAATGGATTAAAAAACAGGATCCTTCTATATGCTGTCTACAGGAAACACATCTTAGACCCAAAGATAAACATAGGTTGAAAGTGAAAGGTTGGGAAAAGATATTTCATGCAAATAACAACCAGAAAAGAACAGGAGTAGTATTATACTAATATCCAACAAATTAGACTTCAAATGTAAAACAGTTAAAAGAGACAAAGAAGGATACTATCTACTAATAAAAGGAAAAATTAAACAAGAAGACATAACAATCATAAATATTTACGCACCGAATCAGAATGCCCCAAAATACGTGAGGAATACACTGCAATCATTGAAAAAGGAAATAGACACATCTACCATAATAGTTGGAGACTTCAATTTGCCACTCTCATCAATGGACAGACATCTAGACAGAGGATCAATAAAGAAACAGAGAATTTGAATATTACAACAAATGAGCTAGACTTAACAGACATTTATAGGACATTACACCCCACAACAGCAGGATACACCTTTTTCTCAAGTGCTCATGGATCATTCTCAAAGATAGACCATATGCTGGGTCACAGAGCAAGTCTCAACAAATTTAAAAAGATTGAAATCATACACAACACTTTCTCGGATCATAAAGAAATGAAGTTGGAAATCAATAATAGGCAGAGTGCCAGAAAATTCACAAATACATAGAGGCTAAACAACACACTCTTAGACAATGAGTGGGCCAAGGAAGAAATTACAAGAGAAATTAGTAAATATCTCGAAGCGAATGAAAATGAAAACACAACATATCAAAACCTATGGGACACAGCAAAGGCAGTGCTAAGAGGGAAATTTATTGCCCTAAATGCCTATATCAGAAAAGAAAAAAAGGCAAAAATGCAGGAATTAACTCTCCACTTGGAAGAACTGGAGAAAGAACAGCAAACTAACCCCAAAGCAAGCAAAAGGAAAGAAATAACAAAGATCAGAGCAGAAATAAATGAAATTGAAAACATGAAAACAATAGAGAAAATCAATAAGATCAGAAGTTGGTTCTATGAGAAAATCGATAAGATAGATGGGCCCTTAGCAAGACTGACAAAAAGAAGAAGAGAGAGGATGCAAATGAATAAGATCAGAAATGGAAGAGGAGACATAACCACTGACCTCACAGAAATAAAGGAGGTAATAACAGGATACTCTGGACAACTTTATGCTAATAAATACAACAATGTAGATGAAATGGACAAGTTCCTAGAAAGGCATGAACAACCAACTTTGACTCAAGAAGAAATAGATGACCTCAACAAACCAATCACAAGTAAAGAAATTGAATCAGTCATTCAAAAGCTTCCCAAAAAGAAAAGTCCAGGACCAGACAGCTTCACATGTGAATTCTACCAAACATTCCAGAAAGAATTAGTACCAATTCTCCTCAAACTCTTCAAAAAAACTGAAGTGGAGGGAAAGCTACCTAATTCATTCTATGAAGCCAACATCACCCTCATACCAAAACCAGGCAAAGATATTACAAAAAAAGAAAACTACAGACCAATTTCTCTAATGAATATAGATGCAAAAATCCTCAACAAAATTCTAGCAAATCAAATCCAGCAACACATTAAAAGAATTATACATCATGACCAAGTAAGATTCATCCCAGGTATGCAAGGATGGTTCAACATAAGAAAATCAATTAATGTAATACACCATATCAACAAATCAAAGCAGAAAAATCACATGATCATCCCAATTGATGCAGAGAAGGCATTCGACAAGATTCAACATCCTTTCCTGTTGAAAACACTTCAAAAGATAGGAATACAAGGGAACTTCCTTAAAATGATAGAGGGAATATATGAAAAACCCACAGCTAATATCATCCTCCATGGGGAAAAATTGAAAACTTTCCCCCTAAGATCAGGAACAAGACAAGGATGTCCATTATCACCACTGTTATTCAACATCGTGTTGGAGGTTCTAGCCAGAGCAATTAGACAAGAAAAAGAAATACAAGGCATCAAAATTGGAAAGGAAGAAGTAAAACTATCACTGCTTGCAGACAATATGATACTATATGTCGAAAACCCGGAAAAATCCACAACAAAACTACTAGAGCTAATAAATGAGTACAGCAAAGTAGCAGTTTACAAGATCAACATTCAAAAATCTGTAGTGTTTCTATACACTAGCAATGAACAAGCTGAGGGGAAAATCAAGAAATGAATTCCATTTACAATTGCAACTAAAAGAATAAAATACTTAGGAATAAATTTAACTAAAGAGACAAAAGTCCTATACAAAGAAAACTACAAAAAACTGTTAAAAGAAATCACAGAAGACCTAAATAGATGGAAGGGCATACCATGTTCATGGATTGGAAGACTAAATATAGTTAAGATGTCAATCCTACCTAAATTGATTTATAGATTCAATGCAATACCAATCAAAATCCCAACAACTTATTTTTCAGAAATAGAAAAACCAATAAGCAAATTTATCTGGAAGGGCAGGGTGCCCCGAATTGCTAAAAGTATCTTGAGGAAAAAAAATGAAGCAGGAGATCTCACGCTGCCAGACTTTAAGGCATATTATGAAGCCACAGTGGTCAAAACAGCATGGTATAGGCATAAAGATAGATATATCGACCAATGAAATTGAATAGAGTGCTCAGATATAGACCCTCTCATCTATGGACATTTGATCTTTGATAAGGCAATCAAGCCAAGTCACCTGGGACAGAGCAGTCTCTTCAATAAATGGTGCCTAGAGAACTGGATATCCATATGCAAAAGAATGAAAGAGGACCCGTATCTCACACCCTATACAAAAGTTAACTCAAAATGATCAAAGATCTAAACATTAGGTCTAAGACCATAAAACAGTTAGAGGAAAATGTAGGGAGATATCTTATGAAGCTTACAACTGGAGGCAGTTTTATGGACCTTAAACCTAAAGCAAGAGCACTGAAGAAAGAAATAAATAAATGGGAGCTCCTCAAAATTAAACACTTTTGTGCATCAAAGAACTTCATCAAGAAAGTAGAAAGACAGCCTACACAATGGGAGACAATATTTGGAAATGATATATCAGATAAAGGTCTAGTGTCCAGAATTTATAAAGAAACTGTTCAACTCAACAACAAAAAGACAGCCAACCCAATTACAAAATGGTAAAAAGACTTGAACAGACACCTCTCAGAAGAGGAAATACAAATGGCCAAAAGGCATATGAAGAGATGCTCAATGTCCCTGGCCATTAGAGAAATGCAAATCAAAACCACAATGAGATATCATCTCACACCCACCAGAATGGCCTTATCAACAAAACAGAAAATGACAAGTGCTGGAGAGGATGCGGAGAAAGAGGCACACTTATCCACTGTTGGTGGGAATGTCAAATGGTGCAACCACTGTGGAAGGCAGTTTGGTGGTTCCTCAAAAAACTGAATATAGAATTGCCATACGACCCAGCAATACCATTGCTAGGTATCTACTCAGAGGACTTAAGGGCAAAGACATAAATGCACATTTGCACACCAATGTTTATAGCAGCATTATTTACAATTGCAAAGAGATGGAAACAGCCAAAATGTCCATCAACAGACGAGTGGCTAAACAAACTGTGGTATATACATACAATGGAATATTATGCAGCTTTAAGACAGAATAAACTTATGAAGCATGTAATAACACGGATGGACCTAGGGAACATTATGCTGAGTGAGACTAGCCAAAAAATTAAAGGACAAATACTGTATGGTCCCACTGATGTGAACCGACATTAGAGAATAAACTTGGAATATGTCATTGGTAACAGAGACCATCAAGAGTTAGAAATAGGGTAAGATAATGGGTAATTGGAGCTGAAGGAATACAGAGTGTGCAACAGGACTAGATACAAAAACTCAAAAATGGACAGCACAATACTACCTAATTGCATGTAATTATGCTAAAACACTGAATGAAGCTGCATCTGAGCTATAGTTTTTTTTTTGTTTGTTTGTTCTGTTGTTTTATATATATTTTTTGTATTTTTTATTTTTTTCTCTATATTATCATTTTATTTATTTTTCTGTTGTCTTGCTATTTCTTTTTCTAAATCGATGCAAATGTACTAAGAAATGATGATCATACATCTATGTGATGATATTAAGAATTACTGATTGCATATGTAGAATGGAATGATTTCTAAATGTTGTGTTAATTTTTTTTAATTAATAAAAAAAAAGAAGTAGCTTCTGTTTCTGTTCACTAAGAATTTCTGCCATAAATGGTTGTTACACTCTATCAAACCTTTTGACATATATGTTGAATCAAACATATGAGCTTCCATCTTCAATCAGTCAAGAAGAAATTACCTTAATAGGTTTTTTCTAATACTAAATGACACTTTCCTTCATACTTTATACTCCACTGGATCTTTATTGGTTATAAACTTTTATAAATTGCTCAAATTGAGTTTGCTAATAATTTAAGAATTTTAAATCTGTACTCATAAGCAGTTTGACCTAAATTTTTCATTTTTCAGAAATTCCCTTGCCTACAATATATCAGCGCTTCTGATTTTACCCTTTATATCTCTCAAACTCCTTTGCATATTTCCCATTATTTCATCTTGCAATGCTGCATCTGGGGTGATTTTGTAAGATCTGCCTTCCAACTTACTAAATTTCTCACTGGTGGCTTAGTCTATTTAGCATGTATTTCCAATGCCTTGGGTTTTGTAGCAAAAAAAAAGTACTTCATTGAAAAACCATGCTTCTTTTAGATTCAAGAAGATACCCCCCACTTTAATAACTCTGATTCTATTGAAGTTAATGTATAACTCTGTAAGTTATAGAAAACTTACAGTAATGAAAAATAATTCTATCAATAGGAAAGCAAACTCTGACCTGTCCAGTGCAGAATTAGTTTACCTCCCTGCCCCACAGTGGAAAAACCTATTTTGCCCTCTTTTTTTTCACATTTATTTCAATTTTCCTCTTCTATAGGTTGCATCTGCGTTTCATATTCTCTTTTGAAGTAGTTATAACATCTGCCTGGTACCCTCATGAATTAAACAACTTAACATATTTTTATTTTCATATTTGTATGAGAGCCAAGATTTTACCTATTTTTTTGAAAATTATCATTTACTGATTTAAAAAAAACTGGCTTAGAACTTCCATTTGGTAATTTTCAAATGTGTTTTTTCTTCTATGCTGTTCTGTGTTTCTTTATTTTTCTATTTTTATTAAAATAAAGGAATATTTCAACTTGCCTTAGTTTCTCTACTTCTTGGCAGTGTGATTTCTGTTCCTTGGTTCATTCCCAAGCTTTCCACCTGGGGTTATGATTCCTACTCTGGTGCGTAACTTTTAATTGTGCCATTGCTTTCAACACAATTTGCTTTTACTGTGGGATTTCTATCTGCCATGGATTGTAAAGGGATCTTCAGAATGCTTTGCAAATTTTCTTTTGCCAGGGTCTGGGTAGTTTTACTGTTTCTGAACCAATTGTCAGGTCAAGGTTTGGACTTGGTGTTCCTACAGGTCTCCTACACCTGAATATAGGGCTGGCTTAGGGATTCTGTTTCTCACTGGGGAAAATCATGGTCCTAGGTTGTTTGTAAGGTTTTTATTGCTTCTTTGGAATATCATCTGGGGTTCAGTGTAACATACAGGAAAGGGTTTAATATAGTGAATTAGGTTGGAAGAATTGAAGAAGTGGCTTCTAGAAATGACCACAGATTAACAAAGTAATCCTGCCCTGGAAACTACCATCAGCCTGCTTCTAGAATCAAGAAACTACTGCTGCCTCCACTGCTGCATTGCCCCTCCATTCCCAGGACAGTAAAGAACAGGCACTGCAGAAAACCCTACAGTTCCACAGTCTCGTTTACAAAAATAGTTGAAAGTGACTCCAATTCTTCTTCACCTTTCAATGTCACATGAGAACAGTTAATTGGTGAAACCCAATTCTCATTCAGACCAACGTAGATGTCAGCGAAAGGACATTGATTTTGTTTTTCTTTCTGGTTTGCTCATTTTATTTTTGATTTGCTTTCCAATACCTCCAACTAGAATGAGGGTGTGATGGTGCTTAAGTAATTCAATCAGTAACAGCCACACCTGGATGAAAGGGGGATGTTCCTTCCAAGGAGTCCTTCCAGCTCCCAATTGCTCAGGTACCAATAGTCTTGTGCCAGCTCATCTTCCAGGAAGCAGATGTTGAAATAAAGTTAGAAGTGCAAAAAGTTTACTGGGCCCCAACCAACGTCATTCCTGTTAACCCTAAAGAACACCCAGGGCTCTGTCTGGGAGTCTACAAAAGTTTCATGCACTAAGTTTACATTCCAGAAAGCTATGACCTGCAGATGGTTCCTAAGCCAGATAAGGCCTGAAACCCAGGGGGACCAGCCTCTCCAAGAACGTCAACAAGTTCCATCCCCTATCTTATACTATCAACACCCCTTTGCAACATGAAAAAGTTAGAATGGGCATAGCCCAAATATCTAAAGATTGGGAGAACATCAAAGGAGAAGGAGGAATTATAATGAGAAGACAGAATTTAACAAATGAGTATGACTGCTAAATCACCATATTGATATTTCTTTTAGTGTCCCGTGTTTTGGAGCAACTAGAGAGAACAACCTGAAATTGTGAAACTGTAACCCATACCAAACTTTGATATATGTTCTATAACTATTTGTTAAAATGTACTTTGAAATGTATTGTTTCTTTGTGCATATGTTATATTTCACAATAAAAAATGTATATGTCAAAAATAGAAAAAACTCAACGATGGTTCTTCCCAGGCTTAAGCTAGAATTAAAGGCATTTAGCAAAGTACTGATTGGGCAGGAGGGTCCCTGTCTGGTCTTTGGCCATCAGTGCAGCCAAGATGCTGCTGAGATGCCCATCTAACAGGAAAGATTGTTAAAATTGGGCAACACCTCTGGCTAATGGCTGCTGCCTCTTCTAAGCCACACCATGGGCACAGAAACCCAGTGCAGACGCATCATGGGGCCTTTTCTCTTCTAGGGTTTATTTGCCTGTCTGAACAGCATGCCAGGGTAGATGATGGTAGAAGTGGGAGGAGCACTGCTTTTCTTTTCTCTTTACATTTCTAAAAGTTACAAGTATTCCGTCCCAATAAGCAACAAATCTCCCTGTTCCACATCCCCTGGTGAACGCTAATCTACTTTCTGTCTCTATGAATTTGCTTTTTCTAGATATTTCATATAAGTGAAATCATACACTATTTGTCCTAATGTGCTTGAGTTATTTCACTCAGCAGAGTGTTTTCAAGTTCATCCATGTTGTATAGCATATTTTGTAACTACATTCCTTCTTACAGTGCAATAGTATTCTGTTGTCTCTGTGGATCATATTTTGTTTATCCATTCATCTGTTGATGGGTGCTTGGGTTGTTTCCACTTTTTGGCTATTGTGGATGATATCACTATGAACCTTGGTGTTCTAGTTTGCTAGCTGTGGGACTGCAATATACCAGAAACGGAATGGCTTTTAACAAGGGGAATTTAATGAGTTGCTAGTTTACGGTTCTAAGGCCGAGAAAATGTCCCAATTAAAACAAGTCTATAGAAATGTCCAATCTGAGGCATCCAGGGAAAGATACCTTGGTTCAAGAA